>NC_064291.1:29110495-29260396 GCF_019186545.1 Solanum stenotomum
TGGTCTAAAACAGTCTCCTCGAGCTTGGTTTGGGAAGTTCAGCACAGTAATTCAGGAGTTTGGCATGACTCGTAGTGGAGCTGATCACTCTGTGTTTTATCGGCATTCTGCACCAAGTCGATGTATCTATTTGGTTGTTTACGTTGATGATATTGTTATCACCGGTAATGATCAAGATGGTATCACCGATTTGAAGCAACATCTCTTTAAGCACTTCCAAACTAAAGACCTTGGCAGATTGAAGTATTTTCTAGGTATTGAGGTTGCTCAGTCTAGATCAGGTATTGTTATTTCTCAACGCAAGTATGCCTTAGACATTCTTGAGGAGACAGGAATGATGGGATGTAGACCTGTTGACACTCCTATGGATCCGAATGTTAAACTCCTTCCAAGACAGGGGGAGCCACTTAGTAATCCTGAAAGGTATAGACGACTTGTTGGAAAGTTGAATTATCTCACAGTGACTAGACCTGACATCTCTTTTCCTGTGAGTGTTGTAAGTCAGTTTATGACTTTCCCTTGCGATAGTCATTGGGAAGCAGTTGTTCGTATTCTGCGATATATAAAGTCAGCTCCCGGTAAAGGACTACTCTTTGAGGATCAAGGCCATGAGCATATCATTGGATATACAGACGCTGATTGGGCAGGATCGTCCTCTGACAGACGTTTGACATCCGGATATTGTGTTTTAGTAGTAGGTAATTTGGTGTCGTGGAAGAGTAAGAAACAAAATGTGGTTGCTCGATCTAGTGCAGAATCAGAATATCGAGCAATGGCGACAACAACTTGTGAGCTAGTTTGGATCAAACAGTTGCTGGGAGAACTAAAATTTGGCAAAGTTGATCAGATGGAACTTGTGTGTGATAATCAAGCGACTCTTCATATCGCATCAAATCCAGTGTTTCATGAAAGGACTAAGCACATTAAGATTGATTGTCACTTTGTCAGAGAAAAGATACTCTCGGGAGATATTGTTACGAAATTTGTGAAGTCAAATGATTAGCTTGCAGATATCTTCACCAAGTCTCTCACATGTCCTCGTATTAATTACATCTGTAACAAGCTAGGTACATATGATTTGTATGCACCAGCTTGGGGGGGAGTGTTAGAATAGAAATAAGTATTTCCAACTTAGAATAGAAATAGGAATAGGAATAAGAATAGGAATCCTAGTTGGAAAAGGATTCCAATGTAGTGTCTATAAATAGGGTCTCAATGTAACTATTTAGATACACAATTCAATAATATTTTTCGTATATATTTCTCACAACAACAATACAAGATTTACTAGTCGCTGAGCTTCCTAGGTACAAAATGGTGAATGGACTATTTGGTTGTGGTACGGCTAAAAGAGCTAGAGACACAAGGTCACCGGGTAAGTGAGTTAATTTAGCTCTTAAATTATTCGACTTATTTACACGCATTAACCTCTAAATTTATTTTATTATAGTGGAATGGTGGTCACTATTTGGTAGTGAAACACCAAACTTGCAAAAGTTTGCCATGATAGTATTAAGCCTAACTTGTAGCTCATCCGGATGTGAGCGAAATTGGAGTGTGTTTGAACACGTAAGTAAAAAAATTATATCCTAATTTCCATATTATATTATTATCAATATCTATTAGTTAATATCTGTAACTTATGTGTAGATTCATTCCAAAAAGAGGAATAGGCTTGCACTATCGCGTCTCAATGATCTAGTGTACATTAAGTACAATAGAACATTGAAACGTCGTTATGATGCTCGTGATCTCATTGATCCAATTCGCTTGGATAACATTGATGATTCAAATGAATGGTTAGTTGTATGCCCTGAAGATCAAGAAGATGAACTAGTATATGAGGATGATGATCTTACTTGGGGTAGTGTTGCTACGGCAATTGGAGCTGATGAGAGTATCTATCATCTTAGGGGACTTTCTTCAAGATCAAGAGCACTTGACAAGGGCAAAGGAGTAGAAACTTCATCTACAAGTTCAACTTCAAGTAGGACTCGGACACTAATTGATGAAGACTACGAGGAGGAAGAAGATGAGGTGCAATATAATGATGTAGAGGATGTTGATCTTCAAGAGTTGGATAGTTTTGAAGAAGAATAGACTTTTAGAGTTCTAGTATTATCTTTTGAATTATTGGGTCTTTAAAGTTCTAGACTTTTAGTATCTACTTTTTGTTTTTGAATTGAAATATTTGCTAATATATGTTATTGCTATTGAGATTTTGGATATTTATATATGCAATTAAATATTTTTAATTTTTGGTATTAATTGGCGCCTTGATTCAAAAAGGCGGTCGCCTCGCCGCTCGCCTCGCCGCGTGGCAAGGCAGGCCCTTGTCGCCTTTTGTCGCCTCTCGCCGTCCAAAACACTGGCTTGAGGGGGAGTGTTAGACCATGAATAGGTTTATACAATTCTATTAGAATAGGAATAGGCTTATATGATCCTATTAGAGTAGGAATAGGTTTATACAAATTACAATCCTATTTACAATAGGAATATGAATACAAATAGAAATAGGAATAGTTAATAGTATCCTAGTTGGTAAAGGATTATATTCTAGTATCTATAAATAGGGTCTTAATGTAATAATGTGGACACAACAACAATTCAATAATATTTTTCTCCTATATTTCTCACAACTACTATCATATATAAGTAAAATAATTGATTCTTTAAAGAAGAGGAACCAAAAGGTCCACAATTACTGGGAATAAAAGTAACTTTGGGTCTTTCCTCTTCATGTCTTCTTTTTTCTTTGAAGCAATACCCGTAATTAAAAACACAAACACTTACTGCAAACAAAACAACATTAAATAACAATGAATTGTCAATAAATGGTATCTTTGTAATAACATTTGGAAGATGAAAGTACTTCAAACGTGGGTTGAATATAATGAGTCACTAAAATGACTTGAAAAGGGTAACTAAAAAGTCTTAAATTGTGAATATATAAAAGAGGATAAATTATTATTTTGCTGGTGAGAAGGTACAAATAATCGTTTTCACTATATTTGTAATTAAATATTTAATAGGAGGTTATAACTAATTAATATTTAATTAATTAGATGTTTTATAATATTTTGATTTATTGTTGGGGAAAAATCGTAATCCAACTTTGAAGATAGGAGCTTCTCGCTTTTAGAATAAGAAATATATATATATATATATATATACACTAGTTCACTGACAGAATTGTAAGCAATTAAGCAAGTCCATGAATTGTAGCGAGTTCCAAACATGTCCAACGGTTGTTCCTCAAGAGAAGGGGTCATATTATAAAGGCCTGATTAATTATAGAGGAGAATATCCTTATATACAGTTGGGAATCCACAAGGTTCTATACTAGTTAAAGTGCAAATAGCTGAGAACATGCAGTTCCATTCATGAGCTAAACCAGCCAAACCAGGTTAGCTCATGAAATACTTGGATCTCAGAGAGTAAAAAATACTTGGATGTGACATTCCTTTGATTAGTTTTCTGATACTGACTTGACATACACTGAAGGACAGAAAAAGGGGTCAATAAGCCCTTTGGACATGTCCATGACAGATAATAAGCAATCCAACATCATGTATTTTAAGAGTTTAATAAGACAACTTACACAGGCTTCTTTCTGATATTCTGCATTAAGGCCCTTCTCAAGAAGCAGCACCCTTTTCTTTATGAATTCAACTTGTCTTCTCTGCATCTCTCTAAAATGATGATACAATGAAGACGAATCTTGGATAACTTGTCGGTTTGAAGGATCACTTGTCCCATGCGAAAGTTCAGCTCCACAGATATTCCCATCACCATCACCAGTAACTTTCACCTGACCTCCAACAGACCCAGCATTTGCTGTATTTACACCATGTGGTGGTTGAGAAGCTCCGGGAACAGTAAATTGTGCTTGGGGAACTTCGGAAGCTGGCAGTTCCTGGGAAGGTCCTGGAGCAGGAGGAACTTGTGGTTGAGAAGCTCCATGAACGGGTAAATTTATGACGGGAAGATTCAGTTCTTTACAGATGATCTCTTGGATCCTCAACTCCTTGTCATCAACAATTGTCTGCCATCTTCCATAACCATGTCTACACAACCATAGACCCAGAAAATTGAAAACAATATCAGCAGAACTTAGCAATTTGCCGCAATTATTGAATTTAATGTTTGTGCTGCCAGCTCCCGAAATCCAGAGATGAACTTATCAACTTAGATGAAGTTAATAAAAATGCACAGTGAAAAAGACGTGACCCTAAATACATTAACTTGTGTTTCAAGGAGCAAATGTGAAATGACGGTTTACATGGTATGGACACACAAAATTATCGAAAGATGATTAGTCAGCAAATATCAGGACTTGACAAAGTGCAATAGTTACAAGTTCATTCTAGATCATATGCAAAAGAGTTGCATGGCAATCTTGGATGTCAATCAGTGAAAATATTGATATGAAACATGAACTGATGAAAGCAAAATTTTCTGTTAATCAGCAAAGATTTGGGGCATTTTCACAAGTTTTACTTTTCCTAAGCTACTAAATTCTCCAATCAAGTTTTGAAGTAAAGGGTATAAGTATCTTATATTTTACGGAGAAGGGTCAAAAATGCCCTTTTTCCAAATAAATATACTATTTATTTTCTTTTTGCACACTTCTTATTCTTAATAATATTTTCTTATTAGCAAATGTTTATCCTATATCAATTTGGAAAAAAATATCTTATTTTATTATATTTATTTTTTATTGTTATCTAAAAGAAAATTAATGATGGTTTTACTATGATATTATATATTTGGCATATTATCCGTTAAAAGGGTACATTAAGTTATTCTATTTTAATTGATAAAATGAGATTAAGAAGAAAAAAATCATTTCCAAATTTTATTAGTTAAAGTGATTTTAAAAGAAAGAAAACAAGAATAAGGTTTCTTTAAAAGTAATATTTTTATGAGGAACAAGAAGTGTTTAATAGGAAAAGAAATAATATATTTATTCAAAAAGGTCATTTTTGACCCATTTAGTAACAATAGAGGCATTTTTGGACCAAACTATTAACAAGGGCATTTTTGGACCAAAGTACTGATGGCAAGGGCACTTTTAGACCAAACTATAAACGGAGGGCATTTTTGTTCATTTCACATATTTTAAGGGTATTTTTGACCCTTTTCCATATATTTTACTGTGAATTTGTCTGACCAACAGTTTCACTTTTTTTATAATTTTAGGAAATGGTTCAAGTAGTTGTGATAGATGAAAAGAAAGTAGGCCAATTAAATACTAAAGATCATCTATTCAGAGCCTTCATCCCTTTAATTCAATAGACTTTCACATGCTTTTCACTACTGGTAAATGCAATCTAATCAACTCCTGTAAAAGTCTTTCTTTATAAAGTGCAATTTCAGAACTACAGCCTTATTTCAGCTGGTTAAGTGATTCCTAAATTCATTGTATAGATCAGCAGAGATAAAGGTTACATACTTTAACAATGCCCGTAGCAGCAGCAGATCGTGCTCATCCTTCCAATGTTTTCCACCTTTCAATCCAGGGTACCGAGACATAATATCATCGGCAAAAAGAGAGCCACCTGTCATTTCTGAAAAAGCCTTCACCTGAAACAACAGAACATACTTATCAACCTTTAACCATGAAAACATCTCTATAGTTGTAGCTTAATGAAGATATGCTGTCATCTGACAACGCAACTGATGGTAGAAAGCTTCAGTTTTAACTGGAAATTAAAGATCTCAAATAAACATTTGACAGTGTCACGATGACTACACGAAAACCGAGCAAATGTCATAGTTCTAAATTATTTTAGACATTACAGGCAGAAGAAATTCAGCAACAGCACTGCATTTTACTATTCTATTTTTGGACAAGTTACATTATATTTATACCTGTCTGATATCTCAACCACATTCCAAAATAGCACTAGCCATGAAATAAGACACTTCCATTTTTCGTCTTTTCAAACATGAGAACAGAATCTTGTGGTTTCATGCCAAAAGAGCAAGTGGCAGTGGCAGTAGCACAAGTGAGGATGCAAATGATGTGTCGGATGTGAAACAAAAGATATGCTGATTGGAGCAATTTATAAAGACGTGAAACAAATTCTGAATTGAATATTAAGTTTGATCGTTATCATTTAGTTGTTGCCACGATAAACAAAAAAGTTGTTTGAAGTAAATAACAAGACAATGGGAACAGATAGGACATGAATATCGGAAAAGATCGAATACATTCTATCAAAGGTCCTGTTTGAGATACACCCAGTTACAACCACACATCAGTGAGAGTTCGATACTGCAAAGCTATATAGGACACTGGGGTATGAAAACTTGCCTTGTCCCTTATAAGAAGCAAGACGGCTATCCTAACAAGCACATCTGGTATTCTAAGTCCTTCTTTTGGAACACCATCTGCAATCAAAAATATTTAAATGTTGCCTGACCCGCCAGAAGGAAAAGGAGATTTGAAGCCCTATAAATTAGAATCATAAACCACGATTTGAGAATCAATATAATTTCTTAACCTGAAAATGTTGGTGAGTCGGTGATTTCTTCAGATATGTGTGACAAAAAGAGAGCTCCATAACTGTATAACAGTGATTACAACATGTCAGTACATATGATCTACCATGGCTGTCCAATAAGAGACGTACAATACTAGGAATTTGTCAAAATAAAGATTCATGAAAAGAATCTGTGTCTTGGGGGGAATAAGTTATACTGTCACAGTGATATTTCTTCACTTTCAACAGGTGTAATTTTACTTATAGTTACCATAACTTGAACATAATATAGATTGAAGATGTAATACCTATCAAGTTGTCTACTGCAATTGATACGGCATCAAAAATTGCACTTCCTTTGTTTCAATTTGTTTGTCTGGTTTTGACTTTGACTTTGCACAGGGTTTAAGAAAGTAAAAAAGACTATTGAATCGTGTGGTCTTAAATTAAAGATATGTAGAATGTACCAAATGCCCTTTCATCTTGTGGGCTTAAGCATGCCATGTGGAAAGTTGAATTAAAGAGTTGCCAAAAGAAAGAGACATTCTTTTTGAAACGGACTAAAAAGAAAAATAGGACAAACGAATTGAAACGGAGGAGGGAGTAGCAATTGTCAAATTAATGATGAGTGCTTTCGAGAACAGAAAGTAGTAGTGGTTCGACATGGAACGTTTGATCTACGTATACCTTTGGCTGACACATAGCTACAGCCTAGAGCAACAGAGGTTTAAATGTACTAATAATCAGGGAATAGACAACTTCAAAGTTAATGTATGCCCATACTCTTGAATTTCTTCATAAGTTTTCTGCTTCAATCGTGGAGTGAAGTCTGCCCAGTCAAACTCACCAGCCCCAAATCTGTAAATATAAGAAGTTATCTCCAACATTTTAAAATTTTTGCATGCACAGCAGATGTGAATACAGAATAGTAGGAAATCAGCACTACTACATCTACAACAAGAACAACTATGTTCCAATATCAAACTCATGGTAGGAAGTCGTGAGAGGAAAATATAAAGAAAAATGTAGCAGAAAAAAAAATACAGAAAAATTGAAACCTCATCAAAATTTGGACAAATGCTGCCCTTTGGCTTTGATTGAACCCCAGTACCCTAAATGATCTTCCTTCTCCTTCCATCAAAGGGAGTGGTTCAGCAGACTCAACTGTCAAAAGAAAATATATTCTTCACTGAGATATTGTTTTCCATTAGTCGTAACTGAAATTCAAAAATGAGATTGAGAACCCATATCCCACCGCGGGCTTTCTTTCTGTGAGCCTTCCTCACAACTGGCGCTCCCGGTGAAGCTGTCTCACCATCACTCGAATCAGCTTCAGCTTCATAGTTGTCATCCTCTCCGTCGGTGCTCACATCCTCCAGACCAGCAAGATCATCGTCCTCAACAGAAACCATCTAGGAAAAGAATAAGATATGAAACATGGAAATCAAAAAGGGAAAGTATCAAGAAATTACTAGACTAACGTGTCCAAGAAAGAGCACCTACCAGAAAATATCAAAGAACGTGAAGGAGAAAGTCATGACACAGTGTCTAATAGCCCATCAAACATATTCAGAAGAACAAACAAAAAATTGAATTAACATGCAAAAGAATTTCACACCTGCTTACGACTCCTCTTTCCCTTCCCCATGGTCTTGAATTCTTCAACTTGATGCACTTCATATTTATCTCGTAGCAGTTCTTCCCAATAAGATGCTCTCTCAGAATTGTTTACAGTTGCTTTATTCTCCACAGGGGCAGTTGGGGCTTCCTCTTCTGCTGTTGCTTCTGCTTCTTCAACGTATTCAAAATTAGCAACCTAAGGCATTCATCAGTTTATATCAGCAAATGAAGAAAAATGGCAAACATTGTATATCACAAATTTCAAAATGATAGCACTTACACAACTAAATCAGAAATTTAGTATATCAATCGTCATAGCATTGTTTATTAGCTATCCTTAGTCCTTACAAAAAACCATCTAAGCCATCAAACTAATTTCTTTCTTATTTAAAGCCAAATATTTGTAAAAAAAAAAATACTCTACATGCAAGCAAAAAAGTCCATTCAAGGACAGCACTAAGTAGGTGATGAATATGTACTGTTGCATAAATTAGGTTCACATCGAACTTGGAAGGATCTGAGCAAACTGAACTAGAGTATCTAATTCGTATATATTTAAGAAGTTACACCAAAAAGTCAAAAATTATAAGCATTTGCATTTAACTCTATGAGCTTGTACTAAATAGAATGGCTATTGGCCAGTCCACAACTCCAAACAGCATGCCCGTATATATAAGAATTCCTCATCCTAGATGGAAAACCTCAATGGAGCACCTGGAAGAGATATTTGATCAGCCCAATAAAATGACCCAATCATGTCAACACTGTCAATCCACAAAATTTAATGCAGAAACATGAAGTGCACACTGTCCTGGACCTTTTTTTTGTTTTAATAGTCACAGTTCTGGATCTGAATTGACATTTTAATTTTGAAATTTACATGAAGCTAAATATAAAAGCTCGACAAGCCAGAGGGCACTGACAGTTCATGAGATCCTGAGATACCATGGAGGGGGATTTCTGTTTAGGAGGAACCATCAGGACTGGGAGATGGGAGAATTTCATAGCCTGGTTGAGTTAATGTATGGGCAGATCAGAACACACACTTCATCAGATATATGGAGATGGCGAGAGAGTCCTATTATAACCAGAGTTTACTAGGAGGTGATGATTGGCTGGTTTGCTTAAAGAGAAACTTTTATATGATCAGGTCTGAATCATGTTGCACATGAGCATGCTCCGTAAGATCCAATATGGAATCTTCTTTTCCCTGTCGGTCTATCTGGGACCCCAGGGTACCTAGAAGGTGTGTTTCTTTGGGAGGCTGGAACCTAGAGGAGTGATTTGACTGCAGAAGATTTGAGAAAATTAAGAATAAATTATGTGAGCTGGTGCAATGTGTAGATGTGCAGGCGAAGATGTGAATCCCCTCCTATTGTATTGTAAAGTGGCTACTAATTTGTGGTCGGTGGTCCTCCCAAACCAAACATGGCATAAAATTAATACACAAATAACCAAGTTATTCATGTATTAGCTTTGCCCTTATTCTGTAACCAAACGGCCCCTTAATGCACTAAACTTAGCTACTATAAGATTGTTAGGCCAGTGTTATTAAAGAAATAAAAGTGGACAAAAAAAAGGAAGCAACAATGCTTCTAGAGCTTAACCGAGAAGTAAAGTTCATGCTTCTTGGAGGTGAAAAACAAATTAAAAACAATACTCCCTCTGTCCCAATTTATCCGACTTACTTTCTTTTTTAGTCAATCCAAAAAAGAATGACATATTTCTATATAAAATAACAATTTAACTTTAAAATGCTCATTTTACCCTTAATGAAATGATTTATAGCTGTTAGAATAGAATAAGAAAACACAATCCTACACAAACTAGGAATAGTTTATAGTCTCCTATTTGGTAAGGAATTGTATTATATAGTGTCTATAAATAGGGTTCTCTATGTAATTATTAGAACAACAATTCAATAATATTTTTCCCATATATATTTCTCACATGGTATCAGAGTAATTGTGAGAGAAAAACATCGCACAGTTTTTTTTCCGGTAACCTAGTGCCTGTCCAGGTAATTAATATTTTCCATCATTGTTTTTCAAAAAAATTAACACCACCACTAGCTGAGGAACTTCCCGGCGAGCAAACCCCAATCATCCCAGCCGGAAACCAGTGCTACACGCTCCGTCACGCGCCGCCGGAAGAATTTCTCCGGCGAGTTGACAGATCCACGCGCCGGCGCGTGAGACCTGTTCTGGCTAGTTTTTCGACCAATTTTTTTTTTCATTGAGGTCGCCTCTCCATTCCGAGGCAGACTGTATATTTATTTTCTTATACCGACCAGTTTCGGGCAGTTAGACCTAATTTCTGGCGACTGCACCCTTTTTTTTTTTTTTTTTCCAGATTCTGACTAGGACCAGCCTATTTTTTTATTTTTTTTTTCCTCTCTAAATTCATAATGTCTTTAGGGATTGATATTTTTGACTCCAAGAACATAGGTAGTTCAAGTGCTATGATCACTTCAGAACCATTAATGGGAAGCTCAAACTATTTAGCCTGGGCTTCCTCCGTTGAGTTATGGTGCAAGGGGCGATGCGTTCATGATCACTTAACCAACAATACTTGTGTGGTAGATGAAAAGGCAAAGGCTAGTGAGACAGATAATAACGTCAAAGCACAATGAGAGAAGGTTGATGCTCAATTATGTAGTCTCCTATGGCGATCTATCGATTCCAAGTTGATGCCCTTGTTTCGCTCATCCCAAACATGTTATTCAGTTTGGGAAAAGGCTCGTGCTTTATATACTAATGATATATCTTAATTCTATGATGTGATATCTAGAATGACTAGCTTAAAGAAACAAGAATCCGATATGTCTACTTACTTGGGTCAGGTACAATCAGTCATGGAGGAATTTGACAGTTGATGCCAATCACTACAAATGTGGACAAACAACAAGAACACAGACAGACGCTGTTTCTAGTTCTTACACTTGCTGGACTCTCTACTGACCATGATTCAGTGCGTGATCAGATTTTAGCTAGTCCTACAATTCTTACAGTTGATGAATTATTCTCTCGTCTACTTTGTATTGCCGCGCCTCCCAGCCACAAAGTAGTTTCATCACCGACCTTTGATTCCTCTGCTCTCGCATCTCAAACCATAGAAAAACGAGTATATCAATCTATGGAGAATCGACGAGGAGGAGATCGTCTTGGAAAACCTCGATCCAAGTGTAGTTATTGTCATAAGTCTGGACACACTCGTGACGTATGTCATAATTTGCATGATCCACCACCCAGTTATGATCCTGCTACTCTAAAGGAATATAATGAGTTCCTTCGTAATCGTGCAAGTAAGCATACATCTTCACAAGAAGCATTTGTTGCTCCGCCTGATCGACCATCCCATAATGCTCATATTGCTCAATCAGAATATGATGAGTTCCTTCAATATCGAGCAAGTAAGCAAACGTCTCCACAAGTAGCTTCGGTTGTTCAACATGATGTTGTTGCGGGTAATTCTTTTGCTTGTGTTTCACAGTCTAATACTCATGGATCATGGGTCATGGACTCGGGCGCTTCTGATCATGTTTCTGGTAACAAATCACTTCTGTCAGATATTGTTTATTCACAATCTCTTCCTGCTATTACTTTGGCCAATGGGATACAAACAAAACCAAAAGGGGTTGGAAAAGCCACACCCTTATCTTCTGTCACTCTAGACTCTGTTCTTTATGTCCCTGGTTCCCCTTTTAATCTAGCATCTATTAGTCGTTTGACACGTTGCCCTACATTGTGGCATAACCTTTTTTTATGATTATTTTCTCATGCAGGACCGCGGTACGGGACAGACGATTGGCACAGGACATGAATCACAAGGCCTTTACTATCTTACCTCTTCAAATTCCTTCACAGCATGCTCTGTTACAGATCCTCCGGACCTCATTCACAAACGTTTGGGACGTCCGAGTCTATCTAAATTGCAACAGATGGTGCCTAGTTTATCTAGTTTGTCCAAATTAGATTGTGAGTCGTGTCAACTTGGGAAACACACTCGTGCCACATTTTCACATTTCACGTGGTACTGAGGGTGTCTTTTTTCATTAGTTCATTCTGATGTTTGGGGTCCTAGTAGAGTCAGTTCCACCTTAGGATTTCATTATTTTGTTAGTTTCATTGATGATTATTCGAGATGTACTTGGGTTTTCTTAATGAAAGATCGTTCTGAGTTATTTTCTATATTCAAAAGTTTCTTTGCTGAAATAAAAAAATCAGTTTGGTGTTTCTATTCGTACTTTTCGTAGTGATAATGCCTTAGAATACTTATCATCCCAGTTTCAGGAGTTTATGTCTCACCAAGGAATTATTCACCAAACATCTTGTCCATACACTCCTCAACAAAATGGTGTAGCGAAAAGAAAGAATAGGCATCTCATTGAGACTGCTCGCACTCTCCTCATTGAATCCCATGTTCCGTTGTGTTTTTGGGTGATGCAGTCCTTTCATCTTGCTATTTAATTAATAGAATGCCCTCATCTTCTATTTCGAATCAGGTTCCACATTCCATACTATATCCACAGTCACATCTCTATTCTATCCCTCCTCGTGTATTTGGGAGCACATGCTTTGTTCATAACTTAGCCCCAGGAAAAGATAAATTAGCTCCTCGTGCTCTTAAATGTGTCTTTCTTGGTTACTCTCGAGTTCAAAAAGGGTATCGTTGCTATTCACATGATCTCCGCCGATATTTTATGTCTGCCGATGTAATATTCTTTGAATCTCAACCTTACTACACATCTTCTGATCATCTTGATATCTCTGAGGTCTTACCCATACCTCAGGTCTTACCTGTACCGACTTTTGAGGGACCTACGGTATCTTCTCCATCTCCAGTTATAGTGCCACCACTCCTAACTTATCATCGACGTCCTCGTCCATCAATAGTCTCAAATGATTCATGTCATGCGCCAGACCCTGCTCCTACTGTGGCCTTGCCTCCTGCTAGCCAATCGATTGCACTTCAAAAAGGTATACGATCTACTCGAAATACTAATCCCCATTATACTTTCTTGAGTTATCATCGTTAATCTTCACCCCATTATGCCTTTGTATCATCTTTGTCCTCTATTTCCATCCCTAAGACTACAGGAGAAGCACTTTCTCATTCTGGATGGAAGCAGGCTATGATTGATGAGATGTCTGCTTTACATTTGAGTGGTACTTGGGAGCTTGTCTCCCTTCTTACAGGTAAGTCTACTGTTGGTTGTCGTTGGGTTTATGCGGTCAAAATTGGTCCAGATGGTCAAGTCGATCGGCTTAAGGCTCGCCTTGTTGCTAAAGGGTATACTCAGATATTTGGGCTAGATTATAGTGACACTTTCGCTCCTGTGGCCAAAATAGCATCAGTCCGTCTTTTTCTATCTATGGCGGCCGTTCGTCATTGGCCTCTTCATCAGTTGGACATTAAGAATGCTTTTCTGCATAGTGATCTTGAGGAAGAAGTCTATATGGAGCAACCACCTGGTTTTGTTGCTCAGGGGGAGTCTAGAAGCCTTGTATGTCGATTGCGTCGGTCACTATATGGTCTAAAACAGTCTCCTCGAGCTTTTGGTTTGGAAAGTTCAGCACAGTAATTCAGAAGTTTGGCATGACTAGTAGTGGCGCTGATCACTCTGTGTTTTATCGGCATTCAGCACCAAATCTGTGTATTTATTTGGTTGTTTACGTTGATGATATCGTTATCACCGGCAATGATCAAGTTGGTATCGCTAATTTGAAGCAGTATCTCTTTCAGCATTTCCAAACTAAAGACCTTGGCAGATTAAAGTATTTTCTTGGTATTGAGGTTGCTCAGTCTAGATCAGGTATTGTTATTTCTCAACGCAAGTATGCTTTAGACATTCTTGAGGAGACAGGAATGATGGGATGTAAACCCATTGACACTCCTATGGATCCAAATGTTAAACTCCTTCCAGAACAGGGGGAGCAACTCAGTAATCCTGAAAGGTATAGACGGTTGGTTGGAAAGTTGAATTACCTCACTGTGACTAGACCGGACATCTCTTTTCCTGTGAGTGTTGTAAGTCAGTTTATGACTTCTCCTTGTGATAGTCATTGGGATGCAGTTGTTCGTATTCTGCGATATATAAAGTCAGCTCCTGGTAAAGGACTACTCTTCGAGAATCAAGGCCATGAGCATTTCACCGGATATACAGACGCTGATTGGGCAAGATCACCCTTTGATAGACGTTCTACATCCGAATATTGTGTCTTAGTGGTGTCATGGAAGAGTAAGAAACAAAGTGTGGTTGCTCGATCCAGTGCAGAAGCAGAATATTGAGCAATGGCTGTAGCAACTTGTGAGCTAGTTTGGATCAAACAGTTGCTTAGAGAACTGAAGTTCGGAGAAACCGGTCATATGGAACTTGTGTGTGATAATCAAGCGGCCCTTTGTATCGCATCAAATCCAGTGTTTCATGAGAGGACTAAGCACATTGAGATTGATTGTCACTTTGTAAGAGAAAAGATACTCTCAGGAGATATTGTTACCATATATATTTCTCACAATAGCAACACAAATTTCTATCACTTATTTTAGACCACAAGATTCAAAAATCTTCCTTTTTTACTTAAACTCTGTGCAGAGTCAAACTAACTCATATAAAATGGGACGGAGGGAGTACAAAAGATACCTGAAAATATATGAATTTAGCGCTTATAACATCATCACTAGTACTACAACCATCATTACTACTTTCAACACCTAATACATAATAATATATTGATCCCAACTCAACTCAAATGTCATTAAAATGTAAGTAGAACAAGCCCACAGAAGAAAATTTTCAATTGCAAAGTTACGTTTCAGTTTTCAATTTGTCAAACACAATATAGAAATAAGTCTGATATGGCCCCACCTTTGAAGACATATTTTAGAAAATGAAAGCATGAAAGGCGAAATAGAGAGTTTGGAACTGGAACTGCAGCCAAACATAAGTAACTGCCTCCTAGATTTTCTCCCGCAGTTACCAATATTACAACTCCTATCAAATTAGGCTATAGAGTTTTCTAGTTGTTTGTTGTAGATAATACGTATCCTATAAATATCTAGATAGGATTATTTTTAAGGAGGATTGAATATATGTTTGAATATCAGTTTCTGGAGCTTTGTCCACTCCATATGAACAAATTTATTGGTTGTAAAATGTGTTTAAGATTCTTGCACAATAATAACCAGCAGCAATTTCCTTTCCTTCTCATTTACCTTCATAAGCTTTTCCAGCATCTAACATTTTGGTATAAGACCAGACCGATCCGACATGGTCAATACTAGATCTTCTACTTCTCAAGAAGATGTTCCCAATGGTCAATCCCTTGCCCAACAACTATGTGCCATAGAATCAAAAAATTAAATACAACTGATTCATTGGCAGCAGATGTTGCTACACTAAAAGCCCAGACTGGTCGCACCCAACAAGAGGAAACCAGTTACCGAACTCGTAATAGAGGAAAAAACGCAAATGATTGGCAAGAAGAAGAAGAAGACATCGATAATACAGGGTGGCCAAAAATACTTCTCGAAGGTCATACACGAAGACGGATTTTCCAGATTTGAAGGAGGGGACCCTAGAGGTTGGATTTTGAAGGCAGAAAAATATTTTTGCTACTACCAATTCAAGATGAACACAAAGTTAACATTGTTGCTATGTATCTGGAAGGTGATGCTCTTGATCTCTTCTCTTGGATTAATCGTGAACGAGTTTTGCTCTATTGGGAATAATAACTTGTTAAAGCATTGTAAGAAAACTATGGCCCTACAGAGTTTCAAAATTCGAATGAGTATCTTTGTAGCATCCAACAAACAGGTTCGATACAGGAGTACCCTCAAGAATTAGCAAAACATTCATCTAAAGTCACAGACTGGCCAGACCACTGTCTCTTAGGGGTTTTCATGAATGGGCTAAAAGAGAAACTTAAATCTGATGTTCAGATTCACAAGCCTAGAACAATCTATAGGGCAATGAGTTTGGCACTTGAATTTGAAAATAAATTAAGCCAAATGTGCCGCAAAAGAGGACCCAATTGGACCCCAACCAGTAGACCCACGTCAAAAAACTCGTCGCATCCTATGAAAAATACCCAGAACAATGCTACTTCTTTCCTCTACAGATCATAATTCACAAAGTAGCATTTCTTCCAATCTAATCACACCCCTACCTTCTCAAACATGATCATGGGACACCTAGAGGAGAAATAGGATGGCAAAGGAACTTTGTTATTGTTGCCATGAGAAATTTGCACCCGGTCATAGATGCAAATCCACGAAATTGTATCTCATGGAGATTACAGAAGGGGATCTATTGGACGATGTTGATAAAGTCAATGCTACTAGTGGTGATGATGGCGACCCTCAAGAAACTGACATTGCTAAAATTTCTTTCCATGCCATCTTGGAAAATTCAGTTGGTAATACAATGAAGCTTCAAGGTGAAATCAATCAGAGACGGGTTTTGATACTTGTGGATAGTGGTTTCACACATAATTTTGTCGCAGAATCTATTGTAGAGGAGCATAAACTTCCAGTGGCTACAGTTCCAACATTGAGTGTGCAAATAGGGAACGGGGACATTATCTGTTGCAATAAAGTCTATCGGAATGGCCCCCAAGGCCTACCTCGAGTGGAAAAAGGTGGAGGATTTGTGGCTTAGGTCACAGGTTCAAGCCCCACACCACACAAAGCGAAGTCTGGTATATTTAGGTGGAGAAGGGTAGAGGGGCAGGCCCATTATCCACCGAGTTTAGAAGGCTGTAATTGGTCCAAAAGGCGGGTCATCGACAGATTTCTCAGTTATCAAAAAAAAAATGTCTATTGGAATCTTCAAATTAAGTTACCAAGTTTTACCATCACTTAAGATTACTACCCATTTGCAATTGGAGGGGATGATTTGGTCTTTATTATCAAATGGTTAGCTTCTCTGAACACCATTCAAGCTTAATTGGAAGGATATGTTTATCATTTTCAAGTGGCAAGGGAAAAGTTACAAACTGCAAGGAGTGAGATCAACAAATTCCACTACGGCTTCCCTTCAATCTTTTAACAAATTGTTGGAAAATCCAGGTAATCCAATTCAGACACTTTTAGATGAGTTTCAGCTGTGTTTTCGGAGCCAACATCTCTTCCTTCATTTAGAGCACATTCTCATGTTATTTCTTTGTTACCAAATTCCAAACCTCCTAACATAAGACCTTATCAATACCCTCATGGCCAAAACACTGAAATTGAGAACCAAGTTGCTTTGTTACTCGAATCTAGTCTCATTCATCCTAGTCATGTCCATTCGCAAGCCCGATAATGCTAGTGAAAAAGAAAGATGATTCGTGGAGGTTTTGTGTTGATTACCGCAACCTCAATAAGGTAATTGTAAGCAGATAAATATCTAATTCTCAATATAGATGAGTTACATGGAGCCAATATTTTTTCAAAGATAGATCTTTGTTCAGGGTACCATCAAATTCATGTCCAGCCAGCAAATGTCCACAAAACAGCTTTCCGAACTCTTTCAGGGCATTATGAATTCCTTGTAATGCCTTTAGGACTCACTAATGCTCCCGTCACTTTCCAATGCACTAAGAATGACCTTTTTAGACCATATCTTAGAAAATTCATCTTGGTTTTCTTTGACGATATTTTGATCTATAGTCCTACCCTTCAACAGCACCAAAACCATCTCCAGATAGTTCTTCACCTTGTTTCCACCAATTCATTTTTTGCTAATCCCAAGAAGTGTGTTTGCACAACCTCAGATTGGCTTCCTAGGTCATGTAATTTCTAGAAAGGGAGTAGCTGTACAACCAGAAAAATATCTTGCAGTCTTGGATTGGCCTCTGCCAAAGAATGTGAAGGAACTTCGAGGTTCTTTAGGACTTACGAATTATTAGCGACGGTTTATTAAAAATTGTGGTATTCTTGCTCATCCATGGACATATTTGACCAAAAAGGATGCTTTCATAAAGAATCCAAAGGCTGAAGCGGCTTTCAGCATCTTAAAGGAGTCTTAACATCAACTCCCATTCTTCTTCTACCAGATTTCACTCAACAATTTACTGTTGAATGTGATGTTTCAGCTGATGGTGTTGGTGCTATTCTACTTCAACAAAGTCATCCTCTTGGAAAGACATTTCCCGGGACTTTATTGTGGGGCTTCCTTCTTCAAATGGTTATGACACTATCCTTGAGGTAGTGGACAGGTTCAGCAAATATAATCATTTTCTAGCTTTATCTCAACCGTTCACTGTCAAAACACTGGCTGCTTTGTTTTGTAGGGAAATTGTCCAGTTGCATGGCTTACCTCGTTCTATGATTTCAGATAGTGATGTTATTTTCTTGAGTGCTTTTTGGCAAGAACTTTTTTGTCTTAATCATACTCGTCTCATATGGGTACTTCTTACCATCCCCAAACTGATGGCCAAACAGAGGTGGTTAATCGGTGCCTTGAAGCTTATTTGCGTTGTTTTGCTCATGAAAAGCCTACATCATGGTATCAATATTTAGCTTGGGCTGAGTATCCTTTCAACACGGGCTACCATTCATCGACAAATATGACTCCTTTTCAGGTTGAGTATGGGAGGGAGCCACCACCGTTGCATCATTTTGTTCCTGGTGAAACTAAACTTGCTGATCTTGAAGTGCAACTTTTGGCAGGTGACCAGATGTTAAAGTTACTGCAGTCCAATCTCTTGAAGGTTCAACCTCGTATGAAGTCCCAAGCAGATTCAAAGCGACGTGAATTGTCTTTTAATGTGGGTGATGTTGTTCTACTTCATCTACAACCTTATCGTCAAAAAAGTTTGGCCAAACGTCCTAATGAGAAGTTGTCTCCTCACTACTTTGGGTCATATAAAATTGTTCGCAAAATGGGTCCTATTGCTTACGAGTTGCAGTTGCCTCCAACGGTGAAGGTACATCCAATTTTTCATGTTTCCTTGCTTCGTCCTGCTCATGGATATGCTGATATGCCATCACCTCCACCATTACCGCTTTCGGCTGATTTGGAATTCATGGTGGAGCCTGAAAAAGGTTTACACATGGGTGAAAGGACCTGGGATTTCAACTTTAAAATTACTCATTCAATGGCATCATCATCCTACTGAAGAATCTAGTTGGGAAGAATGACTTACTAGCTGGTCAGTTTCCTTCCCTTTGCCTTGAGGACAAGGCGTCTTTTCAGGGGGGTGCACTGATACGACCCCACCTTTGGGGACATATTTTAGAAAAAGAAAGAGTGAAAGGGGAAATAGAGAGTTTGGAACTGCAAATGGAAAGAGTCAACCAAACATTAAGTAACTGCCACCTAGATATTCTCCAGCAGTTACCACTTACCAATATTACAATTATTATCAGATTAGGCTTTACAGTTTTCTAGTTGTTTGTTGTAGACAATATGTATCCTATAAATATCTAGTTAGAATTATTTTCAAGGAAGATTGAATATATGTTTGAATATCAATTTGTGGGAGTTTTGTCCACTTCATACGGACAGATTTATTGGTTGTAAACTGTGTTTAAGATACTTGCACAATCTATTACCAGTAGCAATGTCTTTTCTTTCTCATTTACCTTCATAAGCTTTTCCAGCATCTAACAAGTCGCAACACTTTACTTTAGCGAATTTTTCTATAATTCGAGTCAATTGCAAGAAAATATTCAAAAAATCAGTTCCCTGTCATAAAATGCTAAAATAGATAATAACCTTAAAAGCCTTCAGAAATGAATCCTCCTCTTCATCATTTGCTGCAGCATCCTCATCTATAACTTGCTCACGATCAAGTAGTCTAAAAAATAATAGAATGAATAAATTACTTGACTTATAATTATTATAAACATATACTCCCTCCGTCCCAATTTATGATGCACCATTTTACTTGGCACAAAGTTTAAGAAGAAAAAAAAAGACTTTTGAAACTTGTGGTCCAAAACAAACTTCGGATGGTTGCTTGATTATAAATCATTTCATTAAAGATAAGAGAGAATTTGAAAGTTAAGTTATTTCTAGTTATAGAAAAGGTACATTCTTTTTAGGATAGACTAAAAAGGAAACGGTGTCACATAATTGGGACAAAGGGAGTAGTGCTTAGGTACTCCACTGACCCAACAAATCAGACCCAGTTTCACCTGTGTGCAATTTCAGAATAAAATGCTTGAGAAAAAAATAGTACATTGAATGTGAAGTCATGCTAAAAATTACAGTTTAAAATGTGAAACACCGAGCAGTACAGAACACAGTAGAATCAATATAGAAAGTTAAATTAAAGTGTTGGTTTCAATTTGAATATCAATTTCTTTATGACTCAAAATTTATATAATTAGAAACTACACAATAAGACTACACTACATAATTTATTATAATTAAAAATACTTTTAAAATGCAGCAGAAAATCACGGTAAACAAAGAAAAGCAGATCGACTCCACCAAGTTATAGTGCTATATAAAATAAAACAGAAAATTAACACTTCATATTAATTTTCTCTCAAGGGAGAAATATTTTCCATTTAAGGATAGGTCAGATTTCGGGATGGATAAAAAAGGAAGGTCCAACTTAATGAGATGGTGGGAAATGTATAATGCAAAATTTAAGAAGTTATACCCCAAAATTATGTTTAAAAAGAGAAACTAAAGAAGGAATCTCTGGGTAAACAAAACTTACCTATCTATTGCAGCATCATCATAATGAATTTGTCGGGATTTTCCAGCCTCATCATTGTCATCAGCAAATAATTCTTTTGATCCATACCTTATGATGTCATCTAATTCTTCCTGCATTAGGGAACCACTCAAGAAGGAAGGTACATCAGCATTTTATTTTTTTTGATGAAATAAGAAGGAAATCAGTAACAAAAAGCATCAAGAATATGTAAGCATTACAAAGAGATCATCAACTCCCAGGAAGGGAAAAAAAAAGCTATCATAACTATCAACATAGATCTATGGAGCTGATAAATTCTAGGAAAGATTCAACAGTAATTACAGAGTAGTTGTTAACCCAACTAAAAAGACTAATCAAACATCTAGCCTTAAGAGAGGAAATGGGAGTTGGGATACCATCAAAACACCTTTTGTTCCTCTCTATCCATAGGCACAATGAAAATACAAGCAGGAATCAAAGACCAGATCTTTTTGATGGACTTCCTACATCAGCATTATTGTTGTACAGGGAGAAAGCAGAGCAGTAACAATTATTCCTGAGGGGACTTTAAAGAAGGATGGGGTAAGATTGCATTACAGATTCAAAGATTCATTAATGCTATACATACGACAGATAGAAGCTGGATATGGATTCATCTTTTGGGGCTTCCTCAGAATCTGTGGTCTCAAAAGGTTTTCCAAGAAAAAAAAACTTTTGTGGTGGATGTATCGAAACTGAAAAAGAAACCAGCTTAAGAAATCATTTGCGATGGGCGAGGATAAAACTGAAGGGAGATGGGGGAACATTCCAAAAGTAAAAGGAGGTTGAAAGCGACGGATATGTTTACACTATTCTGATTTGGTGAGCAAATTCAGACAAGAGCAGCAGTCGGAGACAAACTTGGTGATAAAATCTCTATAGTAGCTATGAAATATAGGGCCAACAGATACTATAAATTGGGGGGCAAGGGGCATGGATTTCACATCAGATCCTAGATCATGCGGCCACATCGAAGGAAGCAAACAATTTCGACGTGAGGAGGCATGTGACATTTTGAAGTCGCCCATACCCAATGCTCCACTCAGCCACAAGTCTTTGGGCCATTATTTATCAGGCCCAACTGATCCTACAATAATTAAAAGGACCGAGGACCCTCTGGACATCTAATATAAACACACCAAATATCTATAGAAGTATTCATTATTCTCACTGTGAACAATACAGGAAACATCACAACTCAAATTCAACCTTTTCTACCTTCAATTCCTCAGGGACAGTACAAGACCAGAGCAAAGGTGATCACACTGTGGTAACAAGCATCGAAGAAGGAAATATTTCTCACAAAAACGCCCAGGCGACATCAATCATGCAACTAATTGAAGTTACAATGGAACATCCAACGGTGATTGAACATGCAGAACCAATAAAATTTCAAGATGATGAGACGGATACAACCCTCAGCCTCTTGGCAAGACTCTGTGCACTCTACCCTAAGAGGGGTCTCCCTGGGTATGTTGTTGTTGTTGTTGTTGTTGAGATGGATGCAACTCTCAGGTGCATAGCAACATAATTAAATTGATCAATCAATTTGGAGAGGATGTCAAGGGATATGAAAAAGAGGCCTTTGCTATTTTTCCAGAAAACTGATAGCAACAAAAAGATTAACAATCTAGTGCCAAAGATTCTTACAATTCCAAGATGGAAAGGTTCACAAGAACTTACGAATTTAGTTGCTCTTAATGTCAAATTCAGAAGCAATAGGGACCGAAACAGGGAGAAGTTACAGTCAGTTGTTGGTCCATGAAGATGAATACAATCTCTTGGACCGTTAGGGGGATAAACAAATAGGAGGATATGAAGAAGTCCCATACTTAATGTAAATTGAACCCAACCCAAGCTAGGCAAGTGATGTGTAGTAATTGTAAAAAGAGAGAAAATCGGGGCAGAGTCATGAAACACTATTTTCTTAGAATTGAACCTTACTTCAATGACTGGAAAGCTTACGACATAGGTACTAGAACAAAGCCTTAGGCTGATAACCATCAGTGGTCAAATGGATGGTCTCCTTATATGGTCTTGGGTAATCCATCTCTCAAACTAGCTTTAGGGGTGCAAAGGGAAGGTTCTTCAACAGAAACAAAAGGAACTACAAAAGAGACTTAGTGGGTGTTTGGATTGACTTATTTTTAGTGACTTTTGGCTTTTAAGAACTTTTTAGTTTCGGAAGTGTTTGGGTAACACAAAAAGTGCTTTTAAACACATTTTTTAAAGCTGAAAAGTTCCAAAAAAAAAAATAGCCAAAAGCCAAAAGTTGGGGGTTCTGAACTTATGACTTTTGGCTTCTAACTTATAAGCCACTTTGAAAAAAAAAAAAATCCAAACACCCCCTTATAATAAGGAAAATGACCAATAGAGAACAAAAATCACAAGAATTACAGTCAGTGCTTAATCTTTCAGACAAACCTAAAAGGAAAACCTCATACTTCGTATGTCAAATACAACTCAGTTTTGAATGTGAATTGCATGTTATTCCACGTAATTTCAGTCCTGCCCCAGAATTCTCTTTATAACTTCCATTGTACTAACTTGCATTAAAATATCATTCTGATTGATTAACAAGGACCAGAAAAGCAACTTTTTTTATGGGCGTCTTTCTTCTTTGTTGATACTCGTGGTGTCTGGGCAAGCTTTCACGCACCTCAAATAATTTTGTGGGATACCTATCACCTCCCACAAACAAGGATAGGACAAGACTAGGACAAATAGAAAGAAATCACCTGGTAATGGCATTTTTGTCTGGATTTGAACATGAGGCCTCATAATTCTTAACCCACTTCATTGACCACTAGGCCACAGGTGTCTTGTATTTCCCCCACACACTTTTGCATAAAAACTAGAGGTTTTTGAGCTACAATGATATACAACTTCCCTTCAGCACATTGTGACTGGTGAAACGGGTCAAGATCAGACTACAATAGTAGCAGGTACTGAAAATCACAGCTTCACTGAGAGGGAGAGTAGGACCTTATTCTAAGATATCTAAGACTATCAACCTTATATACCAATGCATATTTGTGTGGTCTTGATGTACATTAATTCAAGCTTATGAATATGTTACCTGATTGATATTTTGAGCTTTGAGCCGTCCAACAACGAGATGTTCCAAAATCATTTTCTTCTTAGTCATCTGCATCATTCTTTCTTCAATTGTTCCTCTTGTTATGAGTCGGAAGATCATCACCTGCAACAGACAAGTATCAGCTATCAATTCATCTATAGGTCAAGAATTCAATAAGCAAATTCAGACCATCTCCATCTTGGCATGGAAATGAGGGCTAAAAGGCTTATTATCATTTTAGGTGTGAGGTGGAATTTGGGGGAGCAAGACATATAACCTTATTTGTTTGTCCAAGCCGATGAGCTCTGGCCATTGCTTGTAGGTCAGCATGGGGATTCCAGTCACTGCAATTAACATCCAAGTAAGAGATCAGCTAGTAATCGGAGGCATCAGGAAATCAAAGTGGCAGGAATTTGTTCCTCCACAAACTCTTCTGTTTCAGGGAGAATTCCTGATATGAACCAGCAACATGAAGTTCCAACATGGAGAAACAATTGTCCATACTGTTTTAGCTTTGTGCAGATTCACTTCGCTATATGCTTACCAAATGGACATTTATCACAATAAACAACGCACTTACCAATAGAATCTTATCATTCTTCTCACAACCATATTCCTAATTTACTCACTAAAAAGCTCACCAAGTGAATGTAAAGCAACAAAGATTGCTCAAATAGCTCTAATATTCTTGAGCAACACTTTTATTGAATGTATTACACTGGGTATGCCTCCAGTGCCAAATTTCTATTGAGGTATTACAAGTCTTCTTGCGCTGTTGTTCATGCACATATGGCAACACTAAGGGCTCCAATGACCAAGTAAGACCCCGCAATTTCTGTTGAAACCGCTCAGTCTCACAAATAAAAGAGAAAAAGAGGGGAACCCCTAAAAGATGATAAATGAAGAGCAAAGCAGCTTTTTTTTTAATTACAGTGGTGTCTGGGCCAGCTTTCGTGCACCTCGACTAATTTCAAGGGATACCAGCCACCTCCCACCAGCAACTGGTAGCGGGTAACTCTACCCACTAAGGCTAGGATAGATGGGACACCTAGTGTCTTTTGTCTCCGCTGGGAATTGAACCCGAGACCTCATGGTTCTCAACAACTAGGCCACACCCTTGGGTGCAGAGCAATGCAGGTTGTTTTCTTTTATGTTCTTACAACCTCCAATGACCTGGAATTTAAGGGAAGAGATTTGGATTCTCATGACAAAAGGATAAAAATAAAAGGAAACTAAGGCTGAAGAATTGACAAAAATGACTGGTAAATCAATGATAATAGGTATTCCTACTCCAGGGGAAAGAGAGCTAATATGTTATTGCCTACTTTTAAGGATACCCAGAGGAAGAAAGAAGGGTAGACCAACGTGATAAATTTCCATAGACTGAAATATGTGACATTTCGACTAATCATAGACTCTTAGTTCTCATACAGCCTAGTCTTGTTTGCTGTCATCCAACCAATTCAAACAGAATTATGTGTTTCCAAAAACTTACACAACCATTTCACCTAATTGAGCAATGTTCTTTGAAATCAAATTACCCAAGACGAAACGATCATCTTAGAAAGGTTTCAACAAGCTATATGCCTACATGTTGAAAAAATAAGAGTAACCTACCGTGATAAATTTCAATATGTGACATTTCAACTAATCATATCATCTTAGTTCTCTCTCAGCCAAGGAACTGTTTGCTTTAATCAACCAATTCAAACAGAATCCAGATCTTCCAACATCTTACACAATCATTTTCCTAATTGAGTGATTATTTTTTTTAGAATGGTAATAATCCATATATTAACAGGTATAATATACCAAATTGTATAGTCCCCTGAACCAAGAAATTACAAAATATAGGAAACTTAATAAGAGGGTGTTTGGATTAGCTTAAAAGTTGGTCAAACTTACTTTTTAAGTCAGTTTTTTACATCTGGAAGTGTTTGGCAAATATAAAAATAACTTAAAATAAGTTAGGGAGTGTTTGGCATAGTTAAAAATGACTTTAAGAAAATTTAAAAAAAAAACAAAAGTAGGCCTCTCCCTACTTTTTATTTTTTGACTTAAAAGTCATTTAAGTTTGATTTTTTTATTTTTTGACTTAAAGTCTGCTTTTTTTAAGCCAATCCAAATGGGCTCTAAGTATGTTCCTTCTTACATGTTGTCTAAACCATCAAAAAATATCTTCAGTTTGCACTAGACGTTCCTCTTACACCAAAAGTAATATAGTGCTAAGAAGTTCATCTTCAGATTTAGGATGTTGCACTGCTTCTCCTCAAAACACCTCCAATTTCTATAATCCTGTAGTCTACCAAGCACAAGTTGGGACAACCCTCCACCTCTCTTTCTGATTGGATAGAATTCCTTCTCTACCCCAACTGTCTAGTGCCTCCTTTGTGCATGGCATCACCCATCTGATTTCCCTCAAGTTGAGTGATGTTCATCAACATCAAATTACCCAAAGATCAAAAAATCCTCTTAGAAGGGTCTCAACAAGTTATAGAGTATAGACCTACAAGTAAAGAAAATCCATACACTAGCTACTTTATCTTATTTTCAGATCTTTCAAGGATTTTGAGTAAACCCAGCAAAGTGGTCTAGTATTGTAAAAGACAAAAGCAAGTTGTACGATTCCTTCGAAATAGGTGACCTAACACCGGATAACATACCATTAAGCATGGCTCTTTCTTTGATACCATGTTAAGAAAATAGACATCAGACCTAACTCAACCACAAAAGCGACCTCATGTGATGATTGTTCAAGATTGGATAAGGAGATCACAGAACATACAAGGAGATTACATGCCATGCGCTCGACTAGTATGGGATTCTAACAAGTGAAGAACTACAAGAGAGAAGAAAATATATTGACGACTTAGTGATTTGATGAATACAACAATACTTATTATGGGTTGAATACAAGAGATGTAGTATTGGTTCCCAATGGGGAAAATATCTCACATGGGAACATAACCGTTCTAACATTTAATCCCAACATGTTCCCTCAAACTCAAAGTTGAGAAACTAACCTGAGTTTGTCTATTTTGGAAACATAAAAAGGTATATATTTACAAAAAATACGCCAAAAACCAAGGAAATCCGATTGGAAAAGCACTGCATGTCAGAAGTTTTTTCCATAAAACAATGCTCAGAAAATCTGCCTCACTACCAGAATGATCATTGAATCAATGCGACGTCACTGGAGTTGAAGAAAAGAGTCACCATGCAACCGAAATGACATCAAGAAGAGACATGGCGTCTTCATAACACTCGGGAAAAAACTGAATGCGTCAGAAGGATCACCATAAAGAGTTGCAATGTCACAGATGCAGATATCAGAAAGAGGTATTGTGCCACCAGAACAGCCCCCAGAAAGAAGCTAAGTGCTGCTGGAGCTACTGCCTGAGATGTGAATGCCAGAGAAGATGATAGCACTAATTGCTAAAAAGGAAGGAAATAAGAATAATATTGGCCGAGCAGGCAGCGTAAGGCCGCACACCAGTAAACAGGCTTCATGAGTTACTACCAAAACAGTAAAGGAGAGAAGAGGTAAGAAGAAGAACATTGCCCACTGGAAACAGTTATTTGAGTCTCTCTTTTTTTTTTTGAGAAAAGGGTAACTTTATGTTCACACCAAACAATTCATCATCCAAAAAATGATGAATTGGAAACTTATATCACCCAGGAGGGTATTTTTACAAGTTTCCTATAAGATCAACTAAATCTTCTATCTCCCCTACCAGTTTCTTTTTACACCAAAAATATAAAAGGCTTGTACAATTCATTCTAATCTTCTGTAAGTTACTGTTGTGACCATCAAAACACCTTGCACTTCTTTCTTTCAATAAGGTCCACCATATACTTGCTGGGATAGTTCTCCACCAGTGCTCCTTTCTTCCCCTGTTCTCAATACCTTCCCAGCTACTTAGAAGTTCCATTGTTGTCTTAGGCATCACCCAATTAACTCCTAGCAGACACAAAAACATGTTCCATAAACTCATAGCTGCTTTACAGTGCATGAATAAATGAGCATTGACCTTTGCATCCTGCTTGCGCAATGCACATCTTGAGCAGATCAGCCAGCCCCTTTTCTGGAGTGCCTCATGGGTTAGGCCAGCCCTTTCGCATACCAACCAAGTAAAGCAAGCTACCATAGGAGGACATTTGGTCTTCCACACTAGCTTCCAAGGCCATATGTCTAGCATTGTTTGTAGTGTGTTGAGTTCCCAATAGCAATATTTTACTGTAAACACTCCCTTGCTCCCTTGCTGTGTAGTTTCCATCTAGGTTTGTCAGGCCTCATGGATAAAGTAGGGTGTGAGTTAAGTACTTCCAGCAACTTGGCCACTTCCCCAATTTCCCAATCATCCGCATACAATAAATGAGTCATATCCATCACCTCATTAACCCTATTTTTGATTCTGAAACCCCTAATCCAGTTGTTTAGAGAAGCTCTCCTCATCAAACTATCCAACCCTTCCATAGCAATGATAAACCGGAAAGGGACAAAGGGTCTCTTTGTCTAAGACCTCTTTCAGCAGGAAAAAAACCTACAGGTTCTCCATTAACCAAAATGGGGAACCTGGTGGTTTTAATACAGAACTCAATCCACTTGAGCCATGTAGGGCCAAAACCCATTTGTCTAAGAATGTTGATCAGGAAGTCCCAATTAAGATGGTCATAGGCTTTTTCAATATCCAGTTTGCACATTACCCCTGGCACATCTCCTCTAATCCTAGTATCAATACATTCACTAGCAATTAAAGCAGCATCCATTATTTGTCTCCCTTTAATGAAAGCCATTTGATTTTTGTTGACTAGCTTGTCTATCACCTTCTTCAGCCTTTCCGCCAACACTTTGGCAATTATTTTATAAACCCCAGTAATGAGACTGATTGGTCTGAAGTCTCTTAGATCATTTGCCCCCACCTTCTTAGGAATTAGAGCCACAAAGGTAGCATTGAAACTCTTCTCAAAACTTTGGTGGCAGTGAAAGTTTTGGAAGGTTTGCATCAGATCTTCCTTTATGGTTTCCCAGAATGCCTGAAAGAAGGCCATGGTGTAACCATCAGGCCCAGGTGCTTTATCATAAGCACACAATCTTATCCCTTCTAGCACCTCATCCTCACTGAATTCTCTAGATAACCAGCTCTGCTCCTCCATTGTTATTCTCTGTACGTTAAGAATATTTAGTGAGGGTCTCCAGTTTTCTACCTCCTTATACAAATTCGGTTCGGTTCGGTTTTTGTTAATTCGGTTGCTGCCTTGCTAGTGGTCGCCGCCTCGCTGGTCGGTTGCTGCCTTGTTGGTGGTCGCCGCATAGCCAGTTGGTTGCTGCCTTGGTGGTCGCCGTCTCGCTGGTCGGTTGCTGCCTTGTTGGTGGTCGCCGCCTCGACGGTCGGTTGCTGCTGGAGACTGGAGTGCTTGTCAGCTGCTGGCTGGTTGCTGGTCGACGCCGAAAGTGGGAAGTAGGAAAGCGCCGGAAGTGGGAACTGGTGACGTGCGAGGTGCGACGCTCATGTTCAGCAGGTTCTGAGAATTGAATGAAAAAGTTTGAAAAGAGAAGTTGAGTCTTTGACCTAATTTTTGATATAATATTTATTATTTAATATTAATAATTAATATAATATTAATATATATATTATAATCCGAACAATACAAAAATCACATACCGAAATACCGAAAAATACAAAAATCTATACCGAATACCGAACCAAAAACCGAAATACCGAAATAATTCGATTCAATTCGGTATTTATGCCCAGCCCTATCCTCCGTGGTCCATTGTGTGAGTAAACCATCTCCCCTGCCCCTTTTTCTGAGCAAAATCTCCAGAGCCATTTTTGCAATAGTGAAGTGTTCTGTTTGTTGAGGTTCTTTAAACTAAGACCCCCTGTTGATTACTAAGGGCTAGCACATCCCACTTCACGAGATTATAACCTCTCGTTTCCTTGTTTCCTTGCCATAAAAATGATCTCCTTGCCCTGATGAGTTTCTTTACGGTGCTTTTTGGTATAGGAAAGAGAATCACATGTAAGTTGGAAGTCCATCAAGTACTCACTTGGTAAGGGTCAATCTGTCACCTAGTGAAAGGTAGACTTTTCCACCTAGACAATTTCTTGTCGCACCTTTCTATCACCCCACTCCACACCTCTAATGCTTTATTTTTAGCTCCTAGTGGCAATCCCAGGTACTTAGTTGGCAGAGAGTTGATTTGACAACCCAAAACCTCAGCTAGTTCATTCAAGTTTCCAACCTGGTTGATAGGGAAGATGTGGCTTTTTAGCCAGTTTACACGAAGACCTAAAATTCCTTCAAAAACTGACAGGATGGCTCTCTGCTGATTTGACATGACTCTGCTTCATAAAAAATTAAGGCATCATCTGCATAAAACAGATGAGAGATTTCTAGTTCATCCCCTCTTCCTGTCTAAGCACTGAAGCCTTTCACCCATCTATTTGCATTTGCAATCCTGAACATGTGATTAAGAACTTCCATAACTAACAAGAATAGGAAGGGTGACATGGGGTCCACTTGCCTAAGACCCCTTTGATATTGAAAAAAGCATGTGGTGTTGCCATTAATGATGATGGAGAATTTCACACCAGAAACACAAAATCTGATCCATTTTAACCACATGTTCCCAAAACCACGTCTTTTAGAATTTTGGGGAGAAAACTCCAATTGGCATGATCATAGGCCTTTTCAACATCCAGTTTGCAAAGGATCCCTGGTTTCTTCTGTTTAACCCCTGAATCTACTAATTCATTAGCCAACAAAAAAGCATCAAGTATTTATCTCCCTTTCAGAAAAGCCATTTGGCATTCATCAACTAATTTCCCCATGACTATTTTGAGCCTTCCAGTTATGATTTTAGAGATGACTTTGTGGACTCCCCCAATCAGACTAATAGGTCTGAAATCCTTTGGCTCTACAGCCCCAGGCTTCTTTGGAATCAGTGTTATAAATGTTGCATTGAAAGATTTCAATGATCCCCCTTTGGTGAAAATTGTTAATAGTCTGCATTAGGTCCTCCTTCAAGATGTCCCAGCATGCCTTGAAAAAATTCATGGTGAAACCATCGGGTCTAGGAGCTTTCTCTCCATCACACAGTTTAATCGTTTGCAATACCTCTGTATCTGTAAAAGGTCTCTGAAGCCATTCATTTTCTTCTCTGGAGATTGTAGGACAACTTGTCAAGTCGAAAGAAGTCTCCATGGCTCAACTTATCATTGCTTTCTTGATTTATTCAGGTTCCTATACCTCCTCCCCCCTTACCACCAACCTGTCAATTGCATTGTACCTTTTGTGTGTTGTTGCTATTCTCTGAAAAAATCTTGTATTCCTGTCCCCTTCCTTTAGCCAGAGTGCTCTAGATTTTTGCCTCCATTTCTCTTCTTCATGTTTGTCCAGTACTTCGAGTTCCACAAGTATTGTTGCCCTAACCATCATCTCGTCCTGGGATAATTCTCTATCCTCCTGAGACCTATCCAAGTCAGACAATTCTTCAAGTAAGCTATTTTTTTTTGCTGGCCATTTCAGAGAGTGTTCTACTCCAGTCTCTCACTTTTCATTTCAACATTTTTAACTTGGTGTGAAATTTATAGTCTGGACATCCTTCGACCATGAAGCCATTCCACCAATCTTGCACCAGCTTATTAAATCCCTTAACCCTGAGCCACCATTTTTCAAATTTAAAGTAAAACTGCCTTTGTTCCGAATCACCACACTCCAAAATGATAGGGTTGTGGTCAGAGGTTACTAAACTCTAGGCAGAATCATTTGCCTGATGTTCTTGAAAATTTCCTCCCATTCCATAGAGTAGAGAAATCTATCCAACCTTGCATAGTTCTGGTGATAAAGTCCCCTGTTCCAGGTTTATTTACTACCCCCAATTAAGATAGGGTCATGGATTTCCAGTTTTTCAATCCATTTGGAGAAGTTAGCCATGACATTAGAGATTCTAGAGCACCCCCTTCTTTCCAACATATGTCTCACTGTATTAATGTCTCCCCCTTTTACCCATGGCCCTTCGCTCAAACCCCCCATTCCAGCTATTTACTCCCAACAGTCAAGCTTCTCCTTTCTGGTGTGGGGGGCATAGACACCAGTAAAGGTCCAGAGGAAAGAGTCATGAAGAGCCTCAAATTTATACGTGATAGAGAAGTTGCCTTCCTCCGCTTTGGTACCCCTCCACACCCTGTTGTCCCATATTAAAAGAATATCCCCCCTGCTACCATCTGCCATTTTATCCATCTGCGTGGCCATATGTGAGATGCCACTCCTTCTACTCCTTCACTTACCTTAGTTTCTTGCAAACATATCACATCGTCCTTCCAGTTTTGCAAACAAGTCTTAACCAAGTTTTTTGTTGACCAATTATTAAGACCCCTCACATTCCATGTTAAAATCTTAAAGATTGTGCTCCCTTGAGTCCTGGATGCCTCCTTTAGAACCATTACTATCCACTCCATAGATGTTTTATCAAAGGTTGTCCTCGTGATTGCATTCCTACTTCTCTCTGTCTACTCAAACAGTACATCTGAGGTCCCTGGAATTCTTTCCATATCAAAAGACTTGAATCTAACCGCAAACTAGATGAAGTTGTACATACTGTCTAGGTAGCGTCCTGTAGAGGGCTTGTTGCCTCACTATAAATTGGAGCTTGAAAGGATGATGAAGAAGAAAAAAGAGGCGACCACCAAAAGAGATAGCTGAGAAGGAGGGAGGAGGGTGGTGGTTCTCACTTCTCAGGCGATCCACCGGAAAGAAGGGTTCTCTCTCTCCTAGGAAGTAGGAGAGAGAGTTTTCCGAAAATGTGCCTGAGAGCATTCTAAAGGAAAAAACTTTTTTTCTTGTATTGTCGGTCAAATATTGCATCTCTACCGAGATATTTAAGGCTCTAATACCATACAAATAATAGAAAAGCAATAAAAGTATATTAAAACCTAGATGATTTATGGATACAGGAACACCTGTTTATTTGTATTTGTTAAGTACAAGATATGATGTTTGTACATAGTCAGGCGATTTGGCGAAGATGTGGATTATACCTAGTGTCCTCAGGTTACCACCAGCTTATGGTGGATAGTACCAAAATGGCTCAGACTGTAGATGAACCATGCTAGACACAGTCAAGGATATGTTGCACAGTTGGGACTTTTACGGAAAAGACGCATAACATCGGATTTTTGCTCCTTTAGCCCTCATGTGTATCCTTTGGAAAGAGATGAATAACAAAAAATTCGAAAAGGATAGAAGCTAACTTTGTATATTTCAAAAATAGTTTTTGGCTTATAATGAATTTTGGTGCACCCATGAGGTTTTTGTTTGTATAGGAGAATTAGGTGTCTTTGTACATAACACTCTTAATGTGAGTTCGCTACTTTTTTGGTATATCGCTTGTATATGGATTTTTTTCTCCCAAAAGTAATATCATTTACCTTATCAAAAAAAAAAGTGTGAGACTACAACAAGAACCCTGGGACCTTGGTTAAATTGGTAAAGGTGGTAAAGTGTGTGATGTGTGGTAGGCACATATTATCCATTCCATTATACTATGAACCAAGTCTGGTATTAAGTGGAGAAGGGTAAACGAGCAGATTATGCACCGAATTTTGAAACTAGAACAAAATTCTCAATTATCGAAAAAAATTCTCTCATATAAGAACATAACAGCTCTATACTCTATATTCCAGTACTAACACTTAATTTCTAACAAGTATTGTTCCTTGATCAATGGAGAATGAAATGGAAATGTAGTAAAGGATGGATGCAGAGATAACATTATTAGTAGGAAGGCCATTCAACTAATGCTGCCGAAAGGTATGGGATAACAATGGAGAGGCATCAAACTTTTCTGGGTCCAATTAAAGGGCACATGTGTAGGGTGAAAAAGATGATTAGGAATATATTTAAAATGCTTATCCACGTCGATTTTTGAAAGTTCGATTTAAAAGATATTAATGGAAAGTGTCACTGAGTTGAATAGGAAATGGCATGGACAAGAGCAAGAGAAGGAAGTTGGAACTGAACGAAGAGGAAAACAATGGAACTATATAGACAAGTCAACTGAGAGACAAGGGTTGAGGTAAGCCCAAGAAAAGGGGCTTATTCATTGGTGGATCGGAAAGCTGAAAGTTTGGCAAATAAGGGTGAGGGAGGAGGTAAGCCCAAGAAAAGGGGCTTATTCATTAGTGTGAAGCTTCGCAAAGGCCTACAAGGACAAAATATACATATTATTTATACTCATTCATTTGTTCTGAAGTCAGCCATGAAGACAGACCAAAGCCTAAAATGAATAGAATGAAGTTAAAACCTCAATTAGACCCACTTACAAAAATGACAAACTTCCTAATCTTTGCATAAATCTGGGAACCAATTTCTAGTAGCTATGAAGCAAAAGTTGAACCATAAAGCTAAGCCAATGAAAGCAAATACTCTAAACTAACAATGACAAACAAAGAAGTGAGAAATTTAAAAGTTACTTAAAGCTAACAATTGTGATTGAGTAGTGAGCATAAAAACACTGCTTGCTCTAATAATGTTTTATTGGAGAGCATGTTGGGCCATTAAGTCCTAAGAAAAAAATAAATGTTGTCGAATGTGGATGTTAAGATGGATGTGCGGTCATAGGAGAATAGATAGGATTAGTAATGATCACAAACGACAAACACTACAAGTAACACACACAGAGGGGTAAAATGAGAAAATGTCACTTGAAATAATTTGCCTATATCCTATACATATATCTAGATGTAACAAATCTATATATGATGATTGAACATGATAAAAGAGCATAAGGTAAACCTAAAATGAAGGAAGTTGTTTAAAAAGCCTATAATCCTCCAAAATCAACGCAGACTTAGCTAAGAACAGAACTTATGCATGACATCAACTTTGAAGATTAAGGCCGAGTTGTTGTAATATACTTCGATTAAATTTGGTGCTTTTCGTGAGTCCGTTTATTCTAGTTAAAGACTTGATGTATGTGTAGAGTGATAAGAACGAGATCTAGAGAACATCTTTTAGATCACCATAATTTGTTTTATATTTAATGCTGGAACAAAAAGAATCTGAATAGAGTGGATGGACACAATGGTTCATATAGCCTCCCCAACCAAACTAGGATTAGGGCATAGTTGATTGACTCACAATTACAAGAAACATCAGTAGTAAAGGAGTGGGCATAAGGACAGACGTACTTTTTATTGTTTATTCAAGTGAGAAAAAAATAAATAAATTTTATTACAAATTGTGAGAATAATCTCTTTATCTGCATGTCATGATGTCAAATACTCAATTATTTAACTCAAGACAAGAAAAAGTGAGAGGTAATGTTTCACAAAATGGTGAGCTTTCCGTGAAATTGGGAATGTTTTCCGGAGGATCTTTTTATCCTTTCAGATTAAAACGAGTTGGAAGCAATCTTTATATCCTTTCAGATTAAAACGAGTTGGAAGCAATCTCTTCTCTGCAGTTAAATGCTAATTATGATATGGTCTCCAGTGAAGCCAATGGAGTTTCTTTAATGTTCCATTTTTAAACGACATGAAAGGGATTATCCAACCTTCCACTCATTATTATAGCCAGAGCCCATTGAAAACTAGTTCTAAATGCATGGGATGGCATAAAACTAGTTCTAAATAAAGAGTAATTCTAAGGTGTGGAGTTGACAAGCGAAATGAAAAGGGAAGATAGCGTCACTATGGACGAACGGAAAAACATGTAAATCAAGATAATTGTAGGAGTGTCACCTAAAAAAACAAAGATAGAATAATTCAACTACTATAGATAGTAAGATAATGGAAGGAAGTAGTGTGAAGGAAAAAGGCAACAATTTTTTTTGAGACAAAAACATGTAGGATATCGAGAATAGAAGGAAAAGGAGAGGAAAATAAATGAATCTGAAGGATATGATTCTTGATATTTCTGGGATTTTACCTTGATACTCTTTTCATTTTCCAAAATATAATTTCCGGGATTATTTATCCCCAAAAGGAAAAAACAATTCCTAGTCTCAATGAAAGTATGGCTCACAGAATAGAAAGCATAAATGTTTTGGTAAAGAAGACAAGAGGTATATAAAATGAAGTTTTAATATATAACTAGTAAAATTACTCGCGCCTCGCGCGGGAATTAAATATCACGGAATTTATAAAATAACACTTAAAATCTATCGGTCATTATAACTAAAACATTATATTATCTTACATACAAGATTACATAGTAACGAACATAAATAACGTAAAGGAAAACGATAATTATAATATCTTATCATCGATCCTTCAATCAATCATCTTTAATCTGATTTTATAATTTATTCTTTTGCTTCCGGGAAGTGCTACTATTTGATATTTTGGGGGAATCAAATGAACATCAACCTGAGATATTAAATTTTCTAATAAATAAATAATCGTTGGTGAAGGGATAAATAAATTTTAAATGGCTGAAAAAAGTGAACAAATATTCTAATTTTAAAGTGTAGAAAGTTCAGTCCTACCTTTGCTTTACATATATCATTTAAAGTTTCCAATTTAAAAGTATCATAAGTAATTATTAAAATTGAAAATTAAAGGGAGAATGTATCATATTGGACAAAAATTCAACTTATTATATATACTTGATAAGAAAAAATATTACACAAAACTATTCAATTTGTTTGGGTGTTTCTTTAAAATAAACATACCAGAGTGACAGAGTTCAATTTGAAACTACACTTCCATTCTAATCGCAATGTCGAGAAACACATTTATTACTTCAAGAAAAGTATTTACAACCTGCAGTAAACTTGAAAATTTGTCCATACTTCATATTGAATTTTTTTTTATGACAAGGGAAACCCGCAGCCGCTACCCTTTAGGTGCGCACAGGGTAAAACCCCCGCTTCTATGCAATAGCTCGCAAACCACATAGGACCATACTTCATATTGAATATGAGCAATTAATTTTGTTATGTAGTTATCTATGTCTTTGAGATTAAAAGAGGCTCCAGCCTAGTCATATTCCTCTATAGGTCATCCGGCACATCCTTCAATCCATGTTAAAAGTTTATTAATTCTTTTCTTTCCTGGTTCACTTCACACATCAAGGGGTGATAAAGTTTTTAAGGTCTTTATGTCCTTATAATGGCATACCAAATTCGAATTTTGTCTTCAAGAGATGGTAGTATAGATCTTTAAGGAATTTTTTAATTGTACCTTCAACAATTTCAGCACATAAAACTTGTGTGAATACTCAATTAACGTATGTTATTTAATCTGTACTAACAAATACTTATAACAATAACTTTGCAGAAACATAAACAGTAAAGTTTAAAACATACACTCAAAAACAACAATTAACATCATAAGAATAAATTAATTATTGTAAAAAAAACATATCAGGATCTATAACAATAGAATGAAACAGAAAGGAAAAAATCGAGCCCACTAAATGCACAGTGTCCCTTTAAAGAAATTATTACCCTCTAGTACCCAAGGTTTAAAGGAATAGATCTTCTCAGGATGACAGATTCTATTCACCAGTATATTGATATAAAAACAATGGTGTCAGTGGGCCACTTAACAGGAGCAAAGTACACAAAAATTTAATTGTGCAAAAGAAGAAAAATAAGCACAGAATTTTCGTTGTTTTAAAATGAAAGGAAATCCCTCTATTTATAGACAACAAAGGGTAGTGTGAACAAATGCTTATTGTGTCTTATCGGAAAGGTCACAACTCTTTGGAAAAGTTACACCCCTTCGGAAAGGTTACAACCTTTCATAAAACTCACATCTTTTCATAAAAGTCGCAACTCTTCATAAAAATCACAATTTTTCATAAAAGTCACAACTTTTCATTAAAGGGGAAGGCTAGTTTTAGAAATAAATAAATTAAAAGGGAATCTTGGTTTGCGGTGGCGCCACGTAGGCGGACCTAGGGTTCTCTTTTATATATATATATATATATGATATATGATTAGGAAGAAGTTAGAAAATAGTGTTTTTACTAGCTAGGGTAGTAGGACAAGAATGGATGATGTGAGGTAATACAAAGAAAGTAAATCGGCGAGATTCCACTTGCTTCTTTACCTGAGTTGGTCGAAAATGGTTTGGTCATGCCTCCCTAGGGTTTTCAAGGAAACGCATGATATTTAGTTTCTCGGACAGAATTTGGGAAGAATAACAAGAACCAAACAAAAGCCTACCACACACCATTTGGTGCAACGACCACAAGGCTTTGGCCTAGTGGTATGAGCACGAGCGATGTGTGGTTTGAGTGCATCTTCACGAGTCCGAATCCTAACACAAACAAAAGCCTAGAGTTTTTAAATTGAGAAGAGTATAAAAGGGGGCATTATCCATCATATTTTGAACTATGCCCAATTGGCTCTTGGGGATTTCTCGATTATCAAAAAATAATGGAACAATTTGGTGCATGCAGTATCCTCCTATTAATGAGGTGCTCCCAGAGTTTCATAATGTGGAACTAATTCTCCCATTGACTAAGCAAGATTTAAACGAGCACACAACTGAATCAAAGTTCATATCTAGAATTGACACAAAGTGGACAAAAAACTTCACTAAAGAGGCATAGGAGAGTTTGTCTCAGTTGACTTTGGAAATGCGCCTATGATCCTAGATTACGAAATGAGTAACATGACTTTTGATCCACAGTGCTACAAGCAAAAAGCTAGTCAAATTGGCATGGCAAGGGTGAATCAAATATGCAAGAAAAAATGATATAGGTCAATTACAATATAACAATAAGAAAGAGGGAATGCAAATGGATTACACTGGTTAAGTTGTAGTTGTTGAATTGAAAAGGGAAAGTGCAATTACAGTGGTCACTCAAAATACTTTTTAAAACAAGATATAGAATAGTTTAGCTTAAGGAAAGGATAATAATGTTGTATCCCTTGCATTGCTAGCCCTAAGACTGAAAAACTTTACTAAGAAAACTACAGTTTGTAGAAAGAGTAGATACAAAGAAGGAGAAGAAGGTACTTTCAGTTTCTACAAAACAGCTGATAGAGAGAAAGATAGATGGAGACCTGCTCAGCACGATTAAGTTTTATAAGATTTAGAGTTTTACCTATTAGCCCTAAGAAAATTGACTAAGATTTTATTCAGGAGGTTAAGAAATCAATTTTCTTATTTTGGGACAAAAGCCATCATCCGATGATGATGCTTCTTTAATAGCTAATTCCAATGACCCAAGGAGGAAAACCTCACACGGGTGTATAAAGGTTCCCACAATTATGAAAAGATTTCCACCTAAAGCAGTAAAGCAGCCACTTTTGAGGTATAGAGATGGTCCAGTGGAACAATAAAATTACCTGTCATAAATAATTACTGTATCAGCAGTTGCAAGGTTTATTCCTAAACCCCCTGCCCTTGTTGAAAGCAGGAAACAAAATCTTGAAGAATTCTTAGCATTAAATCGATCAATTCGGATTTGTCTCTCAGCTCCGCCAACTTTTCCATCAATCCGTTCATATTGCCATTTCTGAAAAATTAACATGCAAGTGTGTCAAACTCCAAATAGTGACGACAGACATTGAACTAGATTTAAAAAATAATTTAGTGAACTTGTTTGAGTCCATACCCTATAATTACAGTAGTCTTCCAGCAAATCAAGCATATGCTGAAATTGTGAATAAATAAGAACTCTGTGACCTTGTTCTTTCAGCCTAACCATCATCTTGTCCAGAAGTTGCAATTTTCCAGATGATTCCAGCAGCTGTCTGTCAAATAAAAATAAGCCATAGAGCAGATTTATAAAAGGTCAACAGAAAGAGCACAATGAACTTTCTTAAACTAAGGAACCTTTCATGTTCCCCAGGTCATCAAGAGTCACACTGTTGAGAATTGACATAACACTTGCAATTTCAATATATGGATAATTCCACTTAAGGGCAACTGACAACATGTAACTCCACTTTGATCCCCCAGGTCAGAAGAAAAAAAGATTTTCTTCTTACTAAGGTAGCACTTCAGTCATAGTTTTGATGGTATCAGAAGGAAATACAAGAATTTTAAATGTCACTTCAAGGGAGATTGGGCACATCAGAATGCAGAGAAAGTAAGCGACTGAAAAAATAAAGAGAGAACATTCTGACCTGTGAGAAATATAAAAGAAAAATATTATTGAACGAGGTATCAACATTATTACACCGAGCCCTATTTATAGACAATACATTACAATCCTTATCTAGGTAGGATTCTTTATACTATTTCTATTCCAACACTCCCCCTCAAGTTGGGGCATACAAGTCATAAGTGTCAAGCTTAATATGAGGACCGGCAAGGGACTTGATGAAGATATCTGCAAGTTGATCACTCTATTTCACAAATTTTATAACAATATCTCCTAAGAGTATATTTTCTCTGACAAAGTGACAATCAATCTCAATGTGCTTTGTCCTCTCATTAAATACCAGATTTGATGAGATATGAAGGGCCTCTTGGTTATCACACACAAGTTCCATCTGACTGATTTCTCCAAATTTTAGTTCTCTTAGCAATTGTTTAATTCAAACTAGCTCACAACTTTTTTTTTACAAAAGGGTAACTTTATATTCACTCCAAAAAGTTAATCATCCAAAAAATGATGAATTGGAAACTTACATTTATTTGTGGATGACATAGTACTGATTTATGAAACGCACAATGGAGTTAATGTGAAGCTGGAGGTGTGGAGACAAACTTTGGAGACTAAAGGGTTCAGGTTGAGCAGGACCAAGACAGAGTATGTGGAGTGTAAATTTAGTGAGGCGATGCATGAGGAAGGCGTGGAAGTGAGGCTTGACACACAAAGTACCCCAATAGAGATGGATTCAAGTACCTTGGATCTATACTCCAGGGGAGTGGGGACATCGACGAAGATATCACACATTGTATTGGTGCGGCATGGATGAAGAGAAGGCTTGCCTTTGGAATCTTGTGTGATAAAAAGGTATCACTAAAACTCAAAGGTAAGTTCTATAAAGTGGTGGTTAGACTAACATTGTTATATAGGGTGGAGTGTTGGCCAGTCAAAAACTCGCATGTTCAGCAAATGCATGTTGCAGAGATAAGGATCCTTAGTTGGATGTGTGGTCTTACTAGGAGCGATAAGATTAGAAATAGGGATATTTGAAATAAGGTGAGAGAAGAGAGACTGACATGGTTTAAGCATGTGAATAGGAGATATGTGGATGCACCAGTGAGGAGCTGCGAGAGGTTGGTTGTAATGCGTACAAGAGGGGGCAAGGGTAGACCAAAAAAGTATTGAAGAGAGGTGATAAGACTAGATGTTTGGTGTATGCCATTATACTAGTTGTATCATTATAGTTCTTGTTTTTTATATCTATCATTATTTAATATTGTTTTAATACTCTATCATAGTATGTTGTTTATTGTGTTTCGATTATTGCACTACTTCCTTGTTGTTGTTGCTCCCCTCTAGTAGACTTGGCACTGTTTCCTTGTGACTTTCTATATTTTCTTCTTTGTATTTGTGATTGCTGCCTTTGTGTCGAGGGTCTTTAAACAACATCTCTACCTCTAAGAGGTGGTGATAAGGTCTATGTACATTCTACCCTCCCAAGTGGGATTTCACTGGGTATGTTGTTGTCGTTGTTGTTGTTTCCTATAAAATCAACAAATTCTACTACCAACCCTATTAGATTATGTTTACACCAAAAAACAAAAGGCTTAATAATCTTCTCTAAATTAGTCTTGTGTCCATCAAAACACCTTGAACTCATTTCTTTCCAAAGAGTCCACCATATGCCTGTTGGGATAGTTCTCCATCAGCATTTTTTCTTCCTTTGTTACCAGTACCTTTCCAACTGCTTAGGAGTTCCATCATTGTGTTGGGCATCACCCAGTTAACTCCAAACAAACATAAAAACATGTTACATAGGCACATAGATGTCTTACAATGAAGGAATAGATGATCATTAACTTTTGCTTCTTGCTCACATACACCACATCTTGAGAAGAAAAACTGCTAGCCCCTTTCTATAAAGCCTCATGAGTTAGGCAGGCCTTTCTGCATACCAAGTTACCAACCAGGTAAAACAAGCTTCCTTTGGAGGGCATTTAGTCTATCACAAGTTATTACAGACATTGCTCAATATTCTGCTTTTGCATCGGATCGAGCAACCACACTATGTTTCATACTCTTCTAGGACACCAAATTACCTCCTACTAAAGCACAATATCTAGATGTAGAACATTTTATCAGAGGATGATCATAATCAATCGGCGTCTATATGTCCAACGATCTGCTCATGTCCTCGATCCTCGAAGAGTAGTCCTTTACCTAGAGCTAACTTTATATTGCAGAATACAAACAATAACATCCCAATGACTACCTCCAGAAGATAAACTGACTTACAACACTCGCCAGAAAACATATGTCAAGCCTAGTCAATGTGAGATAATTCACCTTTCCAACCAGACGCTTATACCTTCCAGGATCCCTAAGTGGCTCCCCCTATCCTAGCATGAGTTAAGCATACAGATCCATAGGGGTGTCATTGGGTCTACATCCCATCATTCATGCCTCCTCGAGAATGTCTAAGGCATACTTGTGTTGTGAAATAATAATACCTAATTTGGACTAACCAACCTCAATACCTATAAATACTTCAATCAGTCGAGGTATTTACTCTTAGAAATGCGGAAAGAGATGTTGCTTCAAATTAGTTATACCATCCTGATCATTGTTGGTGATAACAATATCATCAACATAAGTAACCAAATAAATACACCAATTTGGTGTAGAATGTCGATGAAACATAGAGTAATCAACTCCACAACGAGTCATGCCCAACTCTTGAATTAATAACCTGGACTTTCCCAAACCATGCTTTAGGATATTTCAGACCATAGAGTGCCCAGTACGACCGATATACGAAGCTATTAGACTCCCCCTTGAGCAATAAAACTAGGTGGTTGCTCCATATAAACTTCTTCCTCAAGATCACCGTGGAGAAAAGCATTCCAAATGTCCAATTATAAGAAGGCATTCAGAAAAGTGATTCTCGTCGAGATGTGCTCAGAATGTGGTATTAAGTGTATAGGTCATCTCGAAATCAAGAGACGAGTAAATCTCCACAAGAAAATCGCATAAATTGGCTAGAAAAGGCTCACTTGTTGGTGCACGATTAGATCTTGCTGGAGGTGACAACCTTTTGGGTGGTGCATGGGAGGTCAGTTTGTGGCAGCACTATTTGGGGTTCGGTCGCAGGAGATACTAGACCACTTAGTGGTATTGGTTTTCGCACAAAACTGATGAAAGTGGAACTATGCATATCAGATTTTAGGAGTCAGCAGAAAGATGCACGATAATGGCTTTCTTTGTCCCGGATGCTTCTCAACTTGGCTCTGATACCATGTGAGAAATATTAAAGAAAAATATTTTATTTAATTGTGTAATTATCACACTAAACTCTATGTATAGATACTATATTAAAACCTTTATCCAAGTAGGATTCTATATACTATTCATATTCTTATTGTAACATGACCCAAAAAGAAATGAGAGAAATAGAACAAGAAAAAATTCATAGTTATCTACTTTCTCAAGTTTAACTTCCACTCATCTTCTCTTCCCCTACAAAAAAGCAGCCACCGCGCACCACCACCTCTAGGACGACCTTTCACTTTCCTCACCACCCTCATCCCCATCCAACTTTTCCCCTTCCAATCGTTTGCCCGCCACAGCTCCTCATGATCCCCCAACCCTCGATCCTGCATGTCTTTCACCCCTCCCAGGCTGCTATCACCCTCTCTAATTTGACAATGTTTTTGAGGTTTGTGAACATCAGCAAAAATTTGTAGCCTCCTTCTACATCTGCACTTTTATAGTTTAAGGGAGAACCTTCCCCTCCTCCCATATCACCCCTACTCCACTCTCAGCCCCTACTAACAATGCCAAATTCCACTCACCAAGTGTTGCCAAAGGCATCAATGTTCTATTCAAACTTTAAACTTTAATGAAGAAAGACGTAGATGAAGAAAACATATAAAAATATACAAAAAAGTAGCAACTCCCTGTGTTTTATTTTATATGGTACTCTTTCCTTTTTAGACTATTCCAAAAGAATTGACACTTCTGTTAATTTGGAAACTCCTATACTTTAAACTTCTCATCTTACCCTTAATAGCATTCTCTTTATATCCATAAAAATGGCATGGCATGCTTAAGACACAAGTCTTTGTATGTGCCAAAATTCTTTATTTTTTAAACTGCATGTCTAGTCAAACACCTACGTATAAAAGGAAATGGAAGAAGTGATGCATATACAATAATTATATGGATCAAGGAATTGAAAAGTCGACAATAAATAAGATACATGAAGCAAAAACTATAACAATCAAGTTCAAACACAATTTTGAATCTCAAATTTTATATGCAAAGATGTCGTTTTAGCTTTCTAATACACATTAATCATTGTTTTTATCATACAAAATTGTTTAGTTTTCATTCCTTTCACTAAATATACATCCATAACTTGGCCTTAACAAGGACTATTGCTTTGCTAGTTATACTTACTGCTTAATGGTTCACTCTTCAACTTGGAGCTCACGGGCATAGCAATAATTGATTTGGTGCCTATCCTAACGCTCCACCTAAGTGAGACAAACTCAATGTGTGTTTGCACCTTAGCTTCAGGGCTTAAGTGGGATTTTATCAACATCACACTCACCCATGGAATTTCCCTTTTTGAGAAATAGTAAGAATTAAACTTTAATTTTTTTTGTCAAAAAAAACTTTAATTTACCTATAAATATAAGAGATTATGTGCAGTTCTACCAACAATTGACTTAAAACAGCCATTTTGAAGCATTGCATATGATATTTAATGTGACTAGAATTACAGAGGGTAAAACAAAACTTTGCATAACCAAAAGAGATACTCAAAAAGAAAAAGATCCCTTACGAAAAATCTCGACAACTCAATCTTCGGAAACAAGTATTAACAATCATATAGTTGACTATCAAGAAACATGACATACTTGGTAAACTCATCATTGTCCTCTGGCTCAACACCTTCTAACATAAATGGATGACAGCAAAGCTTGCGCAGCTCCATCACCACATTTATAAGCGAAATCTGATACACAAATATCCGGTGAGGTCAGAATTCCTATCGTGGCATAAAGGTATCTCAGACAAGAAATTGGCCCACCTGAGCACCTCCCTTGCGAGTCAGTATCTGGAAGTTACGAGTCAGAATAGCTTTGTAATATTCTTTCTGTTCGCTACTCAGTTCCACACGTAAAATGAGTTCCTTTTTAGGAGGCAGCTCTGTCATGACATCTTTCTTGAGTCCTGAAATATCAAACATGCAACGATAATATTTTAAATAGATGTAAATTACATAAATTCATGTTTCTTGAAACAATCTACTGCCTCGTGAATCTCTACAAAAATAAACTGAGTTACACTAAGGACCTGTTTAGTCATAAAATTATTCATTTTTTCAGGAATAATTTCCACTTTATTGAAAATCAGTGTTTGGCCATGAAAATTCCAAATTCAACTTGAAGTTGGATTCCAAATTTGAAAAACCTATAACCTGTTTTCCAACTCCATCTTTATAAATCCAAATAAAATGCCCTCCTCTCCCTTGTAAAAAAATATAACCAAAACACAATACCATCTTCAAAATTTTCAAATAAAGTAAAAAATCTTTGATTTCTATGGCCAACACCAACAAAGAATTTACATGCTAGGATTACTTTTTTCTTCATAAGTTCCCTCCGTTTTGTTGAAAATATATGTGAACTGTAAGAAGCTCAATCATAATTCATATAGTCCCAATCAGTTGCATACGTTGGACCAATAAAGATAATCAAGAGAGAGTGCTACCTCAAGTCATATGAATATAGGCAGCTGATTTAGGAGGAGGCAAAAGCTTTACCAAATTAGAGTTTCTAATGACATGATAAAGGAGAAATTTGACATATCCTAGTTGAATAATTACAAATTGCCAATGCTTATTCTATTACCAACTATTTCCCCTGGGAGGGTGTAAACACGATAAGGCATAGTTTACAGTAAAGACAAACCCCAGAAGTTTGTGTTCACAATGAAAAGCTTCATGTTACTACAGTATCTATATTACAATTTGGAAAGAGGCTTTTACAAGGATATAGCTAGTATGACATTAAGAAATCATTAGAGAAAATTATGATGAACTATACCAAGGAAAAGTATAAAAAATGTACATTTCATCAATAGATACCATCAAACTAACAAATATTCAAAGACAAACACAGGAAAAAGTTTCAGAATCGTACTTCTGAGCAGATGAGGTGCCAGCATTTTATGAAGTCTTGAAACCTGTTCCTCCTGACTAATGTCCGCAAACTCTTGCTGGAATTCCTCCAAGCTACCAAACTGCATTTGACATCAGGTCCCATAAAACATCACATGATAACTCAAAAAGTAAATAAGTTCTGTATGTTTTGCTAGAAACATGTTGTGGGGCTAACCTTCCCAGCATCAAGGAAGTGCATCAGCATGAAAAGTTCATCCAGATTGTTCTGAAAGGCATAGAAAAAACAATTACTACAGCCAACAGAAAGAAAGAACAAAGACGTGTGTCCTTATGCAAGTCAGTTTTTGCATGTCAAAAAACCTCGTTCTTGTCTATTTGAATGAAACAATTATTACGGAAATACGAGGTGTTGCAAGTGTGTTGATTGTTTTAGACAGATGGCAGAATCAAAACATACTGACATCAATAATCTAGAGAAGTTCAACATGTCACTAGTTCTTCTGGATGCCCTTTCTTTCTCCCACATATCTGGTGATATTAAAATCACCAAAAAGTGCCCACCGACCATGACATACACCCCTAGTTGCATCCATCTCAAAGTACACATACTATTTATCTCTAGACTCTACTACAGTATGGTCTGTAAATCCCAGTTAATTACCAGCTATAGTTCTCTACAGTTTGGTCTGTAAATCCCAGTTAAGTACCAGCTATAGTTCTGAAAAAGTTTTTCAAGATGCACTGTTAAACTATATTGACCTAATGCACAACATTTGACTCCATAATTGTACGCACATAATCAGTACACCACCACTGCTACTTTCAGCTTCCACATATGTGTACGCCATCTGTTTGGCAATAGTTATCTGATTAATGATGAAGTTATGACATCCAGTTTTGTTTCCTGCAAGCAATAAACATCACCCCTCCATTCCACTATCAATGTCTTCAGAACTCTACTTTTCGCCCTATTATTAAGTCCCCTTCATATTCTCGCTAAATATTTTCAGCTCCATGGTTACCCTGTAAGTCAGTAATCTTCCCTTGCAACTCTCACTATTACTATACAGTTTACCTAAAACACTATTTTTTTTACTTCCAACTTTCCCAACCCTTCTTGGACTTGTTGGACTTACCATACCTTTGGAGGAGTTCTTTGAATTCTCATACTGTCTATTTTAGTCAATATAGTTTACATTCCTTCTTGTTTCAAAACCCTATAGGTGAACCCCATTTGTTTGCTCAGTTTCAGAAAATTTCGCCGAACCCATGCAGTGGCGTCAGCTTCCTTTGATTGGATCTGGCCCACGGGTTCATCATTATGACACTCAAATAATTGAATTTGTTCCTCTCTGTCAATTGGTTGAATTTATATAGTTGGTGTTGATACCACATCCATAATCATCTCCTTTATTTAACTTCGTTTTTGAGAAGATAACATTTTGTATATATTAACTTCAAAACAGTACTGAAACCTTATACACAAGTGAGCAAAAGTCAGCAAACGAATCTTCCTTCCTACCATGAACCTAATGTGTCTAGGATAGATAGTGCATCTTCAGGGTAGGTTTGGTTGCACCAAAAACAGAAAACAATAATACAGTTGACTTTGATTTTTTGACTGTATTGCTGCTGCTTTCAGAGCATTCTTTTGTCTCCAAATAGTCCACCAAATGCATGCGACCATCCTCCATCTGCCTCTATGCTCCAGCTCCAGCTGCTTCCCAACTAAAGAGAGCTTTAGTAAACTTTCTAGGCATTGCCCATGCTATGCCTCTGAGATTAATGAAGATCTTCCATAACTGATCAGTTGTATTGCAGCGTAAAAACAGATGTCCCACTGTCTCCAGTTCCTTTTTACGTAAAAAAAGAACATCTTGAACATAGAATCTACTTTGTCTTGATTAGATTTTCTTGTGCGAGCTCAGCCTCTTTTACCAGTAACCATGTGAAACATGCAACCTCAAAAGGTTTTTTGGTCTTCAGATATGTTTCCAGAGTCAATTACTTACTTGAGGTTGATGTTGATTTATTTTTTATAAGATGCATTAACACTGACTCTTCCACTGCTATGTCCTTGACATTTCAGTGTGTCCTCTCCATCCTGGATTCGTGTGAAGTTATCCAGCTGTTTGAAAAACTCAAATCATTCTATTCATCTCCCAATCATTCAGGTTTCTTCTCCCCATCATCTCTTTTCTATTTTGCAGGTAAGGGTTCCATAAACTCAGCAAATTTCTGAAAACAGGGAGAATTTTGAAGAAGAAGAAGAAGAGGAGAAGAGGTCTGAGAAGCATGGGTCAAGCCTCTGGTAGCACCTTCAATTTCAACAAAGATTGGGACTAATGCTTATTTTGTCAATACCAAAGAATTTGTTCGAAACTGGCTTTGTCAGGTTAAGATGACGACCCAAAATCAGGAAGTGCAGTCTCAGCAGCAAACTTTGGGTTATTTTTATTTTTATTGATTGAAGGCCCAGAATCTGGTCATGGGTTTTTATAAAAATTGTCAGGCACCTTACATCTATTTCCTTTATTAACAGGTTTTGCATTGTCCATATACCTGTAACCTGTCAGCCTCCTTTTCCCTTTGTCTCTCCCATTTGTAATTTTAACAGAGGCCAAAGGGATTGGCCCGATAATGTTTGGTCTGCTTCGGCTGCAATGTCTTTAAATCCTTGCCACGTGTCTCCCTAACTTTATCGTTTTGAAATTCAAATACTAAACCCCCACCGTACCCCACAACCCCTGCGTGCCCCATCACAAGTTTGTTGTACCCAAAGGACCAAGATTTTGTCTAGAAGATCCTAGATTCAGGTCGGACCATCTGGAAGGAGGTTCTGCTGCACTTATACCACAAGTTCCAACCATTTTAGGACTGAAAGCTGTTGTGTTTTCCCACCCGAAGAGAGATCTTAAAGATCAAGTCTCCTTACTGTACTCTTATCTGGGGGGCCTTTGACTTGGATTCTAGCCCACCCTGTGTTTTGGTGTCTCCTCAGTTCTGAGCCAACCATCACACATCCTTCTTAAGTTGTCTTAAGATGAATAAAACTTCATTTCACAAGCTAAGTTAGTAACACATTTACCCCTAAATAAGCCCCAGCAGGCAGTGATATGGAAAATTAACATAGAATTTTGCCTAAAACTGTAGCATTCAAATTCAAAGTGGTTATGTGCACTCACATGTTTATGCAAAGCAGTTTCTACTACTAATACTTGTATATTTCTTTATGAAAAGTCAAATACGCATACTCATATATTTGTCCAACCAATGGAACCAAAATGAGACTCCGAGCAACGTAGGTATTTTGTACCAACTATTTTAGTATGGCAGATGCAACATCAGGATAGATACACCGGTATACTGTATACACCTTATGATTCTATGTAACTGGATATCCAAACATGAAATGGCACTAGAAAGCAACCTATTGCAACAAACCTGGAGAGGAGTTCCAGTCAAAAGAACACGATGCCTGCTAGAGTACTGCTTCAAAGATGAAAACAACTTGGAATCCTTGTTCTTGAGACGATGACCTTCATCAACAATCTAAATGCAGATGCCAAGCTTCTTTTAGAGGCAAAAGGAATAACAAAAGCTAATGGCACAATTAAGGATTTTGAAGGAAATTACCATGCACTCCCACATGATTGGCTTCAGAGAGGCACTATCCATGAGGATCATTTCGTATGATGTAAGGAGAACATCAAATTTTATCCTATCTTGCTTGCTTTCACCAACAATTTGACCAGATTTCTTTTTCTTGGTCTTCTTAAGATTTTTGGGGAAAAATAGTTCATATTCTCTAATAACAGCACGAGCTTGTGCGCCTCCCACATACATAACCTACGGATGCCAATTCTCCTCAGAGAAGAATGATCTGATATTCATCTTAGTAATTATTATTCTGCTATTCATAGTAGGAAATACATCACCTCAAACTTACCACATTCATTTGAGGAGCCCAAGTGGCAAACTCACGCTCCCAATTTCTCAATGTCGAAAGAGGTGCTATTACTAAATGTGGAGAGACCTTCTCTTCAAAAAGAGAGGCTAGAAGTGCAATACTCTGTATTGTTTTGCCTGCAAGATTGAAAATGCATCAGCAAAAAAGAACTAGCAGTATCGCAGAATAAACTATATGCAATAAGGACAACAGAGAAAAATAATTCAGGAAAGGACCATGTTGCAGTTGTATATGATAAAGCAAATGAGAAAAAAGACGAGAATAAAAAAATTGAAGCAGTGGAAGAACAAAATAAATCTTACCTAGCCCCATTTCATCAGCCAGAATGACATGTGTCTGTTTGGACCAAGCAAAACGCAGGAAATTCAGCCCTTCAAGCTGGTATGGATGCAGTGATCCTTTATTTCAACCAGAGAGAAGATTAAGGAACTTCACTAGATGAATATAACATACATGGACTAATTAAAACTGGTACCATATATACCTCCAGAAAGAAATTCAGGACTGCTTTCATACTGTTGAAACTCTTTGGCTTTCTTGTTAGATTCAGTTGTCTCTATAGGCCTTCCCTTTTGTTTACTTGAAGATTTTTTACGTCTAGACTGAACTACATGAAATCTTTCAATTTCGTGCAGAAAAGAAGAAATGTCTGATTCAAATTCCCAGTAGCACTCATCATACGGAAGCTCCTTCCACTTTACAAGATACTCTTTTTCTTCACCATCTCCCCTAAGAACATCAGCATATTATTAGATGCAATTTACCCTGAGACTTGTACTTCATTTGTAGGCCCAAAATAGTAAATTTTAAATAAAATGAACAATTTAAGGAATAGAAAACTCAACTAATAGGCATTTTAACAATCAATTACTATACTAACATGCCACTTAATACCCCCCATGTGGCCATTGACATGTATATGCTTGCTTTATTAGCACAATCATATTTCTTAATAAGGGTCTCTAGTTTCAAAATTATTTAGAATAAGGGAACTTGTTAATATGGAAAGAGCATATTCTAGTTAATAACACAACTAAAATGAATTTCAGGCCAAAAAGTTTTTTACCTTATTTTTGTTCCAAAAGACACTAGAATCGTAATAATTTTGTAATTAGGAATATCAATTACTTATCTTTCCATTTTAGGATCACTTTTTTTAGAAAAAGGTAACCTTGTATTCACACCAAAAGATTCATCATCCAAAAAAATGATGAATTGGAAACTTACATCCCACATAGGGTATTCTTTACAAGTTTCCTATAAAATCAACTAATTCTACTATCTCCCTTATCTGATTTTGTTTACACCAAAAAAAACAAAAGGCTTATACAATTCATTCTAATTTTCTGAAAGTTTTTTGTCCATCAAAGCACCTTGAGTTCCTTTCTTTCCAAAGAGTCCACCATATGCATGCTGGGATAGTTCTCCACCAGAATTCTTTTCTTCCACTGTTGCCAATACCTTTCCAACTGCTTAGGAGTTCCATAGTCGTGTTAAGCATCACCCACTTAACTCCTAACAAACAAACAAAAACACGTTCCGTAGGCTCAAAGCTGCCTTACAGTGAAGGAATAGATGATCATTGATTTCTTCTTCCTTCTCACACATGACACATCTTGAGCAAATCTGCCAGCCCCCCTTTTCTGTAAAGCCTCATGAGTTAGGCATGCCTATCTACATACCAACCAAGTAAAACAAGCAACCTTTGGAGGGCATTTGGTCTTCCAAACTAGCTTCCAAGGCCATCTGTCTAGCTCTGTCTGTAGTGTGTTAAGATTCCAATAACATGAGTTCACTGTGAACACGCCCTTGTTGTGTAGTTTCCATCTAGGTTTGTCATGTCTCACAAATAGAGTTGGATGTGAGTTTAGAACTTCCAATAAATTGGCAACTTCTCCAATTTCCCAGTTATTAAATGCTCTTCTAAATAAGAGGTCGCAACCTTGTTGGCTCCAAACTTGGGCTACCTTGGCATTCCTCTGAAGACTTAAGGTATATAGGTGTGGAAAAGAGTTTCTAAGACTATCTTCTCCAATCCACACCTCATTCCAAAAGTCATTACCCACAGTGATTGAGATGTTATTGTTGAATTGTGGATTGGGGCCCGTCTTCTTATGGTTTTCCAGACACTACACCCAATGGTGCCCACAACTTCCTCAGTTGTCCATTGAGTAAGTAAACCATATTTCCCTGCTATAAATCTTCTCCAGATGGCTCCCTCTTCTAAGCAGAACCTTTTTTTTTTTGGCTGGTAACATTAGTCTATAGATATCCACAGGTAAACTACAACCAAAAGTGTAGTTCCCCTTCAAAAAAAAGTATTACATCCTACAGAATCTTTGACTTAATAAGATTGAAGCCTATAAACAATCTAGTACATCAAAGATGTCTTCTGTTCTAGCTAAAATATCTTGTTTACACCAAAATTAGAGAAGAGCTAAGCAATTCATTTTAATCTTCTGAAGGCTATTCTGTACATTCTCAAAGCTCCTATTGTTCCTCTCTTTCCAAATTGTTCACCAAATGCATGCTGGGACAAACTTCCATCTCTCCTCCTTTAAAGCATTGCCATCCCTAATCCAGCTACTTAGAACTCCTTTGATGCTTCCTAGTTTCACCCACGTAATTCCTTTCAGGCAAATGAACATTCTCCATAGCTGCTCAGTCCACTTACAGTGTAAAAAAAGATGGTTGATTGTCTCTGCTTGCTCTCCACACAGAGTACATCTAGAGGCAAATTGATATCCTCTTTTCTTCAGATTTTCATGGGTCAGAACCACTTCTTTTGACAGCAACCACAAAAAGCAATTCACTTTGTAGGGCACCTTTGGTTTCCAGATCATCCTCCATGGCCAGTCTGTCTCTTGGTCTGCAGTCTTGTTGAGTGCCCTATATGCTGAATTGACTGAGAATTTACCATGAATGTCACTCTGCCAAACCAGTGAGTCCTTCTCCTCAGTAAGATTGCTAAAATTATCTACTGAATTCTGAAGTGCAATTACCTTCTCTATTTCCCAGTCATTTAGGTGTCTCCTTAGGAACAAATTCCAGCCTTGACCAGTCCACATTGTGGCCACTGTTCCCTGTTGTTGTTGACATAACATGTATAGTTCCGGATGCAGCTGTTTCATGGGTGTTGCTCCATTCCATTTGCCCTCCCAGAAGGAGGTCTTTTGACCATCTCCCACTTTGATTCTGGATCTGTAATACAACATAGGCCACAGGTTCCTGATTGCTCTCCATACAGTGCAGTTGTATGGAGTGTTAACCACTTTTGTCATCCACTCGTCCTCCATGCCATACTTTGCTATGATGACCTCCTTCCAAAGCGTATGATCTTCATTGGCGAATTTCCACAGCCACTTCAACATGAGGCTTTGGTTTTGCTTCCTTGAGTTCCTGATGCCTAGGCCACCTGTATCCTTGTTCACTATCAGTTCCTCCCATTTAACTAGGTGGAACTTCTTTTTGTCTTCTCTGCCTTGCCATAGGAAATTTCTCCTAAGGGCATCGATGCTCTTAGATACACTTGCAGGCATTGGATATACTGACATCATATAGGAAGGTAGTGCATCAAGGACACTATTGATTAAAGTTAGTCTGCCTCCCAAGGAGAGGTACTGACTTTTCCAATTGGTGAGTTTCTTTTCACATTTCTCAAGGACCCCATTCCAAATACCTTTGGACTTGCTATTTGCTCCCAGAGGCATGCCTAGGTAGGTTGTTGGAAGTTCCCCAATCTTGCCTCCTAGCTTACTAGCCAATCTTTCCATCCGTCACGGTGTTGATAGGATAGATAAAGCTCTTTCCCCAATTGATATGGCATCCAGAGACTGCCTCAAAAATGACAAAAATAATCCTCAAAATCAAGATTTGGTCTGTTTTTGCTTCACAAAACACCAATGTATCATCTGCATATTGAAGGTGAGTTACCTCCAAGTTGTTTAGTTCTCCTGCTTGGAATCCTTTGATCCATCCTTTCCCATTTGCTGTGTTGATCAAGTTACTCAACCCTTCCATGGCTATAATGAACAGAAAGGGAGATAGTGGGTCCCCCTGTCTCAATCCTCTTTGGGAAGCAAAAAATCCAGTAGGTGCTCTGTTGATTAGGATGGAGAATCTCACAGTGCCAATACAATGTTTGATCCAGTTGATCCATTTAACTCCAAAACCCATTCTTTCCAGCATCTGGATGAGGAAATTCCAATGTAGGTAGTCAAAAGTTTTCTGGATGTCCAACTTGCAGGCAATCCCTGGCTTGTTGCTTCTTTCTCTAGCTTCAATACATTCATTTGCGATTAAAGCAGCATCCATGATCTGCCTTCCTTTGATGAAGGCCATCTGTTGCCCGTCTACTATGCCTTGGATTACTTTTTTTAGTCTCTCTGCAAGGAGCTTAGCTATGATCTTGTAGACCCCCCCCCCCCCCCCCNCCCCCCCCCCCCGATAAGGCTTATGGGTCTGAAATCTTTTAGTTCCTCAGCACCCACCTTCTTTGGAATCAAAGCAACAAAGGTTGCATTCAGGCTCTTTTCGAAGAAGCACTTATCATGGAAATTTTGAATTGCAGCTACAAGGTCTACATTAATAATGTCCCAACACTGCCTGAAAAAATCCATGGAGAAGCCATCTGGACCTGGGGCCTTGTCCCCTGCACATGCCTTGATGCTTTCCAGTATCTCATGAGGTTCAAAAGGGGCTTCCAACATGGAGCTGTCTCTGTTATTGATCCTAGGGCGATTCTCCATCTCTAAATGAGGCCTCCAATCTTCTGTTTCAGCATATAAGTTCTCATAGAAGGTCACAATGAGAAGCAGAACCTCCGGAGCCATTTTTGCAAAAGAGAAGTGTTCTGTTTTCTAAGGTTCTTCAAACTAAGCCCCCCTTGCTGATTGTTGAGGGTCAATACATCCCATTTCACCAGATTGTAACCTCTCTTCTCCTTGTTTCCTTGACATAGAAAGGACCTCCTCACCCTGTTAAATCTTTTCCCAATGCTCTATGGTATAGGGAAAAGGCTCATCATGTATGTTGGGAGGCCATCCAGTACTTGATGAGAGTCAATCTGCCCCCTAATAGATATTGACTTTTCCACCTGGACAATTTTTTCACACCTTTCCATCTCCCCACTCTACACTTCTAATTCTTTATTTTTGGCCCCTAATGGCAACCCCAATTATTTAGTTGGTAAGGAGTCCACTTGACAACCCAAAATAGCAGCTAACTCTTGCAAATTCCCAACCTGGTTGATAGGGAAAATGTGGCTTTTCAACCAGTTTACATGAAGACCTGAGATTCCTTCAAAAATAGTTAGGATGGCTCTTAGATGCCTGATCTGACTTGACTCTGCTTCACATAAAATTAAGGCATCATCTACACATAACAAATGAGATACTTCCAGATCTACCCCTCTTCCTGACTGAGCACGGAAACCTTTCACCCATCTATTTGCATTTTGCTATCCTGAACATGTGATTTAGACCTTCCATAGCTAGCAAGAATAGGAAAGGTGACATGGGGTCCCCTTGCCTAAGACCCCTGTGAGATTGAAAGAAACCTTCTGTATTGCCATTTATTATAAGGGAAAACTTCACACTAGAGATACAAAAGTTGATCCATTTGATCCACCTACTACCATAACCCATGTCTTTCAAAAAATTTAGGAGAAAATTCCAATTGACATGGTCATAGGCCTTTCCAACATCCAATTTGCATATGATCCCCGGTTTCTTCTGTTTGACCCTTGAGTCAACCAGTTCATTGGCTATCAGGGATGCATCAAGAATTTGTCTCCCTCTCAAGAATGCCATTTGGTGACCATCTACTAGTTTCCCAATAACTGTTTTGAGTCTTTCAGTTATCAGTTTAGAGATAATTTTGTAAAGCCCCCAATCAAGCTAATAGGTCTGAAGTCCTTTAGTTCCACAGCCCCAGGTTTCTTTGGGATCAATGCTATAAGGGTCACATTGAAAGATTTTCAAAGATTCCCCTTTGGTGAAAATTATGAATAGTCTGCATCAGATCTTCCTTCAATGTATCCCAACATACCTTGAAAAAGCTCTCCATCACACTGTTTGATAATTTGCAACGCTTTTGTTACTGTGAAAGGTCTGAAGCCAATCATTCTCCTCTATGGAAACTGTAGGATATCCTGTCAAAACAAAAGCAGGTCTCCATGGCTCAGGCTCTGTGTATAAATTGGAGTAGAAATCTATCATAGCTTTTTTTATTTCTTCTGGTTCTTGTACTTCCTCGACCCTTACCACCAATCTATCTATTGTGTTGTACCTTCTATGTGATGTTGCCAATCTTTGGAAGAATTTGGTGTTCTTATCCCCTTGTTTCAACCATAGTGTTCTAGATTTTTGCCTCCATTTCTCTTCTTCATGTTTGGCCAGTACTTCAATTTCCACAAGTATTGTTGCCCTAACCATCATTTCTTCTTCTGATAAATCTGTCTTCTTGCGTTCTATCCAAAACCGCTAGTTCTTCAAGAAGACTATTTTTTTGTCAGCCATTTTGGCGAAGGTCTTCCTATTCCACTCTTTCAATTTCTGTTACAGCAAAATCAATTTGATGCACAGTTTATAGTTTGGACACCCTTCAACTATGAAGCCATTCCACCATTCCTGGACCATCTCATTAAATCCCTCCACTTTCAGCCACCAATTCTCAAATTTAAAATAGGAGTGTCGTTGCTCCCAGTCACCACACTCCAAAATGATATGACTATGATCAGAGGTTACTCTAGGCAGAATCCTTTGTCTAATGTTCTTGAAGCTTTCTTCCCATTCCATAGAGTACAGGAATCTATCCAACCTTGCATTATTCTGATGATTGAGCCCCCTGATCCAAGTGTATTTACCCCCGATCAAAATAGGGTCATGAAGTTCCAAATCTTCAATCCATTTGGAGAAGTCTGTCATTACATTAGTTGTTCTGGAACATCCCCTTCTTTCCACTATATGTCTAACCGTGTTAAAATCTCCCAAGTTACCCGTGGCCCTTCACTCAATTCCTTCATTGCAGCTATTTCCTCCCAGCATTCAAGCTTCTTCTTTCTACTGTGAGGAGCATATACACCAGTAAAGGACAAACAGAAAGATTCTTGTAGAGCTTCAAATTTACATGTGATTGAGAAGTTGTCTTCCTCCACTTTGGTACCCCTCCATACTCTGTTGTCCCACATTAAAAGGATACCCCCTTTGCTGCATCACTTCTAAACACTATTGAAGCCCAACATGTTTGAGGGAATATTTCTTTTTGAAATTGGTAACATGTTTGAGGGAATAATCAAAGCATTCACTCGCAATATCTTTTCTTTTCTCATTTTTTACATAATATCAGAGCCAAGGGTTTGAGTGCCTACTGGAACAACATTTTTTCTCTCGTCTAAAAGTTCCTTCACTTACTGTCTTACTCTTATTACAGTTAAAAGGTAAATTAAAAAATATAGTTATTACCTTTCCGAGAAACAATTTCTTCTTTTTTTTCCTCAACCCCACAAAAGAAATTATGGCGGTTCACAACTAATAGAGCAGGAATCTATCTTCATCGGAATCAAGAGATCAATCATCTCATTATATTACCCTTGATTAGAGATTATTATTTGGACCATCTTTAGCACCAGATCGCATCATCCGCATCTACAGCTTGCACAACTTAGGCCTCATTTGTTTGCACTTAACTGAGGTCTGAATCTGAATGGTTCAGACATTAGATCATTAAGAGCATTTGTTTTCATGAAGAATCTAAACACTCATGGGCCTGAAATAGATCTTAATCATTAAGACCTCAAACGGAGTCTTAATATCACTAAGAGGTATCCTTATGTGGATAATATTCACCATCACTCTATCCACAATCCACCACCACTGACCACCTCTGTCACCATCACCACCACTACAACCATTACCGTTGTCTACCACCAACCAACTCTGTCATCACAACTTCCACCGTTGCTAACTACCATTGTCACTTGCTACCACACATACCTCCTCCATCATTATGATTATATCCATTGCCGCCACCACCCCATCTTTGTTGTCACCGCCACCTCTATCACCACTATAGTCAATTCTTACTACCAACAAACTCCGTCGCCACAACTAACACCTCCACCAACTACCACCATACATTCTTCAATCACCACTACCACCATCACCATCTCCACCACTACTATTAGTCACTACCACCATTATGGTCAATCTCTACTATCAACCACCTCCATCATCACCACTAGTATCACCCCCAACTACCACAAACACATCACCAACCACCACACATTCTTCACCCATAACCATCAGCACCGCCAACTACTAACATCAACCGACTCCATTACAACAACCAAACGCCACTGCCAAGCGCCACCATTATGATAGTCAACACAACACCAACCACCTCCACCATCGCAACTATCCCAACCATCATTACTAGCCACTAACAACTACTACCATTACCACCACCACTACAAACTATCTTCACCATCACTAGCAAGTATAAGTATTTCATTTTTTCATCAAGTAATGATTTTATTTTATTAATTCTTTTTTAATATTTAATTAATTTTTATTTAAAACTGTATATTTATTATGTACATATAAATAGATTATGTACATTCAGATGTTGAAAACATACCGTTTTAATCATTCAGTGTTCAAATCTAGTGACAACTTCTTAATCATTCAGATGCGCATTCAGATTCAGACGTTTAAATCTTAATGAAAACAAATGAGACCTTAATCTAGTAACTTGTTTGCCTGTGTCACACAATCTTCTTCATTTGGGCCATGGATTCTTGATTTGGGTGCTTTTACTCGTATTTCTAGTAACAAATCAAAGTCCATCCATGTTGTGAAAGGGAACTGTCTATCCACACTGTTTTTTTGGTAAATGAAATTGTTAAGTAGATTTCATAGGCTCTCTGTAAACTAGATTCTACTTTTACTTCACCTTGTAACACTTTTTAAGGTAGCCAGCATTCCTTAATGTGGAGGAATACAATAGTACCATTTATCAAAAAATAATATTTCCTTCGAGTTTTGTATGGGTTACTCTTAGATTTATTCTTCAACCTTCAAGAATCAACTTAAGGGTGATAAGAATATTCTTTCTAAATCTTGGATCATGCTTAGATATTCAAGAAAGGTTGTAAGTTACAACTTATTGTTGGTGGTGTTGTTACTCTAAAAGAGGTCAGATCCTTTATTTATTTCCTAAATTATTTCTCCCCAAAAGCGTTCTTTGTGACTAATTATTGTTGTTAGGAATAAATTTTGAAGATAGAATTATCTTGAAGTTCTCAAAGTCATGCTTGACCTTCTTGATCCATCTTGAATTCAGGAATACTTTCTTGAAATCGCTCCATCTTTAATTTCAGTTTGGTTTCATTTCTTTATATTTATTTTTAGCTTCATCACATTTCCTAAATTTTCCTTAAGTTCTTGATTTTTCCTTATCAAGTTATTGGATCGGGTCGAAAACGCAATGTCACTCGATCATTTTCAAACTAACTGCAATCTTAATTTGTCGGTGAAGATCCCACCAGAACGCCCTCTACTTCTAGGATTCTTATCACCTAACATAGCAAAAAACTATAAAAATCGCAACTCCAAATGTGAGTTCCTGCTAAAAGCTTTTTTCACAATTGCCATCAAATCTAACTGACAGAGTTCTTTTAAATATTTGAAGGAGAGCAATGTTGGGAACTCTTTCTAAATATGTATGGTATCAAATGGGTAATGCCTCCCAATATTAGGAGCTTGTTCGAGACATGGCATTATTTTTTAAATGGCAAAAAGTAAACAAGCAGTATGGAGAACAATTCCTCTTTGCATTTTATGGACAATTTGGCCAAAAACGAATAAGATCTACTTTGAAGCGAAAGGGCAACATATATCCTGGGAATTGTTGTCTTTTGAATTTGTATTTTTGGTGTAAAAGCAATGTCATTGAAAATATGGAGCAATACATGAACTTCCTAGAAGAGATTGGAGATCTGTAGTTTTGTCGTGGCAGTGTTGGTGGTTGGACTTTTGTATCCTACACCACTAGTCCACTACCATCCACAGCTCATGAACGTTTCAACTGTTTACATGGAGCTTCCTTCTCAACAATGATTTCCACTTGACGATTAAATCAAAGCTCAACCTTAAGCTAAGGATAACAACTCTTAACTAATATTATCAGTTTAGCATGCATTAGGGGGAAGTAACTAAACATTTTGGAAGCAAAAAAGAAAGCATTGACCAGAAAATTTTGAGGAGAGCTCAACTCCCCATATTTTTTAAATAAAGCATCTCAACTGAATATCTATAAGTCAGTTCTTTAAAAGCACCTGCAAGCAAGAATTCGATCAACTGTAGTCCACTCGGGTCGGATTGCGACGTATTCATCTTCAGAGTTAGTCATTGATGACATTTGGCGATGGAAGTTATTCACTTTAGTCTTCAAACGGGGATATGCTTTGTAAGCTTTTACGAACTCTTTCTCTGGCACCCTGCAATAGTTAAAGCGCAGTATGACTTCAAATACAAGATGTCAAAAGGTCTAAAGAGATAACATAACTTATTAAACTGATCATTTACACAAACAAGCATTATGGTGAAGCATAGAAGACAGTTATAAGCAGTACAAGATGATCTTTGTTGCCATATTGACATAGGTGTAAAGAGAATCTAGAGCAAATAAAGTAGTAGTAAAAAATAATTACCATGTGCAGTGAAGATAAGACAATCCTTTCCACTTAACAAGGTACTGTTTAACAAATACTTGCTTCGACCCTAGCTTGGAAGCATCCTGATCCTCAGCAACAGTAGGGCGCATTTCACAGTCCAATATTTTGTCAATATCATTCAGGGGACTCACCTACAGAAAAATGGCAATATCTAGCGTAAATCTAGGTGGGAAGGGAAGGGAACTGCCGACAATAGCAGAATTCCATGTTTAAATATATAAATTTGATAGAAGGATGGGTACATACACATTCAGGGCAACTCCAATGGCTTGGAAGAGGAGCCTTTAGTGGAGGAACTAAACACTTGGGGTGGTAAGCATAGTTACACGTTTCACAATACAAAAGATTACTATCTCCTCCACAAGCTTGACAGGAATCGTCTTTCTATCAAAAGAAGCAATTTGCATTGTTATTTCTGATGTAAGTGAAACAAATAAAGGTCATTACAATTAAACACTACAAAAGAGAACATGTTTCCAGAAAGCTGCTAATACAACCATGAGAGACTTGTATTGTTATGTACTGGCACGTGTTTATGATTAATGGATCTTGCGTTGTTTATTCCTAAAATATGAGCAAAACTCCCTAAAGAAACTAAGATATGATGTAATCAATCAAGGACAAAGGGAAAGGATGTGATTTAACCAGAGGCGGTATATTCTGTAGTACTCCTCATCGGCATATTTGGGTACATTACCATTCCATGAGTAAAGAAAAACCTTCCTCTTTCTTTTTTAACTTGATCGTTAGTAGCCATAACGAAAATGAAAGAATAGAGGTGTTAGAGGCGAAGAAGAAAACCCTACGGCTAAGAGGACTCTTATCGAAAACTTGGTACTATTCTATGTAAAGTGATGATAGCTTGTAAGTGGTTGTGGCTTCATCGCTAAATATCCTCTTATAATATATTCTTTCTTTATCCTTTTTCCTGGGTTAAATACGTCCTCTGTTTATACAAAGAAAGTTGTCCAGATTACAGTTAAATAGTTACTACTTTATCTAATCTATATAATAGCAGGTGCATGACACGATATTATATTTATTATATGTAAGTGAAACCAAAAAAGTCTTAGCGAAAAGATTAGATGTTTTATGTAACAAGCACAATGTGTTGGTAGAAAGATACAAAATAAGAATAGACAAATAATTTGTGTATGCATGAACCTAATATGGAATGTCTTACAGATGCACTAAATGACAAAAATGCATTTTTATTAGTTAATTGTATCATTAATTGGTGTATTGTTTGTGCAATATCTTATATCATAGAAAGAAATTACTTTACTTTTTACTGATTATCAATTTCTCATAAAAATACATTGTTATGCATGGAAATAATTTATACGTGGAAAGACCTAAAGTAAAATGTTGATAAATCAAAATATCGATGCAAAATTGGACAACCATTTTACTCTTCAAACGAAAAAAAGAAAGGGCAGTCTAGTGCACAAAGCATTGAACGCGGGTTCGGGGAAGGGCCACACCTCAAAGGGTGTGATGTAGACGGTCTACCCTAATGCAAGCACTAATGGTTGCTTCTGGGGCTCAAACTCGTAGCCTAAAGTCGCATGAAGACAACTTTACCAATGCTCCACGGCTCAAACCCGTCACTCTTCAAACAAACATTCCTATAAAATTTGTGTAACACTAATAGGTGTAAAGTCTCTCATTATACTCTTTAATGCAGCATAACATTCTAGAACCTTCTTTTTTTTTTAATAAAATTTTAGAACTATTTACAGTAATATCCCAATAAGACATCTAAGGAGTCAAGTGGGGCAGAATTTTGTCATATTATTAGCTTTTTTCTTAATTTTTATTTTACAACTCTAACATATTATTAAATAGTAATTATGTAATTTTTTAAAAGTATGTTTGTGATATGAGGACATCCATTTGCGCATACCCAGCAACTACTAAGCTACAAATGTATGAGAGGACATTTGACGTTAGGAGCAGAACCAATCCTGGCTGCAGTCCAGGAGCTCAGGCACTTGCAAGAAGGTAATATGTGCCCACTAACAACCTCTACACATACTGAAAGTACATGTTAAGACACTTCATTTGACCACGTCAAGAAATATTCAAACCGAATCTTCACTATATTGGCCACATAAAAAGTCACGCTAGGGATAGCCTCAAGTAATGAGTATCATTAATTATCTTTGTGAAGAAATGTTTCTTCTATTGATAAATTGGTACAAAAAGAAATTAAACTAAAAGTGAAGACATAGTAAGAGATGACACACTGAAAGATATACTCACATCTCACTGTATCCAAAAAACATGGTCCTACATTCATTATTGTTTCTCAGTATCTAGAGATGCTTGGAACTTCTGAAACTGAAACATTTAATGATTTTTCTAACCATCTGAATTTGTATATATAGTATATACAAAATCGTGGTGTTACCCAGTTACAAAACTTGTCATGTTTCTCTTCAATAATATCCATATAACACCCATCATAAAAAACAAATTGGAGGTTAAAATGGACACTACTTTTTTATAAGAGCAAGATAAATAAATTAAGTTACTGGTTATTTCCTTTACTTCCACGCTACTTTCGGTCTCCGACACTATCCACTCTAGCTATTTTTTCCCAATTTATGTTTATTTTTCATAAGAGTTTAACCAAATCTAACGTATGGACACACAGCAGATGTGCCTTGGCATGTAGTAATTCTTTATAAATCAAATATATTTTCAACATGGAAAAGCATTTAATAATAAATCAAATATATGCATTGATACACATTAAGCTGGTGTTATCTTTACAAAATTGGCATGATACAAATATGCATTAAGCCTCACAAAAATTAACCATCTCGTGTGCCCTAGTATCTAGTTTTCAGAAATTCATTTAATTTATGACTACCTTGCTACGGAATATAATGCTTGCAAAATTGAATAGGAGCAAAATAATTCACTAAATTACTATATGCACTTAAAACTTTTAGTCTAAGAATTTTCCACATGTCAAGTACTAAGATTAGATGAACCTGTGACAGCTGCATCTTCTGAATCAAATCATTCTCTATACTTCTTTAGTATCACACTTTACTTTCCAAAGACAAAACATTTGAGTACAGGTCACATGTACAAATTTGTACATCTTAAGCTTCCACTAGCATGAATTAGAAGGCCATTTGTTTTATGATAAGTAAGATAGAAGCCCATTTGTGTCTGGATCTAATCAAAACAGCTACCGCCAGTCTGATCATGCAGAGCATGATATATGTTTGACTAAAAACTAATAAATTTTGTAGCTTCCTTTATTTTCCAGCTCTAGCTTCTGGAATATATGACTGTAGGTTTCTTTAGAAGACATTTCATGGTTCACAAATAAAAGCCAAGAAGATAAAAACTTTATATCTTCAGAAGAGATGATTTAAACCACAAACTTTTGCAGCCAGAGCTTTGGACTGTGATTTTTCTAAAATAAGAAAGCTCTGGGCTATGAGGTGAAACAAACTTTTCTTGGAGGCAGTTTAATCAAAATCAAAAATGACCATCCTGAGTCTGGAACTCCTTAATTTTTTTTTGATAAGGTAAACACGCCTTCTTAGTTTCACATTCATCAACTTTACTATACAAGAATTGCTTAGAAGAGTTTCTGTTGTAATATCTGACCTCAAAAACTGGATTTGGCTGAAATTACAAATATAATATGAAGAGAAAAAATGCTCAATCTATATATAATAAATTTCCTTTCATGAATCCACACTTTGATCACACCGTCAAAGAAAGAAGAACATTAAGTATCAGTTTCTTTTTTGGAATGCATGTTATTGTATTGTTTATTGTTCAGTATTCACAAGTTAGTGTTCCACTTTTTTTGATAAAGAAGTTAGCCTTCCACTTTTTAGTTACAAGTTACAAGATATCTCCACCAAAAAAAAACTCAACATGCATCCCATATTAGAGTTTAACATCCTTGAACTATACTCTAAACTTAAAGCACATCCTTGTAATATCATAGTTAACAAAAAACATCCTTCAAATATCTAAACATTAACAAATCCTATCCATTAGTTAAAGACTGTTAAAAATCTAACGGAGTGAGTGAAATTCACTAAAAACTCCTCAGATTTGAACACTTCATTGACACCCACATTCTCTCATTTCTCAGAAAAATGAACTTTAACTTTCATTTGTTGAAGTATGCTTCCTTTTCCATACCCATCCTCCCCGGTTATTATTAAATCTGTGATGCAATCATGCAACCATGCAGATACTGAAACCCAGTACCCCTCAAGAACATGAAGAATGATTTAACTTTAACTTTCATTTGTTGATGTATGCTTCCTTTTCCATACCCATCCTCCCCGGTTATTATTAAATCTGTGATGCAATCATGCAAAGTCAAATCATGCAAACATGCAGATACTGGAACCCAGTACCCCTCAAGAACATGAAGAATGATTGCTTTCATACGTGGAACATGTGTTGTTCACACTGTCTTTACTCTCAATTAGAAGAAGGTAAATTAAAGGCTATGGCAAGCATAGTTGGTTTTTTTCTATAATGATTCAAAACCAATTAAGGTAACAGTGTATGTATTCTCCACTAAAACATGAAATATTTTCCCATCTCAATTTGGTTCTTTATTTTTAGCAATCAAAATTTAGCTAAGAGCTAACACCTTCTTGTTATTATGCTAATGTATATGTATATGCTCTGGCAAAAAAAATCGTAGAAGTGTCAGAAATGTCAATCCAACATCTTGTGCATATTTCATCTAGTAATGCTGCTAACATATTTCTCGTCTCATTCACATTATAATACCTATTTACGAACTCTCCTATTTTTTATTTTTATTTTTGATAACCGAGAAATCCATCGGTGGATAATGGGCCCGCCCTACGAACTCTCCTATTTTCCATCTATCATTTTGTTTCTGCTCTTTGACTGTGAGCACTCAATGGCGTCCGCAAAAAGACGAAGTGCTAATATTTAGAGATGATCGATGTTGATTCTTCTAGTTAACCAGCTTAAGGAGGAAGAAGATTGACTATGATTAAAAAAAGAACCTGACTATGATTAAAAAAAGAACCTAGTTGCAAATGGGGGAACTATAGTGGTGTCACATGAGTTTCGAAATGCTCTATTAGATTTCTAGCAGTTCTTGACAGAAGGGTGAAACTTGCTAGATTTTCAATAGTTGAAGGATGTTCCTTGTTCACTATGATATTACAAGGATGTATTTTAAGTTTGGTGTATAGTTGAGGGATGTTTTTAGCCAAAAACTCTTCCATACTACCAGGCAGATTCACGATTAACCGTGAACCTTGAAAGAGCGCCTGTTCTTTTATTTTTGACTGTAGATATTCAGATGGTCCAAACAATTAATAGATTGGCCGACCGTGATAGTCCTCAAAATCAGTTCCCCTCTTCATGAAAGTCCTCAGGTATATCATAAGAGGGAGTAATCCTAACTCTTCATCTTGGAGGATGCTATGACGCTAGATAGGATGCATTACCTATTGCTACTGCAAGTATTTTATGTATTCTCCTAGTGCATATCCTTCTGAAAGAAATCAGGAGGCACCAACAAAGACATGTATTTTAATAGAAGATCAAGGTGCAATAGTTACAATTAGAAGGAATTTACCAGATCAGAAAGGAAGCAACCAGAGATCAACCTACGATCCCAGTCTTTCACAAACACCATGAAACAAAGGACGAGCATATTAAATTGCTAAATTTCAAAACTTAGCTAACTCTAGTGTTGCCATTCCAACAATTTGAAAAGGAAAAAAACAGTATAAAAATGTATTTATCCTCCAACAAGCATACACACCAAGCTGGATTAAGTTATCTATGCTTAACTTAGCAGACAGACGGATTCTTGTACGGCATGATGACCAAGCTAAAGCCCAAGTCGTGTCTAGTCTAAGTCATATCTTGAAGCTGAAAATGGATTCTTGAAGACGATACACACACGTAAACATAGGAAAACCAATACTAAAGTTGGGAGAAAGAACCCTACTATGGAATAAAAAAGTCAAGCAAAGAGATGGTAAAAAAAATAGCAATAACCAACAAAATATACAAGAGCAATTTATAAATGAAATTTAGAGTTGTAGATTCAATGGGATGAAGAACAAAAAGAACCCTACTACAGAAAATGCCAAGTATATAAATAGTTAAAGACAATTCCCAATGTACAAGCAACTTACCACATCTGTTCGAACAATTTTCTCAATTTCCTGTTTCTTAGTCCCAGATTTTCCAGGCATCGTATCAGTTTCATCATCAGACTCATCTAACTTGTACATAGGTTTTCGATCTGACCGCACACGAAGTCTCTCCACCAAACTAGCCATTTTCTGCAATCAAACAAAGTCCAAAAATCTATACACATTCAAATTTCTATGGACCAACAAAATCGTTTCCATGACACCCAAAAACAAAACAAACAAAGCAAAGCAAATGTCATGAATGAAAATTGAAAACACAGAAAAATCAACCACTTGAACAGCACTCAATCAAAAGCAAACATGTTTGGTCCTCTTCAGTATCAGTATCAATGTCGACAACAGGAGAGCACCAAAAACCCTATAAACGTTAAGATGCTAAAATCAAATCAAAAACAAAAAACACCGATTTGAGGGAATGAAAATACCTGCTATCTGTTTGTGTAAATGCCACAAACAGAAAATGACTGCACCGATTAAGAAGAGAGGCAACACTCAGAATCTTTGTCCCTACTTCCCCAATTTCGTATTTATATAAAATTATTCTCTTCCCTCTTCCCTCAAAATCTCGGCAGATACTGCCGCTTTGGCTCCCAAGTTAATAAGTGGAGTTCTTTTTTGCCAAAACATCCCTAAATTATACTCACTACTTAAATTATGTCCCTAAACACTTTATTCTGACAAAAAGATGTCCTTAAAGTATTGTTAAGTGATCAAGTTGCATTGCAAATTTGATCAAGTTTAATACCGATCAAAATGTTTTATATTTATATTATCTAGTAGTTATGTATCTCGTATGTTTCTTAGGAAAAAAGTAAATTTGGGATCAAATTAGTTTTTTCTTATAAATAACAAAGTCTTCTTAAGTGTTTTTTATCCCTCAAGGTAAATTATGGAAAATGTCAGTGCGTAATCTCTACTTACCATGTTTTTAACCCTGTTTTAAAATTTACTTAAATGGCAATTCGGCCATGTTATTTTTCAAAAAAAATGGCTATATGGGTCTTTCTTTTTTTGCGTTCTTCGTCCTCCTTCTACTTATGCTTCTTCTTCGTACTCCCCTTCTTTTTCTTCTTCTTTTTTGTCCTTCTTCTCCTATGTCTTCTTCACAGTTCTTCTTTTGCGTCTTCTTCTTCATCATTGCTTTCCCTTTTCTTTAAAATTTGATGTTCCGCAAATGTGAATCATTTCGAGTATATTATATATCAAAAGATTCAAAACATCGACATGATCTCATATCTAAAATTTGAGATTGTTTAGAGGTGATTTTGAGTTGGTCGAAATTGAATAGTAATTGTATACTAATTTGTATTTGGTGTATTATTTTTCATGAATTTCGAAGAAAAAATACAAATACAATTTGAATTGTATCATAATGAATAGATAGTAAGATGAGAGAAGTAAGTGAGATCGAGAGAAGGAAGAGAGAGGCGAGCGAGATCGGGAGAGTGAAGAGAGAGGTGAGCGAGATCAAGAGCGGAGGAGAGAGTATGAATATATGTTGTATTCATTGTATTTCAAATACAATTGATATAGAATACAAATATAGCTGAATACAAGTTTAACTTTTTTGATACAATCGCTATAAAATACAAATCTCTCACCTATATTTGATTGGATACAATTGTACATAATATATTCACAGAGAGGATGAATGCATATTGTATTCATATGAATACAAATACAATTAATACAAAATACAAATATAGTTTTTTGTATATAATTGATATAAAATATGAAATCTCACTTATATTTGATTGAATATGATTGATACATAATACATTTGAATGGATTTCTTCTTATTGGCAGGGGTGAGAGGGAGGCAGGGAGAGAGTTTTCTACAAAAACAACTTATAGTGGTTTATTGTAATTTTTTAAACTATATCTATGTTTCATAAATATGTTGGTATTTTTGCCTTGTTGTATAATATTCCCTATTTTTTATGTGAGTAAAATTATGGTTATGTCCGTCGAGATAGCTCAGTTCGTTTGGAGGGTGACTATCCACACGAATGACTCAGGATTGATTCCCCCTCAATGTCTTCTAAGTCGAGTCTGCCGCATAGGGTTTGCCTAATGCGATTTACATTCCCTGTGTGGTTTGCATGATTACACAGTGAGGAGTTTATCCAGTGCGTACAAAGTGCTCACCCGAAGTTGTAGCAACTATTGGTTGTCTTGGGGTTCCGAAAAAATGGTTATATTGTTGTAAACTAATTATCGTATATATTTAAAACTGTGGAAAAATTAGACAAACATCCATTAGGTTAAATTTCATACACAAAAGTCCAATTAAAAAATAAATCATTTATTATTGAAAGTGACAATTTAGTATTATTTTCTCCCTCTCATCTCCCGCACATTACTCTCCATCTCTGTCACCCTTCACCACCTCCATTCTTGTCGGAAAACACTACCCCTCCACTACCTTTGCCTCCATTCCCTCCCTCAAATCCTCCTCCGACTCCCCCGAAAAAACCACCCCTTCCTCCCGCCTTTGTCGCCTCACCACCAATAAGTTGTTTAATACCACCTCTCATTCTCAAATTCTTGAATTAATAAAAACAAACCTTAAACTTCTCCGTAATTTCCTTCCTAACACTTCACCGCCACCAAGCCTCACTAATAAACTCTTACCACCACTATCACCATCACCATCATCTCACCCACTATTAGCACCTACTGAAGGAGATGAAAGTGACTTGGACAGTTAGATACTCCAAAAAAAAATGAATTCAGGAAAAATGGAAAAATTATTATTGGGAATTTTTGACTCACTTCTAGTCAATGTATATTTTTTATGATTTTTGACTATTTTTTATGTAAATAAAACACAATTGTAAACTAATTACTTTATTGTATATGTTTGAAATTATCCCTAAATTTTTTGTCCCTTCTCTACTTATTCTTCTTCTATTCTTATGATTTTATAACACGTTATCAACACGTGACTCTATGATTTTGAGTTTGATATTTTATCTTTTATATCACCCGTTACTTTATTGAAGATTGATAAGAAATTCTCTTTGTTTTGGTTTCTTTTATTTGTTATAGAGAAATTAAAATGTTGAAAATTATCACTGGTATAATCATCATTTAAATATAATTCAAGTTAAATGTTAGACATATTTGTTGATCCAAACTTAATTTCATATTTACTTGCAAATGCTCATATCGAGTGTTCCTGAAAGACATAGTCTATATCATGCATGAAGCATAGTATGTTAGTAATTTCTATTTTATGGACTCACATATTAATATGTCAGTATATAGATATATTGTCATTTAAAGAAGCCTAATTTATGATTTAATAAAGTATTAGAATATTTGGACATAAAAGTAAATATCTATTAAAATAAAGTTAATTTAGTAGACCCGTTATCATTTTCCTTATGTTTGATGGAGACTTATTGAAGAGGTACCTTTCTTGAAAAAGTACATTTCTTGAAAAGACGCTTTAGAATCCTTAAAAGGGTTTGGTCCCTAAACCAGAAGATATGTTTTTTTTTTCTTTCTCTCCATCTAAGAAATAGAACAATAGGAAAACAATCTTCAAGGTTTAAAAGACCAAGTTCTTCAATAAAGTTATTGTCATGGAACAAGGTTAGTTTCCATTTCAGTTTTATTAACTCACATTTCTGTCTAATGATTTACTTATGATCTTGGGTGAATTCTATAAAAAAAAATTCCAACAGGTGATATTAGAGCGCAATCTTGTTAGATCATTAGATGTGATATTAATTTTTTTGGAATCCAGCATATTGTCTTGGTGGGTGACTGCAAGTGGGTTGCCCATAGTGTTGGAGCAAGATACTCTAGGCAGTGTTCCAATAGTCATTATTATCATTGATAATTGCTTATGTTGGCCTTTTATTTGTTTTGTCGCAAAGCGACATTCGATATTATTGAAAAGGCTATTTTGTGGCAGTGTCATTTAATGGATCAAATTCTGGATAATAATGATAGAAGATTGATTATTTCATGATTCTCCTTTTAAGTTTACTGTTATTTTTTGTCATTTTTTTTTCAATTGAGAGTCTAGTGAAATATTTCATGGTAATGAATTACAAATCATTCACGAATATATGACTAAATTACAATGATAAAGAATCAAATTGGGGATAAAAATATAAACTCAATTCCAATATTTGATAGAGATGTACACAATTCAACATATGGATGCTCATTGCTCAGTAATTTCTTATGCATTTCATAAAATATTTAAATTAGATGAAATAAATCTTAGCAAGTCCTCTTGATTTTATTCATTGCATCTTATGATACATGACATGCATGAAGGGTAAAGATGAGATACTACTTTTAAGGTGTTTTTTCCTTTTACGTAGCATGATCCATTGAGATTTGTTTTTGTTATTAAATATTTAAATATTAAAACATATTGTCTTATAAACTACATGTTTAAATAATGTATTTTTTCTCTTACTTTTGTTGCGTTTTAAAAAGTGTGAATGAAAAATGAAGAGTTGTGACTTTTGTGAAGAGTTATAACTTTTATGAAGAGTTGTGACTTTTCTAAAGAATTGTGACTTATATGAAAAGTTTCAACTTTTCTACAAGGTTATAACTTTTACGAAGAGTTGTGAATTTTGAATTTTTCAAAGGTTTATGACATTTTTGATAAGGCACGTTAAGTACCTATTCATACTACTAAATATAGTGTTTTAAATGTACTTTATTGTTTTTTAGTGATTCGATGACACCGTAGTTTTAGATATCGATACACCAGTGAGTAAGATTGTTCTATCTTGGAAGGATATATTCCATTAACTTCGGATACTTGATAATTATTTTGTCTTGTTTAAATTAAGAAGCTCAAATAATTAATCGATAATTATCCATCTCATTTTAATTTTGGCCAAATTTAGTTATTTGACTCAATTTTGGTAAGAATAGCAACTCAAATGGTCAAGTTTTAAATAAAATAGGTCATCCTCTTAATTTCTACATACATAGACACACCATCACACTCTCCTCTCTATTCTTTTCACACTTCAAACGGAAGACGCATTCCGCTCCCTTTCTTCTTCCCCAAACACAAAAATCAAGACCAAGAATCCTAAGTTCTTCATCCAAACGACATTGTCCCCATCACCTTTGTCAGTCCCTCTCTGTATATTTGAAAGATAACAGACCTTAGCTTAGATTTTTTTTACTTTGGCTTTGATAAATATCACCCAAATCTAATGTGAATCAGAAGATATCACATTGAATCCAGATTTTTTGGGGTATGTTTTCCTCTTACTTGTTTTCTCCTCCATATTTCCAATCAATCGCTCATCTCCCGCTCAAATGACTCAAACCTTTATTTTTGGCTATAAATGCAAGGTATTGGTGGTCATATAGGGTAGAGAATTTGAATTTGAAGATTGGAGAATAGTATTCTTCAAAATCGAACCCATGAAGGTTTGAGCCTTAGATTTTTGTATTTTCTTTCAAGTTCTTTTACTAATATTTTTTTTTAGTTGTTTCATATTGCCTCTAGTTCAATGTTAGTATTCAATTTCCTAAAACATTTAGTATGTGGCTTTCTATAGTTTTCCGTTTTGATTTTTGAGTAGGTATAATTTTATGAGCTTCATGTTTAACGCTTTGACGTCCTCTGCTTAAGTTCTTAGCCGAGCATATTTGTAATAAAATGGAGTGTTTATTGGATTAGATCGACCTCTCTGTTTAATGTGTTGTCATTTAAAAGGTCTCAAATTGAAAGCTTATTATTTCTTCTTTTCAATAGCATGTTTGTGCTTCAAACTTGCTGCAATAGATAAGTTTAAAAATAAGTATGTTACTATCTAACATTATGCATGTCACCTCATGTAATCTTATCTCCATAAATAGTTCAAATGTTTTGAAGACAAATTTACCTAAGTTCCTGATTTATTTGAGTTATTGCCACTATGTTACATTGATTGCTCTCTTGATATTCTTATTTGTGTATCTCCTTTTTACTTCCATTTTTCTTACTCAAAAGTTTTGCACTATGGGATGTGCTAGTTGTCTTCATTAAAAACTTTTCCTTCTAAATTCATGGTTTGATGATAACATTGGATCTTAATATTTGAATTAGTGTGATGCATTATCCTTGAAAGTTTCATCAAGTCTCTTCTCCTTAGTACTCTTAGTTTCTTCAATTTAAAGGTCATCCACTTGTCGGCTTCAAAATAGCATTAACTTTGTGCTCATTGCTTTATGTTGAATTTTGATACAATTTACATGATGTTAAGTATTTATGTTGTCTATGAATTTCAACAACTCACTAGAATGCCTTATATCCCTCTTATTCCATTTTCTTATATGATTTGGTTGTGTAATGGTATTTAAAAGTTGTTTTTATGCATTAATTATTTTGCTTTGGTAGATCCTAATAAACTCTCTTTTCTCTTATGTAATTTCCTATGAGTCCACATTTGGACTCGGGCTTACACTTTCATATGCCCAGGAGGCTCAAAATGTCGTTTTTCTCTTGAATTAGCCTCATCACTTTATAAAGGGAAGCTGCTAAGCTACTACATGCCTCGGAAGCTGAAGTGCAGGGCTATATGTAACAAATTTGTGAATAATATATGTCATATACAGTGATATACTTTAGGTGTATACAAACAAAAGGGAATTGGGCTTGGACCCCCAAAGCATCAACAAATTTGGCCCAAGAAAAGGCCAGAATTCATTATCTCTTTGCTCTTCTAATTGTTTTATATGTAAATGTTTTTGACTAATTTTATTTAACTATTAAATCTTTTAATTAGCTTAATCAAATTTCCCAAAAGATGAACTATTTCCTTTGTGTTGATTACTTTAATAAATTTTATTTTAACAACTCTTGTATTCTTTATTTACTTGATCAAATATCTTTAGTCCAAATTTTCACTTCTCTTCAATTAATTTAAGATAATTTCATGCCTTTATTGACCAAATTGGTTTAAGGTATGATCTTTAAAGTGATTCAAATACATTCGTACATAATTTATTTTTAAAGTTTTAATCTTAATCTATTTTTTTAAAGTGTTTATCTTAATCTTTTTTTTTTCTTAAAAGAAGTTTTTATCACTTTCTTTTTGTTTCAAACGTTTAAGTTAGGTTTCCCCTTTTCTTAAAAAAACACTCAAAGAAAAGTTCTTTACTTAATTATTTTCTCAAAATCTAGTCAAATATTTCAATTAAATCATCGGATAATCGCATTTAGCGGCTACTTTAAGTGATAATACCTTCTTAAAGTAGAAATAAGAACCTCCAACCCATTTTCTCTAAAAATTTAACGGAAAAGGGCCTAAAATGCCCCTCAACTATTCGAATTGGTACAAAACTACCCTCCATCCACCTTTCGTCCCCCAAATACCCTTGACGTCAACCTTTAGGTTCAGAAATACCCTCGATATTAACCATCTACTTATATTTGCCCTTATTTTTAAAAGCTCCCCTAAAGTTAAATAATTAAATATTTATTTATTATGTTGTCTAATATGATTGGTCCAAATTTAAATCCTTTTCAAATAAATAATAAAAACCACGTATAATTCATATTTTGACACGATACCCTTGAAAATAATATTCAAAAAATTATTCATTTCATGATATTTTTTTATTAGCCTATTTAAAATCAATGCCCAATTTATTATCACCGAACTCATAACTTGGGATTTATCTAAAATGTGAATATGAATGTTCATATAAAAAATATTTTTTGTTAATATAACTTTTTCTATTAATTATTCAGTTGTCTTGTTCATTCCCTTCTTTATTTTTTTTTATCTCTTATTCTTAATCAGGATATCAGAGACTCAAAATTGAAATGAACTTACAAGTTCATATTCTTTTAATTTATATTATTACCATGGTGGGGTAGGGTGGGTAGAAGAGAAAATATTATTTTTATTCGTTTATTATGAATTTTGGGTAAACACAAAAGAAAAATTGATATTCAATTATCTTCTATCGAATCAAATATTTCTATATGAATGTCTTTGTTATTTTCCTCCTTTTTTCTCCATTGTTTTGTCACAAGTTTAAAGAAAATTAAAATTTAAAATGGTGGACAAGATTCAAGAAGGAAAAAAAGTAGAAGAGAGAGGAAGTAAAGAGGGGGTGGGGGAGGTGATTTTTCTATGGAATCCAAAATTAGGTCAATCATATGAGCTCATATATTAAGTAATTTCAAATTATTTTAACGGATAAGAGCCTAAAATACCCTTAAACTATGGGGTTTGGTACAATACTATCCTCTTGTCCACATTTTAAGTGTGGGCCGTTAGAAGTAAGGGCATTTTTGAGCCAAAAATTTGACATTAGGGGTATTTGGAGGTCGAAAAGTAGGGCAGGGCATAAACACTGAAAAACCAAAATATCGAACCGAACCAAATTATTTTGATATTTCGGTTTTGGGTTCGGTATTCAGTATATATTTTTGTATTTTTCGATATTTCATTTCAGTTTTCGATATGTAATTTTTGTGTTATTCGGTATTTCAATTTACCGAAATATATTATATTATAATATATTAATATTATATTAGTTATTAATATTAAATAATAAATATTATAATTTAATTTTAAAAGCAAAAGTAGGTCAAAAGTTTGTCTTTTCAAACTTTTCTTACTTTTCCACTTTACAGACTAGTGACTAGTCTACAACAGCAACACACACAACACATCAGCATCGACCACTTTCCCACTTTCGACGACCGGCGTCAACCAACAGCAACATGCAACAGCCGCCAGTCGACCATCAGGCAGCACAACAGTGATCGGCGTCGACCAACAGCACGCATCACAATAGTCAGCCGTGAGCCGACCACTTTCCACTTTACGCAACCGACCGACGACCACCATCATGTATTGTATTGGATAGATTGATTATTTTTTTGTTGTCAATATTTCTTCTTCCATTTTAAGTTAACAAGTTTCAAAATGAATATTTTTTCTTCCATTTATTTTTCTTTCTGATTTTTGCTTTTTTCACTAGTTAGTATGTGAATTCATTGTGAAATAATTTTTTTTATATAGATGGCTGAACAAAATCAATTAAATGTGGGTGTGGCTAATCAAAGTCAAATAAGTATGGCTGGTTCTACGGATAATACACCTACTAATAGCAATGATGCGTCAATTGGCACAGAGGAAACAAAAAAAAAGGAAAGAAATGGATCTTAGATCTATTGTTTGGCAACACTTTGAATATTTTTTTTAAAATGGTGTATTAGTTAAAGAGAACTGTTTACATTGTAAACAAAACTATGCTGCTAATACAACTAGAAATGGAACAAGTGGACTTAGACTACATTTGACTAACCGATGTAAAGTGTATAAGTCCCCACCTGTTGCACCTAGTATTCAAAAATTGTTAAATACCCAAAGTAACAGTTCTTCGCTAGAGACTTGGAAATTTGAGCAAGAGGTACCTAGGAGAGCTTTAGTTGAGATGATAATTTTGGATGAACTACCTTTTAGTTTTGTTGAAAAAGAAGGCTTTAAGAAGTGTATGAGTAAAGTCCAACCTTTGTTTCATATTCCTTCTCGTAAAACCATAACAAGGGATTCTTATGAAGTTTATGGTGAATTGAGAATGAATTTGAAAAAGTCTTTTAGAAAAATACAATCAAGAATTTGTCTCACAACAGACACATGGGCTTCGGTGCAAAGAATCAATTATATGTGTTTGACTGCTCACTTTACGGATAGGAATTGGGTGCTTCATAAAAGAATATTGAATTTTTGTCCTATCACTAGTCATAAAGGTGAGCATTTGGCTAAGTGTATTAGTAATTGTTTACTTGATTGGAACTTGGACAATGTCTTTACTATTACAGATGATAATACCTCTTCAAATGATGTGGCAATTTTAGAGTTGTCCAAAACATTAGATATGTGGGGAACTAATATGATGGAAGGTAAGCATCTCCACGTGAGATGTATAGCTCACATACTTAATCTAATTGTGCAAGATGGTTTGAAAGAAATTGGTCTTTCTATCGAACGGGTGAGACAAATGGTGAAATATGTTAGATCATCTTCTACAAGGACAAGAAACTTCTTGAAATGTGTTGAAATGCAAAATATAGAATGTGATAAAATGTTGTTTTTAGATGTGCCTACTAGGTGGAATTCCACCTATTTGATGTTGGACACGACAAAAAAATTTGAGAAGGCTTTTGAGTGGTTTGATCTTTATGATGGTAATTTTAATTCTTTTCTTGCTACTGATGTTTGTGAAGATGGAAGTATTGCAGGTTCAATTCAAAATGAGAATTGAGCAAATGTGAGGAATGTCATAAAGTTTCTTGAAAAAAATTATGAGCTCACATTGAAAGTTTCAGGTTCACGCTATGTTACTTGTAATGTTCATTTTGAGGATATATGTGAGCTTGATGCATATTTGAAAGTATGTATGACAAGTGATGATGTTGATTTGAGTAAAATGGCTTCGGGGATGAAAGAAAAGTTCAAGAAATATTGAGGTACTCCTGAAAAGATGAACAAAATGCTTTTTATTGCTTCTGTTTTGGATCCTCGCAATAAATTTGTGTATGTTAGTTTTGCTCTTGAAGAATTACTTGGGAAAGATAAGGGGAGGATAGTGAATAATGAAGTAGATGTTTACTTGAAGAAATAGTTTGCGATCTATGTAAGTAAGTATGCAAAAGGTTCTAAAAATCAGTCATCTTCATCTTGACTCTTCTACTTGTGGTCTTTCTCAAAATGTGAAAACAAATTCTTTGAGAACTAAGTTTTACATGAAGAAACAAAAGGAAGATTCTGGAAGTTTTGGTGTTAAATCTAAGTTGGATAGATATCTTCTTGAAGATCAAGAGCCTGAATCTGAGGATTTTGATTTGGTGGAAAGTTAATTCTACTAGATTTTCTATACTTTCACAGTTGGCTCGAGATGTATTGGCTCTTCCTATGTCGAGTGTGGCATCGGAATGTGTATTTAGCACTGGTGGTCGTATTATTGACCCCTTTAGAAGTTCATTGACTCCCAAATGTGTGCAATGCCTTATTTGTGTCCAAGATTGGCTTAGACAAGAAACTAAGCCTATATGTTGAAGAAAGTTTGGAGTTTCTTGAAAAAATTGAACTTGGTAAGATATTTTATTTTTTATTTGTTTTTGGAAAAAATAAAATACTTATTGTGCTGTATGACATATTTGATTTTTTTATTTGTAGAGATGGCAAATAATGGAAGAAACTCTTCCATTGTTGATCTATGATTGGATTGCAAGTCTCAAGTATTTAATAGTGGTGAGTTCAATACGTCATTTATTTAATCATATCATTATTTTAATCTTAAAAGTAGTATTCTAACATTTTGATTTTATCTTAAAAGGTCCAAGAGTCAAGACAATGAAGAAAGACGTAAAGTACTAAGCTTTGTTAGTGTTTTTGTTGGCACTTGAAACTTAAAAGTGGTCGCATGGAAGAAAGTCAAGAAACTACATTGTTGCTCATTATTGTTATTTGTTATTGTTGACATTTGAAAGTGATCTCATGGGAGAAGCAACATTGTTTGTTGCTCATTACTGTTGTTTATTATTGTTGACACTTGAAACTTGAAAGTGGTCTCATAGAAGAAACTACATTAGTGCATTATTGTCACTTGTTAGATTGTTATTATGTTGTTGTGTAATGGCAGATCATTTGTATTTGTGAAGTGTAGTGAAACTTTATTCTTGTTAAATTGTTGTTTGTTAGTGCCTTTTTGGCTTTATTATTTTTACTTGTTAAATGCCTAGTATAGTTGGCTAGATTGCTAGTCATTACTTAAGTCTAAATATTTGATAAATAGTAATAGCTTAAGGAATTAGGACCACTAAAGCATAGTAGCATACCATAGAAATTAAAATATAAATTAGATATTTTGAAATAGCCACAAAAAATTAAAAGATGTACTAGTAATTTAATTAATCTAATTCTAAGAGACATTAGCATTGTTGCTACAAACATATCCATAACACTTTAAGGACCACTTATTTTTAGCCCATTAAGCTGAAAAATCAAACAAAAAAAATTGCAAAATGTTAAATTTTAAAAAGCCCACTAAGCAGGCCCATAACAAAAAACCGAACTGAAATAAAAAAAATCGAACCGAAATAATAAAAATCGAATCGAATCAAATTATTTCGGTTCGGTATTTGGTACACGTTGTATAAGAACCAAAAATCGAAAAAACAAGAAAAAAAGTGAAATCGAACGAAATTGCCGAATGCCCAGCCCTACCGAAAAGTAGACGGAGGGTAATTTTGTTTCAATTCAAATAGTTGAGAGGTATTTTAGACCCATCCCCAATTTTTAAAGTTTATCTATTAAGACCCTTTTAAATCAAGTTTTCTTAATTTCTTTAAAAAAATAAGTGGCAAATCTTTTTCTAAGTATTTTTCTTAAATTGTTTTATACTTAATACATTTCAAAAGTGATTTTTCTAAAGATAGTAAAATTGCGAAATAACTGAAATAATGACTCTTTGGGGAAAAAAATAAATTCTAACCATTAGACTTGACTGTTTTTTGACTAACTATTTGAGATTTTAGTAATTCTTAATTTATCTTTCCTTATTTGTGCCTTAAATATTTAAATTATGATATTAACTGTCATTTGCATTCATGACATACTTTCGTCACGACGACATTAATATGTTGTATATTAAAGAATGGTTTTGCGATTTCGCATCCAGTCTTTTTTATACTTGACCCTTTTCAGAATGATTGACAATTTATTTGTTCGTCCAGCGTCCAATGATTGTCATAGTTCCAATTCCAGTTGTCCATTTAGGCCCCGGTCTTTCAAATACCTATTTAATAAAACTAGTGTAGAGCTAAATCAAATCTCTTATTAGGAACATTTACCTAAGATGACCCAATACCCTAGGTCTATTGGGCCAGTAGAATCTCACTTTGTGTCTATTTGCCCCATGACCAACAAAAGACAATCATATTAATGTGTTTAATTGAAGGAAGTGTCACAACCTAAACATGGACGTTAGGACACTTGTCTTATTCCACCAAGATAAGTCAGCCTAAAACTCAACTAATACAATAAATGCAGAAGTAAAACAAGAAAAAGAGACTAACACTATAAAAATAATGTGGAAATTATAATCATCTCAAAACAAAACTCAAAAACCTGATTGTCACGTGTACATGACTTTAAAGTATTACAATTGATTCGAAAGAAAAATACAAGCCTCAAATGACATTGTTTCTAGAATAAAACAAGATCATAAATAAAGAGCAAGAGGGGTTATTGAGATGACAAATAACTACATCACAAATCTTCATAGGAAGCTTCGGACAAGAAGAGAAGAGAGAACTATCATAAGATCTGGGATTGTAACCTACACAAGTGTAGAAGTAAGGGGTAGTACCAAACAACACGATACTCAGCAAGTGAACTCCTAAACACAAATTCAGGTAATATAGAATACGGGTACTCCTACCACTCAAACCAAACCTCCATAACTACAACCTACATAAAACCAGCTCAACCTAACAATTTACAATTTACATAACATATAGCTCAATAACAACACTTCAACAATTATTGATCAGCAACATACGAGATCAAGTTCATCAATCACAAATTCCATAGAAAGACACTTACAAGTTCACAAATAATAAAGATTATCAATGCAATGCCAGGTATAGTGATCCATGTCTGACCTAGCGATACACATCCGCTGTCTCTTAGTCTGAGACCCATGGGGACATATCTGTCCATGCATCTTTCATGGTGTGTGACACGACCCTTGATAATAGAATCCGTCGTGGCATACAACATGTCACTGGAATCATAATATCTATCGCAACGTGCGACACGTCCCTCAAAATGTTACATCCTTTTTAGTTCCTTATTCTTTCTCAATTCACATAACACTTGTCACAACCATGTCTCAGAACCAATGCAAATGACATGTTCACACAATTAATAAGGTGTCATGACCCAAATTATACCTTAGGTGTAACATGGAGTGTAGAACCCCCAAGAGACCCTACACAAGCCACTTAGCATGCATCATACAAGATAAAAGAAATAAAGATTTCAAAAGTAACATTTTATATCATTTTATTTCATATGAGAGTTTGATAAGCGGGAGTCTAACATAGTCTCAACAAGTCATCTAAACATCAAAATAAGTGGTTGAGACGTAAATCATACACCACATACATCATCCAAAAACTAGAAAGACATAAAAACAAGTAAATATGTCTCGGTCCTCAGAACATCAGGACTCACTAACTCTTGAATCCAATAGAATGATCAACTAGCCACGAGTGTGAGAGATAAGAGCATTGGACCCTACATTTATGAGACAGTGTAGACACAAGTATGCATTAATATATGAAATGTACTAAGTATGGGGCAATATACATAAAATAGGCATGGTAGCATGAATAGCTTAAAACATGTAATATATGACCAATATTTGAACATTTAAAAGCTTCTAGAAGCAACAACATATAAATAATTAGTTATGGTTAATGCATTTGAATAGGAGACATAAGAATACTTTTAAGAAACATAATCATTTTGTAGGATATTAGCTTTAACCGTCAATAAGACCATGAGAGCTATGTCATGGAATCTGGTATATCCCTCATACCGAAAGAATGGAATTCTACTTGCCAAGGTAGAACACATACACATCATTTTTTGCTAAAGTGGATCTACTAACTTGGTCATTTAAGACAATCCTATGGGGGCACATAGTTAGGGACTAGAGGTTGCTACTAGAGACTACCATATTTGAACCTCCACCTCAAAGCCCTTTTAGTGCTAAGTCTAAATCCCAACGGAATGGACAAAAAGTCAAATATCATTATAAAATAGGAAAGTCAATGATCAATAACAATCAATATCTTAAAGATCAAAACATAGAATAACTCCTCAAATTACAATTAAACATGGGTGAGAAAACCTTCCACCAATGTGAATCCATATATGAGAAATATCTTTCACAATCATAATCATATTTTTATGTGAAAAAACCTTTCACAACAATATTTATACTTTAATCTAAAATCACCCTATCATCATAAACATCATTTCAAAAGACATGCATAATCTTCAAAAATTCATAGTTCATAGGTTCATAGGTTCATCATAGGTTCATAGTTGGAAATATGAATCATGCATGGGTCCATATAATTTCAACTAAATATCATTTAACAACAATAAATCATGCATTAAAATACTTAATCAACAATAAAAATCACAATTAAATGAAACCCATAAAGAATTAAGAAGAACCCTAATTTGATTAATTGAAATTGAAAACCTTGGGGACCCCATGGAGGAATGGACTCCATGGGTGAATACTCACATACTTTGCTATTGAAAGCCCAAGATGAATGGTGAATTGAAGACTTTGGAGTGAACTCTAGCTTCTTCTTCTTCTTCTTTAGGTAGAGAGGGAATTTGGGAAAATGAATTTGGTTGAGTTTTGGGGAAATAGGAGAATAGGTTTAAAATGGGAAGATATAGGACTTAAAAACTTTATATAGGGCTTAGGGTAGAAGCAAAAACGACATAGTATAGGTTTAAAACATTTAAAAAAAGACCCAAAAGCCCCTAAAAATAAACTGTCGGACGGGTCAACAAGTCAAACCTATGGACCGTAGAACTTTCTACGGTCCGTAATAGTCATCAGTAGACCAAGTATTGGGACCTTAAAAATACCCAACTTTTAACGGAACCCTTCTACGATCCGTAGACCCTAACCATAGAACTCAACTTGGACATTAAAATTTCATCAAGTCCGGATTGCTTTTACGGAGGCCATCTATGACCCGTAGATCACTCAATGCACCGTCCTGGTCAACCGTAGAATGGAGTCTTGGTACTTGATTTTCAAAATTATTTTCCTCCTTTCTATGAGACTGGTCTACGATCCGTAGAAAGTTCTATGAATTGTAGATTGGTCTTGTAGACCTGAACCAGTAGCCAAAATTCATGCAATCTTTTCCTTTTATGATATTCGAGGTGTTATATAAGGAGATTACCATTTTTCTATCAATGCACAATTCACAATAACATTCAACATCAATAATGAATCAATAAATCTTTTCAGTCATCCTCAACACACCACATAACAATATATAATCAAGTTGACTTTTATTACCCTTTTTTTCTCATTAGGATCATTCAATATGAACAAGTCAACCCATCACCAAGTCCCATTACTCCTAAACACATACAACAAGGAAATACACGATTCTATATACTTAATAAGGGGTCAAGAAATCCACTTGCTTCAAATAATCGAACAATTACTCTGGACTTGAGCCTTTCCCTTTTGTTGGGCTTCCAAATCAATGAGATATATTCAAATAAATAGTCACAATAAGATTTTGAAACTAACAACACCCATATTATTATATGTCTAGTATAGATCCAAAAACTCACCCAAATCTATAATCAAGTTCCTAAATCTTGATGCCAATTAATATGTCAAGTATCATATTCCTAAATTTTAAGCCTAGGATTAAGTCTCAATTCTTTCGAATATTGTAAATTTGATAATATTCATATAATACAAAATGTCTAAAATTCAATCACATTCATCCAATATTTCAAAAAGAAATCGAGAACTAAATTATCATAAGCCATCAATACATAACGATACCTTACTGAAAGCTTGGCATACTAGCCAAAGGAAATGGCTAAATAGCTTCTCAAAGAAAGGGTAAATTAATGTCATATCGCCTCACTATCAAGCAATTATCTCATCATTACCTAACTCACTTATTGTACAATTTTCCCTCCAATTATTTAATTACCCATCAATTAGAAAAACTTAGTCCAATTGCATCTACACTTACACTATAATAAATATTCACTATCCTCCAACTCCAAGTTACAATGCTTTGTATTGAAAGAAATTTGGAAATTTTGAAACCTTCACCTGAAGACGATTCCACTTCGTGTTGACGCCGCAAGTAAGTTTCTCATCTACTTTTCTTTCTTTTCTAAATTAATTACGTACTAAAAGTGGCATATCCTACAATTATGAACTTGGCCTATTAACCACTGATGAGTCCGATATTTGGACTCATTTAGGGCTTTATTTATATATATTTTATTTTCTCAAATGCTTGTTTTGTGCCAATAACTAATGTAAAATCCTTGATTTCCATGTATTTGGATTGAGGAACAACGCATGGACACTAACTTGCAAAAAGGAACAAAGTGAGCTGAAAGAAGGAAGAAAAGGGAGCTTGGGGATCGGCAAGTCCATTTGGCAACTCGCCTAAAGTTCCAGTGTGCCAAGCCGTGAAGGAGAAAATCAAGTTGGCGAGAGAAAGGGGCAGTCGGCGGATCACCGAGTGGTTCTGCGATGCAGTGTTGGATCTCCCAAATTTAAAGAACTTGAGGATGCTGAAGGCCAAAGAAAAAAAGCGATGAAATGGACCAAAGGGCGGATCACCGTGTTGATCGGCGAGCCCGACTTATTGCACCGAATGGTCCTTCCTAGCATATATTTGGTGACTATAAATACGTTTTTGAACATTTAGAATTTATCTTTTTTTCATCAAATTTTATTCTGAACATTCATTCGAGTAATTTTTGAGTTTGAACTCTAAGTGAATGGACTAAAGCGTAGGCTGTTCTTATTTGCTAGTTTGTTGGTGTTCGAGAGAAACCAACTTCATTCGGGGTAAATTGTTCGAGAGAAAGTTTATCCCCTCTAAAGTCTAGCTTAGTCACTGATTTATAGCTATTTACTAACAGTTGTAATTACCCATTTGTCTATATTAGCCTACAATCGAATCACATCCCAAGAACCCGTCTCATTATTGTTAATTTCGTGTCATTTGATGTTGTTGTAGCTGATATTAAAACCAAAACCTCCTTATTTGACATTTGTGTTAACCCTTGATTTACATTATGTCTTTATTCGATAATGTATATTCATATGGCTGACTTGAACATATTCTTACTTTCCTATTGAATCTTTAACACGTACCACTCCCTGTGGGATTCGACCCCAACTCATTTAGTTGAGTTATTATACTGACTAACGATCGTTGACGCTTAGAACTGGATTAAGTGTCCTTGAAACGTTAATCAACCACCAACTAAATAAATAAATTATTAAATAAATATCTAGTAATTAAATAACCATAGTAATCGAATACTTTAAAAATCTCAAACCAACGTCACCGATTGATCGAAAATGACTCGGGGTAACTATCTAAAGAGGTAAAATGGTAATTTTGTGAAAATTTCCTGTCCAGGTCACTACAAAAAGTGTATGTCAATTTAAACAATCCATTTACAATTGAGGGAGGTGACTTAACCCTTTTTTGCTTTTGTAGGATGACTCAACTGTATGAACCTTTGAGGACCCGAATGGTGATTCAACCTCACCCCTATTTCCAAGTATGGTTGGAATTTATGAGTGGATAAGACAAAAAAAGAAGTCCAAAATCGTATAGGTTATCTCCCGTCCTTATTGAAAATGGAAGCTTGGCCGAATGTGATTAGGACAATGGTAAAGTTTTGGAATAGTGAAAATATGGTGTTCCGTTTTGAGGAGGTGGAGATGACTGCATCTATTGAAGAAGTTATCGCAAGATATGAGAGTGTAGGCATGTTCAATAAAAGGAAAAAGATGCCTGGTAGTGATAACTTGACTCCTAAATCATGGAACTTCAACAAAATCAAGGATATATTTTTACTTGTCAATGACGAATGGATGGATAAGCTCCCAGACCAAACATTCCACTTTGCAAGCTTTATTGTTGATTTGAATGTGCAAGGACCTTTGAGAAATTCAAATAAGAGTTCACTTCTGAGCAAACCTGGAAAGAAGTGCGCTTTTGCTTTTGCGGTATGCTTGCTTGGTTCCATAGTCTTTCCTCAAGGCCATTATCCATCCGAGTGTGGTAATGGCCACTCATGCCATATTTTATGGGGTAAACATGGGACTGGCGACTAAATATTACACTTTGGTGCCTATGATTGTTGCCGACATTTATAGAGATTTGGAGAAGTCTCAAAGCGTAAAGCGCTTCTTTCAAGGTTGCAACCTAATACTCTGGTGGATGATGAAACACTTGCTTAAAGTGCATAAGCCAAAAGAACCAGGTCCCAAAGTTCGAACAAATAAATTTTCAGTTCATATTATGTGGCTATATCTTAACCATTTCAAGAAAAGGGAGGGTCAAGAATTTTGGTTTCCAAGGCTTGAGGGGTTAAGAGATGAAAATGTGCAATGGGAAATTGATGATCTTGTTATAAGAGAACCGTACTTTGAGGTGAATAAATCCTTTTCTTGGTATTCACCGGATTGAGAGGGACCCGATATTATGCTCCCTCTCGAGTTTTGAGGCAATTAGGAGGTAAACAAGTTCTCCCTCAAATTGGAGATATGAAGAAATTTGCAATGGACCACAAGAATGGCCAAGCCGTTTTTTCTAGAATGATCATTCGAGAATGGAAAACTCGAAAGGTGATGGGAGACCCGACTACAAATAGATTTTGATGCGAATGCAGTGGTGCGTACAAAGAATGGTTGAAGAATAACCTCGTCGTAACCATTAAGCCCGACCCAAATGTCCCTCATTGTATCAAAGACATTTACACTGAGAATAAAGTTCTAATCCGCCCACTTCAAGAAGAGTACGAAGAAAATGAGTTGGCCCATCAACGCCGACACTTAGAGGATGCAAAAGTCATAGCCCAACTGAGGAAAAAACTAGGAAAGGCAAGGCAATATTCTGATCGCATGGAACTATAGATCCAGACCATAGAGATGACCGAGTATGAAGAAAGAGCTCAACTAGCAGGAGATCATTTTTGGAAGAACAGATACTTCATTTGGCAAGAAGTTAATGCTGCCAAAAGAGCAAAAATTGATGGAGGACCAGGGGAGATTTGATGTTTATCATCATCCCTAACGTAAGATCATCACTTGTATTTGTACTTTGTTTTGTTATTTGTGTTTCTAAACTTGTATCCTCATGGGATAAGTCACAAGTACTCTGATAAGTGTACGCTATCAAAGATACTTCATCCAATACTAAGAATCAACGATTGTTCAATAGTAATACAACCCAACTAGTGAGTTGGGGTTAAGTCCCAAGGGAGCGGTTCGTACTCAAGAATCAATAGAAAAGCACAAATATGCTCTAGTCAATCATAGCTAAAAAATATTAACGAAGAAAAACATAGTTTAAATTATAGGGTGACACAAGTGTCAAATATCAAGGGGGTTTTGTATTCAATTATCAACTAAAACAACAAATAGCATGAAAATACGAATATGGAGACAAAATTCTTTGGATGCGATGGAATTATGGGCTAAGGTAAACAACCGGGTAATTGCAATTAATAGTAAACAACTGCAAATCGGTGAATAAGCTATACTTTAGTGGGGGTAAACTTTCTCTCGAACAATTTATGCCGAATCAAATTGGTTTCTCTCGAACACCAATAAGCAATAATGAAGCACATCCTTCGCTTTAGTCCATTCACTCTCTCGAGCTGAATGCGTGGAAAATGGTTTAGGATTCACTCTTTCGAGCTGAACCCATGGCAACCCAATACCCACAGACTATCGATTCAGTAATTTTGGTTTTAAAACCTCTCTCTCGAGCAAGCCAAAAACACGAAGTTAAGATTGTATTTGCAACTACAACCCATTAAATTCAACCACAATTACTGAACGAAATCACTTTTAAACAACAAATAAACTATCAATTAACAATACCCAACAGTTAAATCAACCCATAATCACACCCCAAGAATTGGGGTTTTAGCTAGACGTAGTAAAAAGGTAAAAATCGTTACCAAGTTGTGTTTCCATCAACTGGGTATGATTGATATTGTATTTACAAAGGTCTGAGATGAAGAATCTTCAACACCCACTTTAACTTTCTTAGAAATGGAAATCTTCAATTCTTCAAAGCAAAGGAAATATTGTCTCTCTATTCATTTCTAAGCTCTCAACTTCAAAAACTGAAAAATATTATGTTTCCACAAGAGATCAGATACTAAGCTAACAAATTTAAACAATTATTTATAGTTGTCAAAAAGTGTTTTGAGGAGGTTCAGTCGCCGCAGTTAGTCGGGATTGACGATCCAATCGGCGATCCACCCTTTGGTCATTTTCATCGCCGTTTTGCTTTTGCCTTCAGCATCTTCAAGTTCTGTAACTTTGGGCGATATGACACTATGTCGCGGAACCGTTCGGTGACTTACCGACTGCTCCTTTCTCTCGCCGACTAGATTTTCTCCTTTAGGGCTTGGCACTGTGGAACATTAGGCGAGACCCTGGCTGTTCGGCGACTTGCCTAATGGGTTAGGCGATCCTCAGGCCTTCTTTCCTTCGTTCTTTCAGCTGCCTTATTCCTTTTTGCTTAATAGTGTCCATGCTTTGTTCCTCAATCCAAATACCTGAAATTCAAGGATTTACATCTGTTATTGGTACAAAATATGCATTTGAGGACACTAAATCTATTAAAATAAAGCCCTAAATGAGTCTAAATCGTGGATTCATCAACACCCCCAACTTAAACTTTTGCTTGCCATCAAGTAAAACTCAAGTTCACCAGTTCAAAAAGGATGTCTCAAACAGTGCTACACAAGACTCAATCATAAATGCACACAAAAAGACTCAACTTACTCATGCAAAGATCAATTGTGCACTCAAAGACTCAAGTTGTGACTCACCATTATCAAAGAATCACAATACTTGCTTCAAATGCAAGTTCAAGCTCAACAAAGGTAATCAAATACCCTCACACAAAGAATGATTCCATATTCACACACAATGGCTCAACAATTTAAAGTTCTGGAATCAAATGCTACGCTCACACTCACAAAGATGAACACAATGTATGATTTCACCCATAGATTTGCCCGTATTTTCCAATCGATATTTGTTTCAGCTCACTCAAGATCCAAAAGATCTTTTCAAGGCTTGTAACGGGGCTGAGTGCAAAGGTATGGTCATTTAGACTTAATGGCTATAGTCCTCATGAAATTTGGTGTGAACAACACTTCCTTTCCTTTTCTTCATCGTTTTTCATTCGTGCTCACAAGTCATCCCATTATTCACCTTTCATGGATTGTTGGAAACCCCATTTCTTTTTTCATTTTCACAACTTTATTCCGCATTTTTTTCTTTCTTTTTCTTTTTCATTCCTTTCTTCCTTTTTCATCTTTTTTTTTGTATGGATGGGTTCCATTTTTCTCAAAACATGGGTAAAAGGGGACTTTCTTACACTCCTTGATTTGCCTTCTCTTTTCACCACACCCCCAACTTAGGCTTTTAGCCTAAGTTGACTATTCAAACAAACCACAAATTACGAGGATTATGGGTAATGGATCAATAAAGGAGTCACGATTTCATCAAGTTTCTTCCAAGAAAAGGTCAAGTCTCAAGGGGTGTTCAAGCAAGGGTCACACACTCACAAGGTAGGCCATAAAAGAGGTATATGTCAAATTGTTTCACACTTTTCAAAGTTGCCTAAGATCATATCAAGAGATTGCATCACTTAGTCAATCGGACTACGGGGAAAATTCTAGGTGTCATCATGCATGGTTCACAATAAGCTCATCACACAAGGCATTGACACCGATGACAAACAACACTCCACATCTTCGCTAGTGTGCAATGTTCATCACAAGAGACTCAATTCGATACTTGGCTACTCACAACGAGATGCAAATAGTTCACATATTGACTATGCAACTTCATTTGGCCTCATCGTAGTCGCACGTTCATTTTTGTTCGATTATGAGCACTATTAAAGTCATTGGTATTGATCAAAACCAATACTCAAATTTGTAAAAGAACAACCATATTCAACACAAACAAGAGGTGGAATTTTTTTCTAGGAGGGTCGAAATCATGTACAATTAAAAACACATTGCCACAAGCTCATACCACAAAAAGCGGTGCACAACACAATTTTAGCTCAAAACCCAATATATATAAACAAAACCAAAATTCACAAAAGGTCACACAAAAGGTGGGCCTCACCCCACCACAAATTAAGTCATTTGTCCTCAAATGCAAACAAAAATATCCAAAAGTTAAAATAAAGTAAGACAGAGAGGGAGGTAAAGAGGGGTCTTGTCTAATCAGTCGCTCCATTTGTCTGAGCATCAGTGCCCGGTGCATCAATCTGAACTTGGGAATCAGTTCCTAGTGTTACCTCGGAAGAAATAGTAGTTGCACTAGGGTCCGCCAAGGGTGTATCCGCCAAAAAGGCCTGCACAACTGCATCTACCATGTCCTCCCCAGTCTCATTAAGGCCCTTATATAAAACCTCCTTAGCAACGCCATGCATCTCCTCATCCGTCTCCGCCTCAGACTCAGGATCAACCGCCTCATCAACTCTAACCTCATCTTCGGTGGTAGCCGGAGACATAACTGGGTCATTTGGGATCTCCACCGTCCCAAAGATCATAAATATATCAGTGGACTTCAGCTTGTCCACCTCTCTCCTTAACTCAGCAATAGCAGCCTTTAAGGCGGTTACCTCCTTGGTGGCTATTTGGCCATGTTCACACACCGCTCTCCTTGCCACCAGGGCATCAATGGTAGTACTCAATGGTGTCACAACATCAGCCAGGGCAATCTGAATCATGCTCAGAATGGAGGCCTTGAGTCTGGTAGCCCGACGATCGGTAGAGTGGGAAAGTTTCCCCATCCGGAGTAATGAAGCCTCAGTGAGCAGGATCCGGGAAACAGTAGTAGCAGCAGGTCTCGGAGGCACTGCAACCGCAGAAGAACTTGGAGTATCAGAAGGGACAATGATAGGGGTACCTGAAGGCCCTAAGGCCGGAGTATGCAAATATGCCTCCGAAGGTAGTGAGGCTGTGTCCACACCTGGGGAAGAGTCCATCGGGCCTGCTTTCTTCTTCTACGCCGCCTCATACTTCAAATATTCTTCCTCAATCCTCCAGATATCAGTAGAGGATGTGGAAATCACTTCCACATCCTTCTTTGCATCTCTAGGAACCCTAGCTCGTCTGTACAACTCGGTGATCAATACCGAGAAGGGAAGTGAGGTCTGGTGCTGCTTCGCCCTCGTGACCATCTCATGTGCCACAATCATACCCAAATTTAGTCTCGTCCCATCAACGATGTAACCCAGACAGGATGTCTTGGCATGGCAGAGTATGGACTCGTTCTGGGATGGCATAATGGTATTGCTGATGAAGCCAAACCAGAATCGTGCAGTGATGTTCAGATCCTTCTTCTCAATAGGTGCTCCAATCTCAAGCCATTTTGGAGCACTGTCTGATATTAGCGGAGCCAACCACTTCTTCATGTTCTCCAAAGTCTTTGTTCAAATCATGTGCTGAAAGTCATCGTCGATGTCATTTGAGCACTCCAGGACAGTGATAAGTCCACAAATTGGATTCATTTAGGGCTTTATTTTGATAAAAATAGTGTCGTCAAATACTTATTTTGTCTCAATATCTGATGAAAACTCTTAAATTTCAGGTATTTGAAGTTTTAGTGGAATCATGGACACTTAGACGCACTCCGCCCTTTGTTCTAGTACGCAGCCTTAAAGGAGCAAGATAAAAAAGGCGATGAAAGAAGCAGTCGGTGTTTCGCCGAATAATTCTGCGAAGTAGTACTAGGTCGCCCAATGACACAAAGCACGACGATGTTGAAGGCTAGTGCAAGACGGCGACGAACTACACCAAAGGGCAAGTCGCCGAGTTAGTCGGCGATTCCGACTAACCTCGCCAAAAGATCCACTAACACTATTTTCTAAAGTCTATAAATACTAAACTTGTTATTAATTTTTAGGGAGTCGAAGATTTATTTTAATTTCCATAATAGAATAGTACTTTATGAGATATTTTCTCGCAAGTTTGGAGAGGGTTTTTGGGAGACTTGAAGAAAGAAGGATTTCATCTTCCCTAAGTTGGAAGTGGGTCTTCTCCATTCTTTTTCCTTTGCTTAATCGAGGTTTAATTCCTTATACCCTTTTGATTTTAGTATCATTTTAGGTGTATTTTGTTATTTTTGATATGTGGCTAAAAACCCCATTCTTGGGGGTGTGATTTAGCAAATATGTGTTGATATTGTTGTTGGGTCTTGCTTGCTGATAGGATAGATGTATTTTAATGGTGATTTCACCTAGTGGTTGTGATTTAATTTAATGGGTTTGTAGTTGCAAATACAAAACCACTCATGTGTTTTCGGCTTGTCCGAGAGGGAGGTCGTGAAACCAAGACCGCTAAAGTGATGGCCTAAGGAGTGGGTCGACATGAGGTTCAGCCCGAGAGGGTGAGCCCTAGTCCCATATCCTAACACTCAGCTCGATGGAGTGAGTGGGGTAAGGCGTAGGCTAGCCTTCATACGGCAAATGGGTGTCCGAGAAGAACGTATTTGAAACGGGGTAAGTTGCCCGAGAGGGAACTTATTTCCATATAAAGCTTAGCCTAGTCACTATTATCTTGCAAATTTTCTATCGAAAGCATGTACCCAACGATTTATCTCAAATTGTATTGTGGTCACACCCCAAGAACTTATCCCCATACTTGATTTTCTTGTTATTTTTGCTGTTTTTGCTACTTGTGACAAAAACCCCATTTGATATTTGACACTTTTGTGTCACCCCTTTTAATTTGCTATGTTTTTGTTCGTCAATGTCTTTAGCTACGACTAGTTAGAGCTAAATTTTATTTTTCTATCAATTCTCAAAACCACTCCCTTGGGACACGACCCCAACCCTTGGTTGGTTTACTATACTATCGACGATCATAAACACTCGTACTATAGGTTAGTGTCGTTGGTCACGATAAGCATCAAAATGGCGCCATTGTCAGGGAGTGGTGTTATTTGAGATTTTTTAGATTAGTAGAATTTTTGTTCCTCTTAGTTGTAGTTTACTAATTTAATTCTTAGTTTTGGTTTGTGATTTGTCTGAATCTAAACAGGGGAAGCAAGCATGGCAAGAAATATTCGGGAGCTAATGGAGTTTCCTCCATTAGAGGTAATGATGTATTAGGATCGTATCCTAACCTTCAAGCAATTGGAGGATGAGCATATCTATGAGACATGGGCAAGATTCAATGGACTTCTAACTCAATGCCCCACTCATGAAATTCCTGGTACGATCCTCCTTGATTGCTTCTACCAAAGTCTTGACCCCAGAAACAAGATGTTAGTCGTCCAACTGCTTGACAATATGGCTAAAATGAGCCAAGATGTTGAAAATGATTTCTTGATGACCGCACTAATGACTCAAATGGATGAGTTAAAACGAAATATGGTGAAGGTCGAAACTCATTGGAAAAGGAAGGATAAATACATCCCCCCTCATAATAGAAGAAATAATGAGAACAATGAGATCAAACGCATCGAAGGAATGCTCTCAACGATTCTCCGCAAGGTGACCGAGTAAGACAAACAGCTGGAGGGATTGAAAGAAGACATCGAAGGAATGAAACAAATTATTTGGTCTCATTCTAAAGCTGTCCAACTGCTCGAGGACCTAATAAGTCATGTGTTGCTTCAACCCCATCCGCAGAGAAACATGGGGTGGCCTAATGAGGACATGGCCAACCCCAACAACGAAACTTGAACAATGACTTGTGTTGTGCCACGACGGTAAATAAGGCGCTTCTTGGGAGGCAACCCAAGGTCGTAAATGACTAGGTTTTTGCTTTTATGAATAATGGTGCGTTGATGTTATAGGTTAAAGTGAAGATTGGCGAGCAAAAGTCCATTCCCCAAACCGCCAAGTAAGTCGGCGATCTCGACTGGATTCGCCGTTTGGCTCAATGCAAGTGCTATACAGAGCATATAAAACTCGGCTAACTTGAAAAGTAGTCGGTGTATCGCCAACATGTCTGGCGATTTTGACTTAGCCCGCTAACCTGATCCCCAAGAAACTGATGCTTTACAAAAATGGAGGGACAAATGACCACTCAGCGAATCGCCGAGTAGGTTGGCAAAGTGCGACTAACGTCGCCAAATGGACACAAATTGAACTTCATATATTGCCAACAGGCACACTTCTTCATTCTTACTCACTTTCACACTCCATAACTTTACACCAAGGTAGTAATTTACATTTTCTCACCTTAAATGAGTACTTTAGTCACAAATTAGCGCTTGGAACTCGGGTTTTCGCTGTCACCTAGCATTATAATTTTGTTTACTTAGCAAAAAGGTTAGTTTCTGAAAAACCCCCATTCGCTTTTGAAGAGTTCATCCTCATCTGCAATCTAGGTGTCCGTTAATGCGTGTTATATCTCTCTCTGATATGAGTAGAAATTTTCAAATGCCTGCTTCTGATTGGTAAATTGGGGCCTAATTGTTTTTACCTTTCAAATTCCTTTTTCACTCTGCTTACCTTAAAACTAAATGTGGTGAGCTATGCATAAGGGGCGTTGACCATGAATCAGTGTTATGGGTCTGGGCTGAATTTCATTAATGCATAGTTTAATTTTGTTTTTGGAGTTTGTACGATCGATTTTGAGAAGTGAGTTGAATCTCAGGCACGTTAGGTCAGTCTGCGAGCTGAGTTGAGTTCGCCGAATCACTTGACGGTTCACCTACTAACCCTAAATCGCCCTTAATTTCATATCATGAGTGTTGTGGGCTTTGTAACCTTCGGCGGATATATTCATGATCGCTAGTAGATCGACGAGTCTGTCTGCAATTTTGTGCAATAATGTAATTACTAACTATTCTCTCTAACGTTTTACAGATATGGCCAAACAATCGACGAGATGAAGGGAGAAAGGAATTGTGATAAGTGAAAATGCACCTCCGCCTAGGGGAAGGCCACCACAACTTCAAAAAGCAAGGGGAAGGGCAAAACCCTTGAATTATCCAACGCAAGCTCTGACAGCACAGGCTTCTACACCACTGAGCCACCCACATATAATAGTGAAAGTGCGGGGTCTGACGAAGACTACCAAACAGAGGCAAGGAGGGTTGAATTACGATCCAAAATGATACATAATCCATATCGGATCAGAAATAGTCAATCCACCACTCTAGCTCCTCTAGAGCAAACATTAGTGCGGGCACCTCCAGTACAAGGTCCCCAACATGGATCAACGAATAGATCAAAGGCGGAAGGTCTGAGAATGATCATTGAGGAGAAACGATTTTCCATAGATGGGGTTATTGATAGGTATCCAGAGGTGATGGAGTGCATGAAGCACCACAAGTTTCAAATCTTCACACGGCATCGCGGCTCTTACATACCAAGCTGGGTTAGAGAGTTTTACGACGCATACATTGCATTTGTACCTCAACGGAAAAGTCTAACCTCATCTTTTAAAGTAGTTGACTACGTGGTTGTCAGAGAAATGAAGGTAGCATATGACAGTGAGTCTTTCAACACAACTTTGGGTATGTCTGATAAGATTAATGACCATTGCCAACATTTCATTAGGACACAGAAGCTGGATGCAATGAAAAAATGGTTAGCTCCGCTAGTCTCAGATGATAATGCTCCGACATGGTTAGCAAAATGAGTTCTAATTGAGAAGAAAAATCTAAACATAGCTGCACGATACTGGTTCGGATTCATTAGCAACACAGTTATGCCATTACAAAATGAATCAATCATTCGTCATGCTAAGGTAGCTTACCTTGGATGCATCATGGAGAAAACCAGGATCAATCTCGGGATGATCATTGCCTCTAAGATCCATATGCGTGCAAAGCAGAGCCAGACATCTCTCCATTTCCCAGTATTAATCACTGAATTATGCAAAAGAGCTCGGGTACCTAGAGATGCAACGAAGGATGTGGAAGTGGCTGCCACCACCTCCACCAGTATCCAAAAGATTGAAGCCAAATATCTTAAAGACTAAACAGAAAGGAAATAGAAGAAAGTTGTGGCCACTTGATATATACCTGCAGAGGCATCTCTGCCTACTCCGGCCCCTTGGCCTTCAGGTATATCTGATGTCCTTACCACTCCTTCTAACCTTACAGGTCCCTCTGCTGCTTCATTACCACCCAGACCTACGACTGTTGTTGCCTCCTGTGAGCCAATCACTCAGGCATCCTTGCTCCGAATAGGACAACTTTCCCAATCTGCTAATTGTCGGACTGCCAACATAGAAATCTCCATTCTAGGCATGATTCAAGTTGCCCTCGGCAATGCTGTGAGACCACTGAGCACTACTATCAATGCTCTAGAGGCCATGATAGTAGTGTGTGAACACGATCAAGGAGCCACAGATGAAGTAACATCCTTAAAGGTCGCCATTGCAGAACTGAAGAAAGATGTGGACTACCTAAATTCCACTGATATATCCATGATCTTTGGAACAGTGGAAGTTCCAGATGTGCCTGAAATGCCTCAGACTGCCACAGGATATGGAACTGGAATGAAGTATACAAATAAGCCTAAATCAGAAACAGAAACTGACGAAGAGATATTTGAGGAAGTTACAACGATCAACATAGCCGAGATTGAAGAGATCATGATAAATGTTGTTGTGCAAGTTTCCTTGGCAAAGTCTCCTACTGTGAGATCCAGTGGAGCTGGTCCTTCTGATGGTCACTCCGGATACTGATGCCATGACAGATGGAGCAACCGCATAGCCAGGATCACTTCTTTACCTCTATGTCTTTCTTTACTTTGCCTTTTGGATTCTGTATTATTTGCATTTGAGGACAAACTCTCTTATTTGTGGTGGGGTGAGGCCCACCTTGTTTTGCTTGTTCCAGATATTTGTGTTTTGGAGTACATTTGGGTTGTCTGTTTTTAATTGTGTTTCTAAAAACTGCTTTATGATTGTTTGAGCTTGTGGCTCCGTTTATTTTTATTTGCAAAATGATTTTGACTCTTCCAAAAAATTTTAAATTTTTCACAAATTTTTGCCACCCCTTTTGAGTTGATATGGCTGTTCTTTTGCAAAAATTTTGAGTCCTGGTTTCGATCAATACTAAGGACTTGAATAGTGCTCTCAATCGAACGAACATGAATGTACGACTACGATGAAGCCAAATGAAGTTGCATATATAATATGTGTTTACATCCCTACTCTATCCAAATAAGGAGAAACGTCGCGGTAACTCAAAAAATAAAGAATTGATTCAATTTTAAAAGAATTTAAAAAAAATAAGAATTTTAAAGGAGTTGCCACCTAATTTTAGGAAAAAACTAGGAAACCATTAAGTGATCTACGAAACCAAGATATTCTAGGTAAGGGGTTCAAGTTATTCCGAAGGGAAGGGGTTAGGCATCCTTCGAAATCCACAAATGTGGGTCCCGACTGAATTCATTTTTTTTCAAATTGAGGATGAGAATAAAATAATGTATAAATATAATAAACATGCAATATACACAAGTAATATGATAAAACAATAATATAAGAATCGACCTAAATTTGCCTATCGTTAATAATATACAATATAAATAAGAGTATAATTCGAACCTAATTCGAATAACTTGTATAGGAAGCACCTCCGGGTACCTGTAAAGACACTTTGTAAAAGTGTTAGTTATAAATAAATATGAATAAAAATAAATGAATCAAAAATTAATTTAAAAATAAAAATCCGTCTTATTAACATGGGAGGCCTTGGAAATCTACGGTAATTTCTTCATTGGCCATTTTAACTTATAAAAAATATAAACTTAAACTAAATTTCCGTCTTTTATAATGTGGAGGCCTCCAAAACCGATGGAAAGATTTTTTCATTGGCCATTTTTAACAAATAAAATATATAAACTTAAACTAAATTTCCGTCTTTTAAAATGGGAAGGCCTCCAAAATCGACGGAGAGATTTTTTCATTGGCCATTTTTAACATATAAAATATATAAACTTAAACTAAATTTCCGTATTTTAAAATGGGAAGGCCTCCAAAATCGACGGAGAGATTTTTTCATTGGCCATTTTTAACAAATAAAAGATAATATACTAAGATGCAACACCTAAATAATAACAACACAATAGTGCAATAATAATAACTAAATAATAACAACCTAGCTATTGACAATTAAAAAAATTCTCAAAAAAAAAAATAATATGCCATCAATCAGTGGAGAGCCTTCATGATAAAATAAGATCAATAATGGATAAATAAAGCAAATAATAATAATAGCAAAGTACTGCAACTTCCAATCTAATATTGTGAGAAAATAAAATAAACAATAACATCAAAACATATCATTAATGACTATGAAAATGATTTAATTAACTACAAAATAAAATACAATTAATGAAAAGTATATAACTCGGCCACTGGACAGTAAAACTATCAAACCAATAATTCAAAACACTTATAACAACAACAACAACAACAATAATAATATGAACTAACATAGCTGCTGAAAATTAGAAAAAAAATATAATTAACTCCAAACAAAAATCACAAATAGCTAAACATAAATGGCAATAGAATAATATTAAAGCAAACACATAAAATAATGTAATACTAGATAACTGGATCAAATGCACAATAAATAGATAAACAATAATAATAAAAATAAATAAATAAATAAAAAATGAGTGTCAACCTTATCTCAAATAACAAACAAATAATGCTAAATTTTCTAAAGTAATGCACAATAAATAATATAAAATAATAATTAAATACTCGATATTCATCAGATAAAGCAAATAGATTAAAGTAATAACCTAACACTAGTCACTCAATTTATCACAAAAAATAAATAAACCAAGAACGCCGAAAAACAGTAGCATAAATACATGCCTTAAATTAAAACAAACCACAGTAATTATAATAATGGCACAACAAACTTCATCTTCAAACTCAACATGGAATAACGATTCAAAAAGGAAAAAAAATAGATCCGAGTTACCGTTGAGGTCTCTCGAACGTGTAGTAGCTCGGAGCTTGCCGAAGTTATTCGGCTGTTGTTGTTGGTCGGAGTTCCAACGTCAGTTTGGGAAAGCCATTTGATATTGCCGGTTGCAGCTATGGAGTCGTTAACTCTTGATTCGCCTGCTTTGGAGCTCATAGCTCACTGAAGCTGGTTTGTGGCTGCTAGAAAAGAGAACGGAGGCAGTATTTGGGGTCTGTTGTTGTTTTCTCCGTTTGAAGCTTGATGTATGAAAGGTTTGTTTGTGGTTCCCTGTTTGGCTTTCCCAGTGAGCTTGAGCTCGATTCGAGGGAGAAAGGAGTGGAGGGAGAACGGTGTTGTTTCCGGTGCCTGTTTTGCCGGAAATGGTGACGGGAAAGAAAAGGGGTTTTGGGACCGGTGGTGACCGTTTGGTTGCCGGAAAAATGGAGGTGTGGGTGGTGGCTGGAAAATTTTTAAGAAAGGAAAAAATTAGGGTTTCTATCTCTTTCAAAATTATTTCTCTCCATGCCCAAAATATTATCCACCACCTTTAACCTAATAGACACACTATTCTTTATATAGTCAGTTGAAAACTACAATATCACTATTTTAAAATCGTATGTCAAAATCATCGGTCAATAAAATATCTGTGTATGAAATATTATCTGTATTTGAATGAATTTTTAGGCTGTGCAAAATATCGATATGAATATTAATGAATGTAACAAATAAAATGAATATATATATATATATATATAAAAATATATAATGAACGTAACTAATGATATGTAAAAATGTAATTTTAAAATTAACTGATAAAAAATCCTAAATTTTGATAAATGAGGATAGTTATCGATAAACTTATTTAAAATTATAAGAAAAAATTATTTTGAACTATTAAATAAATAAAACGTAAAAGTTACGAATTTTGAAAATGTTAGGCCAAAATTGGGTGTCAACAATATGTAAACTCTTTGCATCTCGTTGTTATTAGCCATTTATCAAATTGATTCTCTTGTGATGACCTTTGCACATTAGCGATAGTGTGTGGCCTTGTTTGACTTAAGTGTCGATGCCTTGTGTGATTAGCTTGCCTTGAACCTTGCATGAATAAACCTAGAATTTGTCTTGTTAGTCTGATTGATTTAGAAGGTGTGCTCTTGAAATGATCTTAGGCAACTTTAAAGAGTGTGAGCCAAATTTGACGTATACCTCTTTTTGTGGCCTACCGTGAGCGTGTGAAACTCTTTTGAACACCCTTTGAGCCTTACCTTTCTTTGAAAGAATCTTGATGAACCCTAGACCTTACTTGACCCACTACCTATAATCCTCTTGATTTGTGGTTTAGCGAATAGTTGGGGGTGTGGTAAAAAGGAAAATGAGAAGTCAAGAAGTGCAAGAAAAGTCCCCCTTAACCCCTGGCGTTGCAGAACAATGGAAACCCTTCGGGAAAAAAATATAAATAAATTTGTGGAATAAAGTACCAAGGAAATCGGGTTTCCAAGCAATCCATGGAGGTGAATGAAAAGATGACTTAGAAGCACTAGAAAAAGAATTGATAACGGAAAAGAAGGGAATGCCTTGAGAATACCACATCTCACGAGGAAAAAGTCACTGAGCCTACATAACCATACCTTTGCGCTCATCCCTATTACAAGCGTTAGAAAGACCTTTTTAATCTTGAGTAAGCCAAATCGAAAGTCGATTGGAAAATAAGGGCAAACCTATGGGTAAAAACATGCATTGCGTTTCTCTTTTTGAGTGTGAGCGTTGCATCTGATTCCTGATCTTTAATTGATTAACCTTTGTGTGTAACATGGAATCATTCTTGATGTGAGGGCATTTAGATACTTTTTGTTGAGCTTGAACTTGCACAAGTAGCAAGTATTGCGAGCATGAGAATCTTTGAGTATACAATTGATCCTTGCATAAGTAAATTGAGTCTTGTTGTGTGCATTCATGATTGAGTCTTGTGTAGCACTATTTGAGACAGTTTTTGTTGAACGACTGAACTAAAGTTTGCTTGAGGAAAAGCAAAAGTTTAAGTTGGGGGTGTTGATGAGTCCACAAATTGGACTCATTTAGGGTTTTGTTTTGATAGAAATAGTGTCCTCAAATGCTTATTTTGTCTCAATATCTGATGAAAACTCTTAAGTTTTAGGTATTTGAAGTTTTAGTGGAAGCATGGACACTTAGGCGTAAAAAGGAACAAAAGGGCTGAAAAGAACGAAGAAGCTAAAGCCTGCGCATCGCCAAGCGTGCTTGGCGATTCGCTGAAGGAATGCACTCCGCCCTTTGTTCCAGTACGCGAAGCCTTGAAGGAGCAGGATCAAAAAGGCGATGAAAAGAGCAGTCAGCGTTTCGCCGAATAATTCCGCGAAGTAGTACTAAGTCGCCCAATGACACACAGCACGACGATGCTGTAGGCTAGTGCAAGACGGCGACAAACTACACCAAAGGGCAAGTCGCCTAGTTAATCAGCGATTCCGACTAACCTCCCTGAAAGATCCGCCAACACTATTTTCTGAAGTCTATAAATACTAAACTTGTTATTAATTTTTAGGGACTTCTCCCGATTTTACCAAATTTGGCCAATTGATGTTTTTTTACCTTAAAAAGGATGTCACCCGCTCTATTATTGGGCAAATTACATCATTTGACACAAATACGGGCTAGTCAAACTTCACCCAACCAAACTAAACAACATGCTAGCAACACCCCACAAAATTTAAATCATTTCAAACACAAGAATACGGGATTTCAACAATCAAAACAATACAAGCAAGATTATCAAATTAAAATAGGCATTCAAACATTCTAATCCTATTAGAGGGGCCCAACACACGTCAATACGATAAGATCATTTGCATAAGAGTACAATTTCGATAATAGTAAACTCGGGGTTCGGAAAACCAACCTTAGATGCTGATTAAAATGATATTGAAATGCTAGGTAGCAATGTAATCTTAATCCGAGCACAAATCAATGACTAAAATACTCTAAAAGCCCGAAAAATAGAAACTAGAGTACGGGTGTGAGTTTGGGAATATAAAAAGTGAGGGAAAGTGAAAGTGTTTGAAACTTTTAAACCTTTGGCTTTAAAAACCGTCCAGTTCTCGCCCAGTCGGCGCGTTAGTCATGCTCGCCGACCCACTCGGTCATCCTCTGAGTGGTCACTTACCTCGCAGAGATTTACAGGACCTCCAGTTAATGTGGGTGTCCAAACAGTGGACTAAATCGAGATCGCCGACCCGATCGGCAATTCTCTAAGCTTCTCCTAGGCTCGCCGAGTTTTACAGACTCCAATTTGAAGATGTATTGAGTCAAATGGTGGATTAGGTCGGGCTCTCCGACCTCTTCGGTGATGCACTAACTGTACCATTTGCTCGCCAACCTACACTTTTCAAACACTTTCCACACTTTAACCTGCACAATCAACACACCATTATTTACCAAAACAAAAATAAAGCAATGATAGGGTCTTGGGTTGCCTCCCAAGTTGCGCTTTAGTTAACATCGTGGCACGATGCAAGTCAACACTTAAACCTCATTTTTTGGGTTAGCCATAGTATCACTAGGCAACCCCCCTTTTGTCGCGGGTCGAGATGAGGCAGTTCATGACCCATAAGTTTCTCAAGCAGCTGGATAGATCTGGAATGAGAGCCAATCATCTGATTTAGCACTTTGACATTCTCCTTCATCTCATCTAGCATTCTATCATGCTCATTGACCTTTTGGAGAATGATTGAGAGCATTCCTTCGACACGTCTACCCTCATCATCCTTAGGCCTTCTTCGCTCATGAAGAGGGATGTATCTATCCTTCCTTTTGCATTAGACTTCAATCTCCATTATCTTTTTTTCCAAATCACCCAGTTGAGTTATCAGTGCGGCCAACAAGAAGTCCCTCTCTACTTCTTGGTTTGTTTCTGCTATATGATCAAGCAGTTGGGTTGCTATCATATAGGGCAATTGTGCAATACCATCCGGGATGAGTTGATCAGCCAACACCTTGTTCCCGGAACCAAGACTTCTGTAAAAACATTCCAGGAGGACTACATCAGGAATTTCATGAGTTGGGCATTGAACCAACAGTGCTTTAAACCTTAGTGACGACTCATGAATCCGTTCACCTTCCAATTGTTTAAAGGTTAGGATGTGATCCCTGAACATCATCACTTCTAACGGAGGAAAATCCATTAATTCGCAATTATTGCATGACATGCTCACCTCTTCTATTTCAAAGCACAAGCACACAAAACAAAACTAAAAATTAAGTAAGTATAACTACAACTAACAAGAACAAAATTCAACTTAACTAAAAATTTCAAGTAACACCACTCCCCGGTAGCGGCGCTATTTTGATAAGTTTACATTATCAAAGATACTTCATCCAATACTAAGCATCATCGATCGTTCAATAGTAATATAACCCAACTAGTGAGTTGGGGTCGAGTCCTAAGGGAGCAGTTCGTACTCAAGAATCAATAGAAAAGCATAAATATGCTCTAGTCAATCATAGCTAAAAACATTTACGAAGAAAAACATAGTTTAAATTATAGGGTGACACAAGTGTCAAATATCAAGGGGGTTTTATATTCAATTATCAACTAAAACAACAAATAGCACGAAAATACGAATATGGAGACGGGATTCTTCGGATGTGATTGAATTATGGACTAAGGTAAACAACCAGGTAATTGCATTTAATAGTAAACAACTGCAAATCGGTGAATAAGCTAGACTTTAGTGGGGGTAAACTTTCTCTTGAACAATTTACCCCGAATCAAATTGGTTTTTCTCGAAAACCAATAAGCAACAATGAAGCACAACCTTCGCTTTAGTCCATTCACTCTCTCGAGCTGAATGTGTGGAAAAGGGTTTAGGATTCACTCTCTCGAGCTGAAACCATGACAACCCAATACCCACAGACCATCCATTCAGTAATTATTGTTTTAAAATTTCTCTCTCGAGCAAGCCAAAAACATGAAGTTAAGATTGTAGTTGCAACTACAAACNAACCATGACAACCCAATACCCACAGATCATCCATTCAGTAATTATTGTTTTAAAATTTCTCTCTCGAGCAAGCCAAAAACATGAAGTTAAGATTGTAGTTGCAACTACAAACCATTAAATTCAACCACAATTACTGAACGAAATCACTTTTAAACAACAAATAAACTATCAATTAACAATACCCAACAGTTAAATCAACCCATAATCACGCCCCAAGAATTAGGGTTTAGCTAGACATAGTAAAAAGGTAAAAATCGTTACAAAGTTGTGTTTACATCAATTGGGTATGATTGATATTGTCTTTACAAAGGTCTAAGATGAAGAATCTTCAACACCCACTTCAAATTTCTTAGAAATGGAAATCTTCAAAGCTAAGGAAATATTGTCTCTCTATTCAGTTCTAAGCTCTCAACTTCAAAAACTGAAAAATATTATGTTTCCTCAAGAGATCAGATACTAAGCTAAAAAATTTAAACAAGTATTTATAGTTGTCAAAAAGTGTACTGCGGAGGTTCAGTCGGTGTAGTTAGTCGGGATCGCCGATCCAATGGGCGATCCGCCCTTTGGTCATTTTCATCGCCATTTTGCTTTTGCCTTCAGCATTTTCAGGTTCTGTAACTTTGGACGATATGGCACTGCATCGCGAAACCGTTCGGTGACTCGCCGATTGCTCCTTTCTTTCGCCGACTAGATCTTGTCCTTCAGGTTTTGGCACTTTGGAACATTAGGTGAGACCTTGGTCGTTCGGCAACTCACCTAGTGGGTTAGGCGATCCTCATGCCTTATTTCCTTCCTTCTTTCAGCTGCCTTCTTCATTTTTGCTCAATAGTGTCCATGCTTTGTTCGTCAATCCAAATACCTAAAATATAAGGATTTACATCAGTTATTGGTACAAAATATGCATTTGAGGACACTAAATCTATTAAAATAAATCCTTAAATGACTCCAAATCGTGGACTCATCATACCCCTAGACTATGACCGAAATCTCAGAGATACACCTTAACTAAACTAAGGTCCTATTACCCTCCGAACCCATTTTTTGTAATTTTGTACACATTTTTAGATTACGTGGCATACAAACATCTCCCATGTGCCTCAAATTCTTGGAGTCATTAACGAGTCACTGAAGGTATATATTTTTAACACGGAGTGTGTCAAATACTAGTATAGAAAGATATCGAAACCACATAGATTGGTTTGTCTACATATGTTTCTTGTTTTAATTACTATTTAAGAAAATCAAGAATAGTTGAATGATGAATTAATTAATTTATAATATAAAAAGTAGAGAAAATACTTTAGTTTTCACAATATATTAAAAGATGTTGGGGATCTTGACTTTACTCAATATTTCTATATAAAGTAAATTATTTATTCCTAAATTTATATTTCTCATAAAAGTATAAATATCTCTCACGATTATATTTATATATTATTACTGAAATTGAACAATTAAATGCACTCCTCTCAGTTATACAATTTAATTGCCAAAATAGTAATATTTAAGAACAAGAAATGTGTGCTTGAACTAAAACATATTCTCCTAAGTAAGTCTCTTTTGATTACCTTACTTGTTATAACTAATTATTACACTATTCGCCTCTCTCGATTACAAATAAGTGTAGATTTAATTATAACATAAAATAGATAGATGTCACTAACGTATTAACAATATACCAATACTCCAATTAACGGTATTACTTCTTTCGCCTCTCTCAATTACAGAATTAGTAATATGTTAATACGTAGTAAACAATGGATATATGTTAATAAATTTAAAAACATCTAACTATAAAATAGATAAAAATTAAATCTATAGCTTAAGCTCACACACATAAAATTTAGAAATAATACTACTATTATATAGAAATATCAAGATCCCTCATTTTCCCAACACAAAAGAAAATTACTCCATAATAAAATGGTACTACTAAAGAAAATAATCTTCTCCATTAAATAAGAAAATAGAAGAAATATTCACGATGATTAATTCCATTATTTAATTAAAAGTAGGACCTAGAATAATTTTCAACAACAAATAACTAAAAAATTAGTACAAGAAGAACTTAAAGAAATATATGGATTGTTTTGTTTCTGCCCCTCTCTACTGCTTTAGCAACTTATTCCCCATGTTATTTATAGCCATTCTCTGAAGATGGAAATCACCATTTTCTCTTAATTTTTCCACTTGCAAGTTGATATTTTTGACAAAATTAAAATAGTAAGTCAATTGTAGACCAACATTTGACAAAGTTTTCCACCTAACTTTTCTTTTTCTTCGTTTTCCATTTTGGTGGCTACCATGCTACTACATTTTTCAACTTTTATTTTCCATATTTGCTGCATCTTTCTTTCATTTCTTTCTTTCTTATTTGTTCTTCTTTCCCTTTTTAGCTTGTGGGTTCTACACAAAGAAAAATATGTCCAACTCATTTCCATATTTGCTCAACTTCCCGTTTCTCTCTTTCATAATTCTTTAACATCTCCATTTGTGTTGGATAATTTCTTGTAAATCGGCACTTGTGTTTCTTTTGCCACATATCTACTTAGTTGATATTTTCTTATTGTATTGCAACATTTTCTGCAAAGAAAGATTAAAAATATTACTATGAAAATTAAATAACAACTTAGAATATATATGATATTTTTCTCTTATCAGTCATGGAGTGCTCCACGTAAGCCAAAAGGTGTATAAAATTACAAAACAAAAAAGTTCAAGGGGTAATATGATCTTAGTTTAATGAAGGAGTGTCTCTGGAATTTCGATCATAGTGTAGGGGGTAATTGTGCCTTATCCCTCCTCATTATGATGTTTTGTCAAACATTTTTGGGTTTTATCAATGAAAATATATTAGGGATAATGGATTGGCTTGAAAGGCATACACATCCTTCAATTCGTTAGGGGGCTACATATTGATTTAGGACGCGCAAAAATTGTTTGTATGCGACGTGTTATAATTTTTTATGTGAATATGTTGCTTTGAATAAGGACATTCTAGCCCACCCTTTAATCAATTTTTTTCTAAAAAATAATCCCCATAAGCACAAAAAGCAATTCACTATCAAAGTTCGTTCAAAATACTCTCCGAGTCTTAAGTTTCTCGATCAAATCTGAATTCCATTACCAAATCCTAAAGCCTTACTCTTTTATCTCAGTGAAAGGTTGAACTTGATGCCAATATGGGGAAAAAGATCAGAACATTGAGGTTGAGGAAACCGAAGAGGTATTGATGATGAGACTGTACCAAATCAATCAATAGATCCATGAAGTAGAGAGAGACTCAGGAAGTGGACCTAGCCAACGTGATTGCTCTAGAGAAGAGTATTGAAATGGATGCTAAGATTGAGACCATTAAAGGAAAGTTGGCTAGGGTTGACGAGTTGATAGCCAAAACTTTAAGAAAAAAGAATGACAAAACCCTTGAGATTAGGAAGTTGCACGAAGAATACTCTTCCACTATAGAAGGGATTGACATGACTGTTGCCAAAAGAAATAAGTTTGAATTTGATAAGAAGAAATTCAAAGAGGGAACTGATGATGCGACCTTTTTTCTAGAACGACTCATAGAAGGGGATGAGAAGATCACCCTTTAGGTTTACTTTCGAGACTATGACATGGGTCCTAAAGTCATTTCATGTGCTACCATTTATCTAACCCTTCGTTCTATAGGCACCCTACATCCCATCAAAGGATCTACCTATAACGTTGAACCCAAAGATGCACACAAGAAGTATGCTTACCATCAAAATCAGAAAGGTCACACTACAGACGAATGCATAAAGCTGAAGACTATAATTCTTGGCATGGTCTACAATAGAAGAAGCAGTCACATATTGGGCCCTCACACAATTATTGTTTGCGATCAAGTGAAACCTGACATGCCAATCACGAAGGACATTTTAATCCACTGTTATGACACAACTTTCGCGGAGTCGTATCTGAGCATCCCCTACTATTTAGTTCAAAGCACAATCCTAACCCCTTCCAAAAGGAAGGAAAAAATAGCCTTCACCCTCTGGCGTGAAGACAATGAAATTTGTCCCTACCGTGACACAAAGGGTCACGACATCGAGAAGTGTCTCACATTCCATTGTGATTTGAAGTGCTTGGTCCACAAGGAAACAATCCATCTTAAGTGACCTCTTGGATACCAGTGAAGAGTCAAACTAACAAGGAGATTAGATAGTTTGGAAAAGAAGCCTTAGGAAAGGCATAGTACGTGTTTCTAGAAGTTTTTCTTATTGTCTGTTTTCAATTTTCATGTAATAAAGTCATGAATGAATGAAGTATCAATTATCCTCATACAAAGTAGAGCTACATAGGGAATGAATTCTATTTTGTCATATACATAGGTGGTCTTTCAAGGTCCGACCCCTATTTTTGAAATTTTTTATTTTTTTTACCTTTGGTATTAGAAAGATTTGAGACTATATATCTATTTGCATCAACAAACATTAAGAGAGCAACAAGAAGACCTTGGCTCAATGCAAGTCAACCTTCTTGACTCTTTAGTCAAAGTTTGAACGAGAGGCCTTGGAATGGTTCACCTCCCAAGACATAAAGCAATGCTCTAGTTGGAATGCTTTAGCTAAAGACTTTATTGAGAGATTTGATTATAACGTAGAGATCATTCCAGACAAATACTCTTTGGAAAATATCAGGCAAAACTCCACCAAAATCTATTGTGAGCATGCATCCAGGTGGAGAAAAGAGTCTATTAGAGTTCAATCTCCCATATCTGAAAAAGAGATCACTAAAGTATTTGTGCGCATCCAAGAGCCAAAATACTTGTCATGACCCGACTTCTTAAGTCATGATGGAACCTAATACACCCCACTAGTAGGTAAGCCTAACCCTTAGTCCAGAGCCATAAGCAACTGACTATCAAGTGGAAGCCAACTACAAGATGCATAAAGTTCAAAACAAGTGAATAAATGGTAAACAATATAGAGATACAAAACAGAAACCATCCCAAGACTTGACATCAGCCAATAGTCGAACATCTAATCCAAAATAAGAGTATAAGGATTTTACAAATACAATATAAGGACAAGATGTCTCCCAATACATTATAAATACTATGCCTAACAGACAATAGATGGAAACCGGCAACTCCGAAGGCCAGGAGCTCACCCTAGTCTCCGAACTCCAAGCTACCCCGCATGATGATAACGCTTAAATGTACTATTTAAAACCAATTAAAAGAGATAACGATCGTCATCAATAAAAATACCTAACGAAGAGTGTAGGGCGAATCCCACATGGAATGATATATCGTAGAGAATTCAGTTAAGAAGTTTGGATTGTAAAATCATTCATTTGTAATAGTAATAACAAATGGGTGAATGTTTCCACCAATTTAACAAAAGGCTTTGATTATCAATGATCACAATTAAACTAAAATTACCAAATCTTCAAGAAATAACAAGTAATCTATGGGTGCAGGGATCAGAAATCAATGTCACATAAGGGTAATTGTATTGCTCTATAGTGATGAACATTATTCAGCTAGGTCATCTTCAATGACGCTAATCTTCTTTCGATCTCATAGCATCCTTGCATAGAATCTCCTTTTTGTCTCATTTGTATGTCAATCTGAACAACCAAATAGCTTACTCTATTCTCTCTTTTGATGCAGAAATATGGCAAATGGATTTGACCCATAACCTTTACTTTTCAAGCAAGTTGCAGACATCAAACCTAAATTGCTAGTATCAGACTAATCACCTAGTTCAATCAATCTCTTTCGAGTGTCAGCCAAAGATCGGAAGTAGGAATTAAGTTTGCAACCTTAACTCATAAGTTAACCCCATGCTAATTGGCCCAAATTCATGTATGAATAACAGCAAAAAAATAGCATAACACAATACCCACTACATTAAATCAACAGCCAACCCCATAACTATACCCCTAGATCTTGGGGTTTTAGCCACCCACCACTAAAAGTAAAGAAATTATACCTTCCATGAAAGAAACCACGGATAACATAAAATTAAGCAATTACAAGCAAACCCACTTTGAATTCAACTTCAATGTCACGACCCGAGTCAACACCCTGAACGTGGTTGGCACTCGAGAACCATTATTGGTCCCCAAGCAAACCCTCATCCTGGCTGACTACAAGCGAAAGACTAACTCAAGTATATAAAAGCTTAAAACTGAATTAAATTCAATAAACTCAAATACTCAATCTTTAAAATAATCTGAACAATACTCAAAATATAAACTTAGAGTTTGTAAAAAAAATAACTCAAAGAAGATACATGCTGAAAACTACTCAACTTTGTCTATCTATGAAGCCTCTACTATTACAAAAGGATATCAGGACAAGACTCACGACATCTTAAAACTACTAACTGTAAGGTAAAGGGGAAGTCCTACGAAATGTAAGAAGGCTCACCAAAGCTGATTGAAATATCACACGACCTCAATGAAACGCCTGTTGATGATCTTGGATACTTGTATCTACATCATGAAATGATACAAGCCAAATGGCACAGTACATGAAATGTACGAGCCTGTAAGGGGAATTCTAAAGCATAAATATAAGCTTAAACTAGTGGAAAAGAAACATACTTACCTTTTCTCAATTCACTCAACTCAAAGAAACAAAGTTCAACTCAACTCAAAGAAACAAAGTTCAACTCAACTCAGAGAAAATAGGGCTCAACTCAATAACATGATATTCAACTCAGTGAAACATGATTCAACTCAACAATAAGATACACAACTCTGAATACTCAACTCTGGATACTCAACTCTAGATAAAGCAACAATAAAAGATGCAATATTTGGAAAGCTTTTAAAACAATAGATAGCAACTCAATGTATTGAAAAATACAATAATAACTTAGTTTGTATATAAAAATACAATATAACTTTGTGGGAGATTCTTTAACCAACAACCATCACTATAAGCTATGTGATGATACATCGTCTAGCCCATGGTGCCATAACTGTCCTATATTTTTCCAGGGTATAGAACCTACTGCTAAGTGGATCCACTAGTCTATGCTAAAAATCATTAAGGAATCATCTAAAAAGTATGACCCTTTTTACCCACGTTGGCTACATGGTTTATGGGAACTGTGAGTTATATGAACTCTCCCCCATATCGGTGCTCAATACTACTCCCAAAATATACTTGCTCATATGTTTTTAAGAAAACATAACTCTTTCTGTGGTTTGAGATGATTTCTCAAACTAACCTCTTAAAAGAGGTAACTACTCTTGAAATAATTTTTGAACTCATAACTCATTTAGAAATTTCAGTTTCTCTTTTATCAATGTAAAAATTAATGACTCTGGGAATACATAGTCCCCTTAGATTCATACTTGAAAACTCTTTCTCTTAAAAGAGATAGTACTCAGAACTACTCATGAAAACTCTTTTGGAAATCAGTGTTTCCCCTCTGCTTAAATGTAAAAACATTTACTCTTGGTATTACTTAGTTCCCATATATCATTTTAAAGAAAATGAACTCAACTCTACTCTTCCTCAACTCATATGCTCAAGTCTTAAACAAATTTAAAAAGGTTTGCAAAAGACTTCTTAAAATAGGGTTTATGCCAAATTATAGACGTGAACTACTCAATTCAAGGTTTTCAATAACCATACATAGAATTCAATACTCGGAACTCAACAACTTCAGAACTTAAGGACTCAATTATACTACTCATCTTAAGAATGCTCAACTCAGAGGGTTCATGCGGAATTATGGACATGAACTACTTAACTTAAGGACTCAATAATACTCCTCATCTCAAGACTGCTCGACTCATAGGGTTCATGCAGAATTATGGGCATGAACTACTCAAATTAAGGACCTTCATGAGTAACACATAGTAGTCCCATGATTAGGAATATAATCCCAAAATGATTAGGAACTCAAAACTCAAGACTTAGAACTTGAAGATACTACTCCTCTCAAAGAAAATCCAGTTATGGAGTTTACGCGAAATTATGGGCATGAACGACTTAACTCAAGGATCTCAATGATAATGTTGAATCATGAATACATTCTCCTCCTTCGCATAATCACTTACTTGAGTCTTGAAACAATTTAAAAGATATTGTAGAAGACTCCTCGAAAAGACTCAAATGAACTTTCTAAAACTTTACTCAAATCAATAGTCGATCTCGAAAGATTCACAATATAACTCAAAGACTTTCTTAAACTCTACTCTTGACTCTTCCTTGAATTTGAATTATGAATTCAAGGATCATGAGTTGATATATAGGATTTCTTGATGATTGGATGTATGTTGGATAGTAAAAATCACTAAGAGAGCGAAGACGTGTTTTGAAAGATCGAATACGGAACGAAGAAAGGAGGCGGAAAGGACCTGACGTCCCTGGCATAGCAGTGGCGCACCGCGCCAGCCCTCATGCTATTGAGGCTGGTCTGGGGCGCACTGCAGGTGCAGGGCGCCAACCCCTCAGGCACTACAGGGGCACGCCGCCCCAACCACATTCCATACAAATCCAACGAACTTTTCTTCAAATTTTTTTCCAGCCCTACCTCATCTAAACTCGAATAATTTCCTCCAGACTCTTTTGGATCCTTAAACCCAACCTAATTACAAATAATTCTACACCAAAAACCCACCAAGAACAACACTCATTCACAACTCTCACCTCAAGAACTCAACAAGAACTTCATTATAAAAAAGGAAGCACAAAACTTTAAGAACTCAACACGATTATCAATCTACTCAATCTCATGGATGAAATTCGTAAAAAAAACTCATGATTGGTGTGTGGGTGAACAAACCCAATAATATGAAAGCTTACATACCTCTTAGGATAAAATCCTTGGCGAAATCCCTCGAAGAATCGCAAAAATCTTGAACACTCTTCCTTTTCTCCTCTTTTCCTCTTCTTGAACTCCTCTAAAAACCCTAAGCGTATTTTAGGAATAACTAAAACCGATTCTAATCAGTTTAGACTCCTAAAACCTCACTAAAAATGTTTAAATCCAATTGGGTAAGGAAAGGACCAAAATACCCTTCATATTTTCGGGTAACTTTCCTTATTTGGATAATCCAACTTCAAACGGACATATATCCCTCATACGAGCTCAAAAATTAGCAAACTCGGTGGCGTTGGAAAGAGGATTCCAAGTCATTTCATTTGATATCTTATGGGTCTCCTAACTTATACTGTGCTAAAAGTTATGGTCGTTTGAAGTTGACCCAAAACTTTAAAAGAACTTAGGAATGACTTGAATGAACTCTCTTCTAAAACCCTAAGCGTATTTGGATTTATGAAAACTGTCCCAAATCAGATTTGTCCCAAAAATATTACTAAAATTCGTTTTAAGCTGATTGGGTAAGGAAAAGACCAAAATACCCTTCGTATTTTTGGGTAACTTTCCTTAACTGGATAACCTGACTTCAAGCGGGCAAATCTCTCTCATATGAGCTGAAAAATTAGCAAACTCAGTGGCGTTGAAAAGAGGATTCCAAGACCTTTCATTTGATATCTTATGAGCCACCTAACTCATCATGTAATGAAAGTTATGGTCGTTTGAAGTTGACCCAAAACTCATACTTAGCATAACTTGCCAAAATTTCCAAATTTACTCTTTCCAAAAATACTTTCTTTCTAATTCTAGTTCTTTCTAAGGTGGGATGCTACAGTGATACATCTAGTGACCTTAACACTTAAGGAAATTTTAAATTCCTCGGCAAAATCCTACTCACAACGAAGGATGGTTCGAGTCTTAGCTCAAAAAAAATTTGGAGTGTTACATTCAATTTGTCAATTTCAAGAGCAAAGTTGAAAAACCCCAAAAACTAGAAAGTGTTTTTCACAAAGTAAAGTGTTTCTCTCTCTAGAATATTCACAAGTTCCTTCATAATTTTCAACTCTCAATCTGAAACTTTCTTTTTTGCTTTCTAGGCTCTCTTTTTTTCTCTCTCCTTTGGGCAATTTATAGCTTCCCAAAATTTGGCCCAAAACTCAGCATGCTACCCTTTGAACGACGTTAGTCAGGCTCACCGAGTTCGTTCGGTGAATCGCCGATTATGTTTCAGCTTGCCTTGTCTTGCTCTAGGCTTCAATTTTTTGAACATCAGTCAACGAGCTTGTTTGAGTCTGCCTTTCACATTTGGGGTATCGCCAAGTACCACCTTAGTTTTCCTTTCGAGGCTTCAATTTTTCTCCTTGCACTGTCACTTTTGGCGATGGTCAACAAGGTCATCCTTCTCATTCGGCGAATCATCTTTTCTTTTGGAGTTCGACGGCTTGTCTCGATAAACACAAGTGTTGTGCACTATCACTTTGAGCGAGTTCATGCTCACTAGGCAATCCACCTTTCTTATTTGGTGATCATCAATGTATAATTTGCACTTTTTTTACATTTTTGTTAATTCTTTCAAACATTCATCCTTGTCTTGTCCATTAGCCTTCTTAGTTGCAAATCATCATAATATAATCAGAATATGACATAATTAGGCATTGAGAACACTAATTATTGAGCTAAATAGGCTTCAAATGAATGCAAATCTACCACTCACCACACGAATCCAAAGCAACAATGATAACTCAAACTAGAATTTGTAGGGAGCAAGAGTGTAGTATGAATACCAAAAATGGTACTTAGTAGGCATTTACCGACTTAGCTCAAAGATAACACAAGCATAAACAACAAGTAATAAGAAAAACATACCACAAATAACTAAATAGGGGATGCTAAAGTAAACATGCAGAATAGAATAGAGACAAGGTACAATGGGTAAAAAACTGAGTCAAGAACGTACCTGGACCACAAGCCAACAACCTACTCATAAGCAACTAAGAAACAAAGCCAACTAACTAAGGCCACCAGGACCCACAACCACAATTCTAAAGTCAAACCTATCAACTAACAAATAAAGATAACAGAGAACAGAATATAGTAAAACAATAACCTAGTCGGACCCTCATAAGCCTGGAAGGTACAAACAACAAACATAACCCAACCGGCCCCCATAAACCAGATGGTACAATAAACAAATAAGTATATTGGTGATAGGCAATGCATGTGAGTGCAGAGGATGCAAAAGGACCATCCAGAGAGGTGCCATGAAACTCTAGCTCCCAGCCCAAGTAACCATGACCACAGTCAACTCTCACCCCAGCTAGTAAGAGTGACAAATCATTCCAGGCCGCCCAACCAATCAGTCCACTCTCAGCCCAGCTAGTAAGAGTGACTCGGATCGTGTCAACTCTGAAAGGATCTGAATATATCAAGGCCACCTATCCATATATTCCACTCCTTGGGGAGTAAACCGCCTAGCTAGTAAGAATGACCTGGGGCATGTCGACTGCAAAGAGAATCTCAAAGTATCCAGAATCATGCAAGAAAATGTGTCGAAGCATCATCTAGTCAAGTAAAAACTAAGTAAACCCTAGATGCCTCTAAGATCTCATATAGAAAAGGAGCACGTCCCCAATGCCTCATAAACTCAAACACTAGTAAATCAAGTCATCTAGGTGGTACGACTCCCATTAAAACCAGTTTAGGATAAAAGTCAAGTAAAATAGTATTTCATCAGGAATGATAAATATGCCAATGAACCGAGGTCGTACTACGAAACTTGTGAGAATGAACAAACAAATACAATGCATGCCATCAATATTATTCAAACAAGGCACTCAAGTCAAATAACCATACAACCAACCAAAACACGCTACTAAAGGGAATAGTACTATCTGGGGTCCAATTGTTCCTTACATATGACCTCAAGCCCAATAATATAACCAAGCTTAGGTAACAATACCGTAGGTCTGCCACTGAACAAAAAGCGTAGGGACCAAAGAAGAGGTCTCAAAACAATAAAAAAGGGAACTAACTCAAGGGATGACACCCTACCCCAATCATACCACCCCATTCCCTGATTGAGCATAACTAGGACCAACCCACGAGAAAGACGAGCCACTAAGGTCACAAGCACCAACTCAAGGAGAACAACCTAATACAAGCTCTATAGGGAGCAAATCCAAACTATGAGGATGGTAGAACACAATCTAAAGCATCTAAGGTCACACCTAGTCTAAGGCAACAAAACACCAATCTTAGAAGGGTAACCAAGAACATCTACACCACAATCAAGGCTACCAACCTAAATAAGGATCCCAACACCCACACTAAGCCTAAGGCTCTTAGAGAATCTAGATTAGATAGAATAACAAGAGCAGGGCTAGAGACCCGGCAAATACCATCCAAAATTACATAAAATCTTTACTAGGAATCATCTAAGACACTCAATTAAGAAAATAGACTAAAGCCTACCTTAACGTTGATCACGAGCGCTCCAAATCTACCACACACGAGCTATCTGCCCCTAGAATGCCTCCAAAAACTGCCACACTATCAAATTATCAATCACAATACCATTATGAACCTTTTGACACTAAAATCGCAACAATTGGAAACAAACCAAAATTTGAGTCAAAACGGGAATGTGGGACCCGCATTGATACTCTTGAAATTAACTCCGTCAAAAGGTCCTAATTGACTAACCAAGCCTGTGTCCCGAAATAGGAACCAATCATGTGTCTAAATCAACCCAAACACACGCAAGCAACAAAAACCCCATTAAAGAGATGATGAATCCCACATAATCAATATTTTACCTCAAATTCAGAGAATTCAATAATTTTCTTTTATAGACTCATGAAGCCACGAAGATTTTGGACGCCCACGACTTTGAATCACCTCAAACAGAGCTCCAACACGCGAGTTATCGCCATTTGAAAATTGGAATTTAGGTTGATTCGTGTCACTATTATTAATTTAAAAGGCTAGTGACTTGACCATCGCGAACTCGGCCAGGTGACCCTAGGGCTTCACAAACGCGCTGGTATCTTGCGAATATCGACTGCCAAAGCATCACGAACGCAACCCTAGGCTCATCGAACGCGGGGTCTGAGTAACAAGCCTTGGTGAATGAGACCCTAGGCACGCAATCGTGAAGGCCTCACATGGCTGCACCAGTAACACCCATATCAACTGATATGCTTAAATCCCAAATTCTCCAATGGGGTGACCAAAATTCATTTGGAACCCTGTGCATACAAATGAAATATGCTACCCTGGCGAATTTGGCATTCCGGACTCAACAGAACCATCTAAACTTCCATCTGAGGACGTCTCAATGAAACGTGGGTCCCACCACCAAGTTTCATTTTAAGATAAAAATAATAAGAAGGCTCAAAAATAGATCGAAAGCCTAGGGAACCGCACAAAAGGTAGTTCTAAGCAAAACTCGACAATCTGGAGTTAATTGTGCTGACATAATTCTCATCCGAGCACGTTTACCAAAAATGTTGACCAAAGTCAAACCTTGGCTTAAGCTTTCAAGTTAAAATGCCATACGACACAAACTTACCAGAAGTCTTGTGACCTGAACCAACCATGCCCCTAGCCTAAAATGGCCATTTCATAGCTGATGAAACCGTCAGAATTGCATTCTAAAGCCGTCTTCCTAAAATTTTGACTGATGTCAATCGTTCAAGTCTCAAAGGTTCCAAAACACGCAAACTTGCACAAATCCAAATGCATGACCTAGCGACCAAACTGCCAGTCTCAACAAGTCATAAATGACTTGGGATCGCTACATAAAATCTCTAAACACTGGAAAGATCGGAAAACTAAGACAATGACATGGAGGGTCATTACAAAAATGATGTTAATTCTGAACCTAGAGCTGGGGCTGATAATGAGGTTGAGCAATAGGTGTTTGTTGATTTTGGAAAGTTGAAAAGGATAGAGGTCATATCAGAGGAGGTTGAAGGAGCCAAGGGCTTAGATGGACTAGAAATAGAGTTTGTGTAACCTCTAACACCAATTCCTAGACCATCACTTCTATTTTTGCAGATGTTGTAAAGGAAGGTTGAGGATGGTAAGTTTATGAAATTTATCTCTATGCTTAAGCAACTTTCAGTAAATATTCGATTTGATGAGGCCTTAGAGCAGATGCCAAATTATGTAAAGTTCATGAAAGACTTTGTTAGAAAGAAGATGATAGTCGACTTTGACATGGTTGATGATCTACATCATTGTAGTGCTAAGGTCCTTAGTTCAGAAGAACGAAGATTTGGTCACGTTCACTATTATTTGTACTATTGGTGAATTTAATTGCCAAAGTGCTATGTGATTTGGGGCCCAACATCAACCTTATGTCACCAACCATTTATAACATTAGGGCTGGGAAGCCCCCAAACCAAGTATTATGCATATTGTTGATGACTGATCCCAAACCAAGTACTATGTATATTGTTGATGACTAATCCCAAACCAAGAACTATGCATATTATTGATGATTGATCGATAAGAGGCAAGTAGGTATTTTGTGTGACGTGCTAGTAAGAATTGAAAGTTTCATCTTTCCAGTAAAAAATGTTAATTTAGATTGTGATGTGGACTTCGAAGTTCTCATAATTTTGGAAAGACCATTTTTGGCGACAAGCAAAGCGCTTGTAGACATGGAAAGTGGTGAACTCAAAATTTGAGTGAACAATGAAGAGGTGAAATTCAATTTGTGTCCTCTATGAATCAACCACAAGATGGTAATGTTGTTTCAGTGATTGATGTAGCTGAAGTAAAAAGCTTGAATTCAATTATAAGTCAAGACCAAACTCAAAAGACCTGGAATTCAAGCAAGACCACAAGAATCGAGATCAAGTTCAAAACTCTTAAATTATATATTCGAAAAAAGAATTAAATGGCTCATAAAGATTGTAACACTCTATTATATATGTAATAAAATAGTGTTGATTGTTGATATTTTCCCATGTATTATTATTACCTCAATCTGAATTTTACTGTTAACTTATAACTAAGAGCATATAATCATGTTTCATTGTAAAATTTAAAAATAAAAGTTATTTTTGTGAAGTAGTGTTTGACCATTAAAACAAATTTAAGTTGTTATGACTTTCTATAAGTAGCCTAGGGGTTGTGTTGTAGCTAGTTAAAGTTATGCGAGTATTAGTAATGTAGGGATTAGTTATGAGAGAATCTATATATTATTTTATGTAAATATTAGTTATGGAGGGATTAATTATTCATATATTAGTTATATATGTATGAAGTGTTGCATCTTTTATCAGGTCATAACTTAAACATGTATTTGTTATTCAGATATTTAAATTGCAAATCAAATATTGTTTTAATTTTATTCATGAATAATTTACCTCCTAATCATCTACCGAACATGGTAAGATTTCTTATACAAGATTTTATATATGTATAATTCACCCTCCAAATATATATATATATATATATATATATATATATATATATATATATATATAAAGAGAACCCTAGGCCCGCTTACGTGGCACCACCACAAATTAGAATTCCCTTTTAATTTATTTATTTTTAATACTAGCCTTCCTCTTTCATGAAAAGTTGTGACTTTCATGAAAAATTGTGACTTTCATGAAAAGTTGTGACTTTTATGAAAAATTGTGACTTTTATGAAAAGTTATAACTTTTACGAAAAATTGTGACTTTTATGAAGATTTCCAACTATTTTGAAAAATTACTTTTATGAAAGATTGTGACCTTTCCGAAGGATTGTAACTTTTCTAAAGACTTGTGACCTTTCCGATAAGGCACAATAAACATTTGTTCACACTATCCTTTGTTTTCTATAATTAGAGGGATTTCCTCTCATTTTAAAATAACGAAAATTATGAACTTTTTCTTTTTCTTCTTCTGCACAATTAAATATTCGTGTCCTTTGCTCTTGTTGAGTGACTCACTACACCATTGTTTTTGTATGAATACACTGGGGAGTATAATTGTTTTATCCTGAGATGATCTATTCCTTTAAACCTTGAGTACTAGGGGGGAATAATTTCCTTAAGGTGTGACTGTGCATTCAGTGGACTTGATTTTTTTCTTTCTATTTCATTCTATTGTTACAGATGCTGGTATGTTTTACTACAGTCATTAATTTATGCTTATATTATTAATTGTTATTTTTGAGAACATGTTTTAAACTTTGTTGTTTATGTTTCTGCAAAGTTATTGTTATAAGTATTTGTTAATACATATTAAATAACACATGTTAATGAGTATTCACACAAGTTTTCTCTACTGAATTGTTGAAGGCACAGTAAAAAAATTCCTTACATATCTATACTATCAGCTCTTGAAGACAAAATTCAAATTTGGTATGCCGTTGTAAGGACATAAAAACCTTATAAACTTTATCGCACCTTGATGTGTGAAGTGAACCATGAAAAAAAGACAAGAATTAATAAACTTTTGACATAAGTTCAAGGATGTGCCAGATGACCTATAGATGAATATGAATAGACTGAAGCCTTTTTTAATCCCAAAGACAGATAACTACACAATAAATTAATTGATCATATTCAATATGAAATATGGACAGATTCTCAAGTTTACTGCAAGTTGTAAATACTTTTCTTGAAGCAATAGATGTGTTTCTCAACACTGCGATTGGAATAGAAGTGTAGTTTCAAATTGAAATTTATCACTTTTGTATGTTGATTTTTAAAAAAACACCCAAACAAACTGAATAGTTTTGTGTAATATTTTTTTCCTTTCAAGTATATATAATAAGTTGAATTATTGTCCAATATGATACATTCTCCCTTTAATTTTTCATTTTAATAATTACTTATGATACATTTAAATGGGGAACTTTAAAATGATATATGTAAAGTAAAAGGTAAGGCTGAACTTTCTACACGTTAGAATTAAAATATTTGTTCACTTTAATCAACATTTTATTTATCCCTTCACCAACAATTATTTATTTATTAGAAAATTTAATATCTCCGATTGATGTTCATTTGATTTCCTAAAAATATCAAATAGTAACACTTCCTGGAAGCAAAATGATAAATTATAAAATCAAATTAAAGATGATTGATTGAATGATAAATTATAAGATGTTATAATTATCATCTTCCTTTATATTATTAATGTTTGTTACTACGTAATCTTATATGTAAAATAATATAATATTTTAATTTTAATGACGGATAAATTTTAAGTGTTATTTTATAAATTTCGTGCGCCGGTCATTTTAGTAGTTAGAGATAAAAAAATGAGAGCACCTTTTGTATTATTTTTCAATTTTTTCATGTCGTCCAAAGTTAAATAAATAATCATCGGAAACTGCAAAATAGCTACTTTTTCCATCTCCGCTATTGTTTGTGCTTCAACAACAGCTCTGAGATTTCCCAATTATTAGGGTTTTTTTGCTTTGTTGTTTTTCATTCAGTTCAAAAATGGAGAAAATCAGGAAAGCATCTCATGCTGGTTCTTGGTACACTGATAATCGTAAGTTCCGCCAGTCGATTTCTCTTCCGAATTTCACTTTTATTATCAGTATAGTTGTAATATTTGATTTAACAGATTAATCCTTGAGTATCTTCCTGTAAGCTGATATATAGCAAAAATTGTCACTTTTTTTTATTTTTGTTGTTACTTTGATTATTACCGTCTTTAAGTGGCTGAAAAGTAGTGCAATTGGAGGTTTTGCTTGTTTGAATCGAGGCTGGTTTCATAGATTATGCATTTATAGTTTCTTCGGAGTAGCAAAGGTTGGATTGAGTCGAGTGAGAGTACAGTAATAGCAAAGTTAATTCTTCAAATTAGATTGTGCATTAGTGAAGAATCATTGATTGTCTTCGAAACTATGGTGCAGTGCAGTAAAAATTGGAGGATAAATACGACCAACAATGAGCTTTATTATGTATTGCTATTGTGGACTAGTTCTATCGAGCTTTATTATGTATATTCAGTGTTGTTATATCAATCAATCATCCGTACTGCATCCAAGATTAGTTGGACGTGGCTATATAAATCCTTTATATCCATTTTGCTATATTCACATGTTTTGTTTCCAACAAACAGAGTGTTTAATATCGTTAGGCTATTTTCATGGTGGCGATCAACGTACACCAGCATCAGGGATTGGGATTGGCTATTGTTAATGTGGTTATGCTTGAAAAAGTTGTTGTAAGCTACATTACGGGTTTACATATTGTAGTTAGTAGTAATGTGACACATTAGCAATTTATGTCCACAAAAAGACTGGCATTTCTAATTCAGTCATGCTAGGAAAAATCAGACTCCCTCTGTCCAAAAATAGTTGTTATGTTTCTCTTTTCGAGAGACAATTTGACCAATCTTCGAAGCTAAATTGGATTAAACCTAATTTAAGATTTAACCAAAAATTTAGATATTCAAAAACTACATGAAATGACTGTTACCTTTGTCAAAAAAAAAAGTAACTTCTTGAAATGTGCTATAAGTTGCAATTTTTCTTAAATTATCAATATGGTACAAAAATACTAAGTAACCAGTCTCAAAAAAAGGTATGGGATGGAGGGAGTATAAGCTAAAGATCAGATTCAGAAGCAAGCTGCTGGAGATTCCTAGTTAACAGAAGAGGTGCCTTAATATATTTCTTTATATCTTTCTTCCATCTAGCGTAGGGTCCTTTAGCCAAAAGTCCCTTTTCTCAATATTGTTATCATGGGTTTTCTTTTTCTTTGCATTATTATTATTTTTGAACTGGGTGGAGCATCCGGGGTCTGAAATTGTCCAAATAGCATGGTGGACAGATCATTTCTTTGTTTAGTCCTTGTCATATGTTCATTCCTATCATTACTTCAAATCAAACAATGGGTTGAAAAATACGCCGTGCGTCCGAACTTCTATGACATTTTTTCAATTTTAGGATGTTACAAGATGCTTCACCCCATTAGCTTAATAATGGTATTTCATCAGTTTCAAGTATTCAATTAACTAAATCAAATCTGAAATTTACGTTGACGTTTTTCCATCAGACTAAATTTTCAATGTTTACTTCAACTTTTTCAACCACTACTACTGATTTAACATACAAGTCGAGTAAATCTCAAGCTCCATGATGAATGGTAAAACATCAACTAAAATGAATATGGAGGGATTGGTATAAAAGCCAAATAGTGATGCTTTAGGGAAAGCTAAAACAGCCCATTCTTATAATATCTTTACGCTTAACTATTTTCCTTGCCAGCCCAAGAACTAGCAGAACAGCTTGATGGCTGGCTGAGAGCTGCTGGCTTAGCCAAGTCTTCTGATGTACGAGGTGTAATTGCACCGTAAGTTATAGCCATTTGCTGCCAATATATTATTGATCGTATGCATCATGTGGTTCTAACTGGTTATGTTAAACTAACTAGTCATGCAGGCTATTCATATTCTGGTCGTGCAGCAGCTTATGCATTTGGGAACATAGACCCGACCAACATGTGAGTTTATTTAAAATGTGCTCTTTCAATTCCTATTTTCGAATGTGAAACCCCACAAGCAGACTAACAAAAGTTCTTTTAAGGAAGTGGGATAGTTACTTGTCACAACTAAAAAAAATTTATGAAGTGAAAATTTATATTAGAAAGGCATCAAGAAGCTGCAAAATTATAGAAAGAGTTGTGTTAGTCCAATACACCAGAAACTAGGCTGTATTTACAGAAGTCAAGTTGTTCCAACTAAACAAGTTAAATAAGCATCGATCTTGATAGATGGAGTTGAGATTCCATCAAAGCATCTGTGTTTCTATTTTGTTCGAAAACACCAAAAGTTACAAGCAGGAATCATCATGGAGAAGAATTCAAGAGAAATTTTCTTAGAAGTGAAAACATACAAGTGGAAATTACTTGCTACAACCGTTCTCAATTGACCAACCAAGGTTGATTTGAGTGGAGATTAAAGAGAACAAACTTTGAATGTGCTAGTGTTGGAATATGTGAAACATACAAAGGATACATCAAGTTCAAAATATTCTAGAATAGTATTTCCCCTCTCTAAATTGACATTGGACTTTTGAGTGTAAATTAAAGCTTTGAGTGACTGTCTTACAGGATTTTTGATACTTCCAAAGGAAAAGAACTTTCAGCTTGTGTCTCTTCTGGAGTTTTTTGAAATATTATTTGCATTTGATAAAGTTATTGTTCTTTTTTCACTTCAGAAAATTGTCGTAAGAGGTTCTTTAAAAGCAGAATTTGCAACAATCGGGATTGGGGTGGGGGTATACTTGTTTGACTTTTTCATGATAGAAAGTTTGCTACCTGAAGAAAGAGCTCACTCATATTGGTGGAGAATTTATAGAAAGTAGTTGGTCGTTCTTTTTGGTGAGGGATTAAACTAAGAAGTATGTCAAAAAAAATTGGATCTAGGAAGTACTGGAATAACCACTACATGTGATACAGTATTTTGAGCTCTGTACCTCAGTATTTTGAACTCTTGTTTTGCAGTTCTCGGATATTTCTACTTGGTCCATCTCACCACTATTATACTCCAAAATGTGCACTTTCAAGAGCCACAGTGTACAAGACTCCTATAGGAGATTTACCCATTGATGAAGAAGGTATTGCGAACTTCTTCTATTTTCATCAAACATATAAAAAGTTCAGATAGCTGCTATTTGTATAATCCAGGAAAGAACTCTGCAGAAAAGATTTGGCATGGAGGAAATGGAAGTCTTAATTTGAATACTCTCTTTCATTTATATTGCTTGACTCGACTTGCAAGGGCTTACTCCTGACATATGCTAGTTGACAGATTACAATTAACTCTTTTGCTTTCATTTTCCAACTTCATCACACGATTGTCAAACCAGTAGTTATTATTTATCTTTCAATTGTTGTGTTACCAGTGTTTTAGGAAGCGAGAAGCGGAAAAAAGCGATGAGGGTTCGCTTCACAGAAGCGAAGCGTGCGCTTTTTTCAAATAAAGCGGTAGTTAGTATTAAAATTAAAAATATTAAATAACTGAATAGAGGTAATATATTCTTAGATTAAAAAGTAAATAGATAGTCAATAATCCTCAGAAGTCATAACATATAAAGCAAAAACATAATTAAATCACAAAAGGATCGAACTCCTATTCTTCAACAAGATCCTCAAACTCTTCAAGTGCCATCAACAAGGTTTCTACTTGGTCATCATCTTCTTCATCATCGGACGACTCATCAACAAGGTTTCTACTTGAACTTGAACCTCTAGCTCCTCTTTCCTTGCCCTTTAAAGTACTCCCCCTAAAACCATAAATATTCTCCTCAACACCACTTGCCATAGCAACATCACCATAAGTGAGACTTTCTCCTTCGTACACTTCTTCATCTTCATGATTTTGGGGTGCTATAGTTAACCATTCATTTGCCTCATCAATACTATCCAACAAAATTGGATCAATGGTATTACGACTTGTAACGACGCACCAATGTTCTATTATATTTGATGAACCTAGATCATTGAGGTGTTTCAACTCAAGCCTATTTCTTTTTTTAGTATGAATCTGCACATAAGTCGTAGAAAGTAATTAATAGGAGGACTTAGGACGATTAAGATACTATTTTATTTAGTAATCATGTAATGTAGTTTCTCACATGTTCATACACGCTCCAATTTCTCTCGCAACCGGATGTGCTACAAGTTAAACTTTGCACTCTAGTAGCAAACTGTTGCAAGTTTGGGACATTATGACCATATAGCATCCACCATTTAACTGTAGAAGAGTTATTTTAAAAGTTAATGTGAAATAACTTAAAAGATGAAAGGCTCACGTGGTGACCTTAAGGTTCTAGCTCTAATGGTTGATTCAATTCCAAGTTGCCTATCAACTTTCATTTACACACCAACCTCCTCCCCCGTTTTTTCTTGCAAACTTTTGTCTGGGATCATCCTCTCAACACATTTATGATATCCCTGCCACACTTCTTTGGTTAAAGTATTCATGTCATTATTTTTATAATAGATCCCTCGGTTCAAAATGTGTCCCGCTGCATGCAAAGGTTGATGAAGTTGATCTATCCACCTTGCATCAATGATTTTAAAAACACTCTCATATTTCCTTTTATCATAATTGAGTGCCTTTTCAATACTTTCTTTGGCCCCGCAAGGTTGTGAAAAGCGACAAAAAGTGCGCTTTAAGCGCGAAGCGAGGTGAGGCGCACCCACTACGCCTTTCTTCCCTGAAGCGAATCAATAATTAAAAAGCAGGTGCTTTAACTGTTGAAACGAGAAGTGCGCTTAAAGAAAAGGCGAACGAAAGCGCGCTTAAATGAAAAAGGCGCTAATTAGGGTTTCTTTAAAAAGATTGTAAGGTTTTTTTTAATTTATAAAAATATACTGGGCTACTGCACTTTTGCGACTTCAAAATATTTCCCTCCGATTGTTGCGAGGCTGCAAGGTAAGTTCTCTTCTTCTCTTGAACTAAAGGACCACCAACTCTGAGTGCTTGAACTAAAGGAAGCCCTACATCATATATCCACCAATCAAAAGCAGATACAACACGATCCCTTAATATCTTCCTAGAAGATTCTAAATCAATAGGTCCACCTTTTATCTTTTCGTTTGGTTTTTGCGAGAAATAGAGATTCATAGGACCCTTGACATTTCTATTGGTGGATGACCCACTCCCACTACTTGAAGGCATCATTTGACATTTTGAGGGAGTCCCCATTGGCGTATTCACTTCAACTTCATCATCATCAACAAGATTAACCTTGGATGCTTCATGGTTCATTTGAGTTTTAAACTCATTTTTTTTAAGCAAATACTCTTTGATCTCTTTCTTCACACTATCCGGGACCTTCAGACATACTTTTACATCTCTATAACCGCCAATAAGATGCTTTTTGTGACGAAATATTCTGCCATTGTATGTCACATCACAAAAGATACATTTGACTTTTGTGTTACTGCCCATAGGAGTTCCATACGCCCAAGCCGGATCCTCTTTTTGTGACATTTTGAATAAGAAAATACAACTTTACTACAAGTAAAAAAAAAAAAGAAGTGTAACTCAATAACAAAACAGCAAATAAACTAAGGAAACATAAATAAAGATATAACAGAGCAGCAACCAGCATACACCATACACTGTATAGAAATAGAAAAAAATAGAGCAGCAATAGAAATAGAAAAAAACAGAGTAGCAACCAGAAATAGAAAAAAATAGAGCAGCAACCAAAGAGAAGAAGAGAAAAAAACAGTGCAACAGTCGACACTCGACCAAAGAGAAGAAGAGAACTTACCTTGCAGCAGTCGCAACCTCGTAGCAGTTGGAGGGAAATATTTGAAGTTCCAGAAGTGCAGCAGCCCAATATATTTTCAGAATTTTTTTAAAAAAAACCTTACAATTTTTTTTAAAAAAACCCTAATTATCGCCTTTTTCATTTAAGAGCGCTTCCCGCTTCAACAGTTGAAGTGCTCGCTTTTTAATTATCACTTCGCTTCAAGGAAGAAAGGTGCAGTGGGTGCGCCTTGCCTCGCTTCGAGCTTAAAGCGCGCTTTTTGTCGCTTTTCACAACACTGTGTGCTACTATGGTAATGGTGCTGCATATTTGACATACATATTAATATCTTGATTCTCTTTTTTTTTTTTTTTTGAAACTGGTAACACTTGTATTTCATTTAGTACTTAGGTAGTACTGAAAAACCATATTTACAAAAGTAGAAAGGAAGTATAATCTATCCAAAAACTGAACCAAATCTAAATGGATCCTAAAACATCTATGATTGACTCAGTTTCATTGGAGTAGACATTTGTACACCAAAAGCAGAACAACAAAACACACTTAAGCTTTACTTCCTGCAAGTTATTGTTCCTATTCTCAAAACATCTCTCGTTTCTCTCCCTCCATATAGTCCACCAAATACTAGCAGGGATCATCCTCCATCTTTCTCTGTTTGTAGCCCCAACTCCAGCTATCTCCCAACTGAATAGAGTCTCATCAATCTTGCTAGGCATACACCAAGATATGCCTCTGAGATTAAGGAAAATCTTGATTCTCTTTTTATAAATTTGTAATTAGTTCTTGATTCTCATCAATCTTGATTCTCTTTTTATAAATTTGTAATTAGTTCATACCGTGTATTATTAAGAAGAGTAAGCAAATAATCAGCTGAATTCTTCACATAATGAATAAGATAGTTATACCATATAAAGTCTCATATATAACTTTGAAAGATTTCACCTGTCAATCTACAATGGTGGAACCCATTGATAGGGTTTGTCTAGGAGAAAGACAAGGCCGATGCTAGAGCTGGCAATTCCAATCCATCTTTATAAAATCAGCCCATTTACCCTTATTCAAATGAGTTGGATCACTTGTATTTGAATTGGGTAAATATGGGTTTCAACTTATTGTTTGCCTATAAGAATATGGACAAATATGGGTATCCGTATTTTGCCATTGTAAGTCGAACTCTAATATAAAATATTTCTATAAGAAGGAACCAAAAATACACATTGTAATTAATTGAACGCTAAGGGGGTGTTTGGAAAAGTTGAAAAGTGCCTTTAAGCACTCATTTTTAGGCCAACAAAGTTTTTAAAATAAGCCAAAAGTAGGGTATCCCCTACTTATGACTTTTAGCTTTTGACTTATAAGTTACTTTTTATAAGCCTATCCAAACGGGCACTAAATATGTTGAGTCATTTATTCGAAATTGATATTCTCATATCAGTTTTTCAAAAAAATCAGTTTTGCTCTTTTTTTGCTGTTGGGTTAGTTTTTATTTACTGTTTTTCCCCTTTTCTTTCCTTTGCCATTATTTTTCTTTCCATTTTTTGCGTGCTCCTCCTATATCACTAAATTGAAGGATTTTTTGTTTGTTTTTACTTCCTCCTACATAGTAGTTTTTTTTGTCAATTTGACCATGGAAGTAATTAACACCTCCTTAAAAAAATTGGAAAGCAGATGTTTATTGCTTTCAAGAGACTAAGATTAACATGATTGTGGAGGACATTGCTAAATTATTGTTGCCTACTAGGTGGATGAAATGTGGTTACCGGGAAGCTGTTGGTATGAGTGGGGGAATCCTGATCATGTGGGATAGCAGGGTCTGAAATGGGGCATTAGTAGAGGCTATTTAATTCGCCATCACGTATAGATTTGACTCTGTCCAGAGCTCCTTCACTTGGTTCCTCACTGGGGTGTATGCACCCCATACCAGAAGTGAGAAACTAGAATGTTGGGAGGAATTAGCAGCTGTAAAGGAGTTATGTGGGGGTCCATGGCTAGCTTGTGGAGACTTCAATACAGTCAGGTTCATGGCAGAGAGGACCAACTGCAGCAGGATGACAAATGTCATGACAAATTTTTCCAGGTGGATTGAAGATATGGAACTTCATGATCCTCCATTGAATGGAGGGAAGTTCACTTGGTTCAGAGGAGTCAATCATAGTGAAGCTAGGTTGGGCAGGTTTCTGCTTTCTACGGAATGGGAGGAGTCCGGCAAAAGATACTTCCAAGAGTAATATTTGATCATAGCCCTCTAGTCCTTAAATGTGGGAGCTGGGATAAGAAAAGCTCAAGCTTTAAATTTGAAAATCGGTGGCTTAAGGTAGATGGATTGTTTGATCTGAAAACTGGGTGGTGGAATGAAATGGTGGTAGTTGGCTGTCCTGATTGTAAGCTTATAAGAAATTTTAAACAAAAGCTCGAAGTTTGGAGCAAAGCTACTTTTGGTGAACAGGTGAGCTGGAAAAATAGTCTGCTGAATGAATTTACTGAATTGGATTCGATTCAAGATGATAGAATTCTGACTGAAGATGAAATGGTGATAGTAGTAGTGGAACTGGAGGAATTGGTTATGAATGAAGAAGCAAGTTGGAGGCAAAGGTCAGAGTCTTTTGGCTGAAACAAGGTGACAATAGTACTAGGTGCTTCCAGAGAATGACTTCAACTCATAGAAGATACAATGGTGGTTCAAGGGGAGGAGATTCAAGATCCAGAAGGTATCAGGCTGTCTATTTTAGAGTTCTATAGCAAACTCTATTCAGAATCAGAAACATGGAGACTATCTTTTGAGATGCTATGATGTCCTAAAATTACACAGTAGGAACATGAATGGTTACAGAGACCTTTTACTAAAACAGAGGTGCTTAATATCATTAAGCAATGTGATGGTGATAAAGCACCTGGCCCTGATGACTTTACAAAGCAATTCTTCAAGGAGTGTGGAAGCATCTTGAAAGATGTCTTGATGCAAACAATTCATAATTTCCATCTTGAAAAATGGCTATAACACTTACACCAAAGATGCTAGGAGCAGAAGAGTTAAGGGATTTCAGTTCCACCTATCAAACAATTTGATAGGTGGAGTGTATAAAATACTCTCTAAATTGATCATTGACAGAATGAAAGCTGTCATGGGTTGTTGATGAGCAGCAGATGACTTTCTTGAAGGGTAGACCGATAATGGATGTAGTTTGCCAAATGAGTTGGTAGACTCTAGGGTGAGACAGAAGACACCTGGAATCTTGTGCAACTTGACATTGAGATTCTAGAAGATATGGGGTATAGCACCTTATGGATTAGTTGGATAAGATTCTACATCTCTAATGTAAAATCCTCCCTCATTATTAATGGCAACACTAGAGGATTTTTCAATCACAAAAGGGTCTTAGGCATGGTTACCCCATGTCACCATTCCTATTTATCCTAGCCATGGAAGGTTTAAATCACATGATCAGATTAGCCAAAGAAAATGGGTGGATCAGAGGTTTTTGTTCTCAAACAAGTGGGGGCAGTGCTATGGAAATCACTCACCTTCTTTATGTAGATGACTCCCTAGTCTTATGTGATGCAAAATTGGATCAGATAAGACTTCTTGAGCTATCTTAACAATTTTTTGAAGGCATTTTTGGGTTACATGTCCACTGCACAAGAGCTTTATTTTCCCTGTTAACCAAGTGAATAATTTAGAGCTGCTTGCTGAGAATCTGGGTTGTCAGATAACATCACTACCTACCAAGTATCTTGGCATGCCACTAGGTGCAAAGAACAAAAAACTTGAAATATGGAGTGAACTACTGGAGAAGTGTGTCAAGAAATTAGCCAAGTGGAAGAGCCAATACCTATCACTAGGTAGGTTGACCCTCATCAAATCTGTGATGGATGCCCACCCTATCTACATGATGAGCTTGTTTCCAATACCCAAAAGTATTGAGAAGAAGATAAACAGATTAAGGGTCCTTCCTATGGCAAGGAAACAAAGAGAAGAGAGGCTATTATCTGGTCAAGTGGGATTTACTGACTTAACAGAAATCAAGGGGTCCTGGGCATTAAAAATCTCAGTATATAGAATGAATACCTACTGTAAAAGTGGCTTTGGGGGGTTTTGCACCGATGGTATGGTTTTGTGGAGAAGGTTTATTTTAGATAAATATGGTATGCTAAGTCAATGGGCCTCTGGGGAGGAGTTGATTTCTTGAGTGAGCATTGGGTTGGGGAAGAGAACTTGAGAAGTCTTTTCCCTCAACTTTACATTGTGAGCTCACAAAGGAATGCCTTAGTCTCACAGTCGTGGATCCCCCATGGTTGGAATTTGATCTTTAGAAGAGTACTAAATGATTGGGAAGTAATAGAAATTGCTAGGCTTCTTCAGGTGCGGAACAAGGGGTCTTCTCAATGAAGTCATTCATATGCTACTGGAGGAGGAAAAATAGCCAAGGCAATACAGAATTATGGCCTATGGCCTTGGAGGCTAATTTGGAAGGTTAAAATCCCTCTAAAAGTATCTTGTTTACTTGGTTGGTGATAAGAAAACATGTCAAATACATGAAGTGTTACAAAGAAGAGGTTTCCAGATTTGTTCAAGGTGTTTTATATGCAATCAAGAAGCAGAGGTAAACAACCATTTATATCTTCATTGCAAAGCAACTACATCTATGGAACATGTTACTATGTATTGCAGGTGTCAGTTGGGTAATGCTTAAGTCCACCATGGAATTACTCAATAGTTGGAAAGGCATTGCAGAAGAGGAACTAGTGAAGATGGGTGGAAGACTATCCCAGCTTGTGTTTAGTGAACATTGTGGAAGGAATAAAATACCATATGTTTTGGGGCAAAGGGACCAATAATTAGAAGATTAAAATCAAATGCCTTAGTTTACTTTATTTGGTGTAAACACGATATGATGGGGGATACAATTGATCTAGTTGATTGCATAGGTAACTTGTTAAGTTTTTTGTGTACTCTGCGTTGAGGAAAGTGCAGTGCATGGGTTGTAAAATGAACTTCATCATCCTTTTATTGAAGAGTTGTCTCTGAATACAAAGATACATTTACTAAAAAAAAATATAACTTTGAAATCGTCCCACAGACTTAACTTCATATTCTTATTAATGTGTTGGCAAGATGTTATGTAATAACTCAGAATAATTCTGAGACGTTTGGGTTAAGTCTTCTTATAGTTATAAGGGATAGCTGCTAATCAGGGGTGGACACACGTGGTTGGAAAGATTTATTAGATATAAATGTATAAAATAATAAATAAAAACAAAATTACATGATTAAATAAAAGCTGATGAAACTACTATAAATATAAATATATAGAATAATAAGCAAAAGGCACAAACTGCAAAAAGAGCTCTATGGTCTATTTGGGCTTTAGTCGCAAAGTGCAAATAGAAAAAAAGTACTAATATATATATGTTTAGACAGTATAGTCTAAGACTAATAAATATAAAGTATGAATAACAAATATATGGGCAAAGAAATTGATTTTTTTGATGATAAAGTGAAATACCAATTTTTTAGTGTCGCCTCTTCAAGGAACACACATTCGCAAGGAAAAATTTGTCTTGGAGCCTTAATGATGACACTGAAGCGCACATTAATTGAGATGAAATGCTCAACCTGTTTTTAGCCTTGCTTTAGGGCTTAAGGGCGGCGGTAAAACACTGCTAAAAGCGTGCTACTCCCTATAGACATTTATTTTTGCCCAAAAGCTCAGTTAAACACCTCAATATTTAACTATAAACACTTTTGACCTCCCAAAAATTTGACCAAATAGGCTACAAGTTACATCTCAAAATTCATCTAATTTGGGAGAAAATGTCAATGAGTCGGAACAATTGACTAAGTGAGTTGAAAGTACCTTAAATATAAAAACAAGCATTTAGTACTAATTTTAATAGGGTGATTAAGAATATATTTCAAAAGGTGAAAAAGTTGAGAGTTTTGTAGTAACAAATTATCTTTTTTAAATGTGATGTTGATAGGAATTGTTTATTTTTCTAAATGGCGACTCTTATGAAAAAGATTATGTGTATGACACTGCTGCTAATGATTAGATTATTCACTTAAGCACTAACGAATAAACTTTGCATGTGGGAATCATTTGTTGTTATTGGGAAAATGTGGGAAGACTCTCAGACCTAGAAAGAGGCCACAACTAATGGATATGACAATTTGATAGTTAACATTAGACATATGTTACAACCCCCTAATGTAGATCTAGTTATGTGATGCTTCAAGATAAAATTAGATGTTTTCTTCCTATGACCTATGGTGTTGGTTCGTTAAGAGAAAACCTATAATCCCTTGAGTTAAAGTACTCAACAATTGGAATAATTTTCTGCTTATCTTTCCATGAATTCAAATAACTTTAAATACAACACTGGTGGATTAAACACCCTCCTAATAACAAGGAAATAACTTCCTAGTACTATTGAAATGAGAAAGTGGAGGAGTAACCTCCTTACTGCTACAAAGAAATAGGAAACCTAATTAATGTATAAGCTGAAGTAATTTGTTTAAAAATTTCCATGCGTAAACGGTTGATAGACTAAAGGGGTGCTAACATTACTCCCCTCCTTCAAATCATGCTTGTCCTCCAACGCCAAGTGTGGGAACTAGTAAGTACTAGTATTTCCCTCTTTTTCAGCAAATTATTCCTCGTCGTGAATGGAATCAATCCAAAATAATTTCTTACACTGATAGCCTTGAGTGAATAGTTCATAATTGAAATTGAGTCCCTTGAGCAGTCTTTCATCCATTTCAGATCTGGTCAATTTCTTCACAAATCTGACAGGTTGTTGAGGTGAAAAATCCATTGTCTTTGATCTACAAACATCTAACAATTGCGAACAAAGGGATTGTTCCTTGCGTTCATAAAGTCGAGAAATACTCAATCATATCCAAATTTGGAGAATTATGCAACTCTACCTCAATTGCTATGTCATCGGCAAGACCACTTGTGTAAGGTTACCATCCCGCAAAACCTATTGCTCAAACTTTTCTTGGTAATCTATCGGATCCAATTTGGCGTAACTTTGCCGATTCTCCCAATTTTTGACTTCTAATTGGTGGTACAAAACAAAGGTTGCATTGACCTTTGAATTCATCCAAAGAGCATTGCTACATATCTTTCTCTAGTTGAAGAAACCAAAGTTGTGCAATTCCTTCCAAATGAAAAGAAGCAAGTCCAATTTCTTCTTCTTCTGGTGATTGTTGGTGTCAAAAGAAATGCTCGCACCTGTTCATCTACTCCAAAGGGTCCTCGTGGCTACGGGTGGGCTTGGTACGGTATTGAAAATTTTGGTTCGGTATTTTGTGGTACGGTAAATCGATTAATATAGTTTGGTCAACTTCAACTTATCTATATTCGTAATCGTATAATAAAGAATTATGACTTTGGCTTTTAAAGAAACGTCTCAATTATAGCATACTAATACTTGACACATGTAAAAATATTCAAAAGAAAGTACAATCAATTCTCTTAATCAATCAATCGCCCAAAAACAACATTCAAATTAAGATAGAGTAGTCAAAATTTCAACATTTAAATAATTAGGTACTATTTTATATATTTGTTAGTATTATATAGCTACATATATATGAATTTTATATACTTCGGTACAGTATTCGGTATTTCGATATTTTTTATAAATACCAAATACCATACCGAATACCAAACTTTTTAAAATGCATACCATATACGATACTATCCAAACCGCGGTGTTAAAATTTTTGATTTCGGTATGGTGTTTGGTATCTACCATACCGTGGCCACAAAATCGTGGAAAATCCAACTTTTTATATTTTGGAATGATGGAATTCCAACAAGTTTTTGATCCTAAACCAGCAACCATTGCTTTACCTTTCCAACCTCGATTTTGACTGCCATTTTCAGGTGCTTCAACATCTACATTTGAATTTTCTAAATCCTTTATGAGTGAATCGAAGCAAGCATTTATGGCTTCCAGTCTTGCTATATTGGTTGCATGTTTTTCTTGGAACAAAGTCAACAATTGTGCCAATTGTTGTTGGATTAGATTTCTCATAATTCCCATCTCTGATACCATATTATTGCGGTCCCCTGATATTGATCTAGTTACGTTGGAAGATGAAATAAGATGTTTTCTTCTTACGACCTATGGTGTTGGTACGTTAAGAGAGAACGTGCAATCTCTTCAGTTAAAGTACTCATGAATTGGAATAATTTTCTGCTCATCTTTCCATTGAATTCAAATAACTTTAAATACAACATCGGTGGATTAACCACCCTCCTAATAACAAGCAAATAACTTCATACGACTACTGAAATGAAAAAATGGAGGAATAACCTCCTTAGTGCTAAGAAGAAACAGGTAAACATAATTAATAGATAAGCTGATGTAATCTACTTTCTGATTTCTTTAAGTTTTCCATGCGTAAACTGTTGGTAGACTAAAAGGGGTGCTAACAACATACTATTAAGCCCCCATGACTTATGTTTAGCATAAGTACAACGCTTGAAGTGTGGGTCAGACACGTCAAGAGTTTAAGTTTGTTGCTACAGGAGCCTGGTATATAAGTGGGAGCAGGGACGCTTGAAGTGTGGGTCAGACACACATCAAGAATTCAAGTTTGTTGTTACAAAAGCCTGGTATATAAGTGGGAGTAGGGTAGAGGTACAGGCTCATACTTCCTAGAGTTTCTAACTTGTGGACCAACTGCCTTGGGCCAGCTAGAACTATTTGTGGTCATAGTGTTTTGAAAGCTAACAATTTTCAAAGTAGGTTTTGTTTGACAGTTTCTTGGATTTAGTCGCTCAATTTGGCGTGAACACCACGATCACACACACAAACATTTATATATTTGAAGGACAGTCTATTGGATATAGGTGTGGACAATCTATTTCATATAAACACTTAGATGAAATGACATAACTTACAGAAATTAAAGTAGATCTTGATACGACACTCTGTAAAGTAACCCCAAGGATTATTCTAAGGCCAATTTGCTAATTCTAGTCCTCGTACTTGACTTCTGGCAATTAAAACAATCAACACACCAGTAGATGGCTATAAATATTGAGGCAGTTGAAACACAACCTTAATTTGTCAAAATGCTTCAGTTCTGCTTATTTACATGTGTAGTGTAAAAGTTAGCAAGCTTCTCCTCCTTCAGGTAAGTTTTCCATGTTTTTTCACGGTAACATTGAAACAACACTCTTATATAACCCCAGCTTTGGTTTAATACCAGTAAATGACGAGCTAAAAGCTACGGGGCACTTTGAATACATGGATCTTCGAGTTGATGAAGCTGAACATAGCATGGAAATGCACCTTCCATATCTTGCTAAAGTTTTCCAAGGGTATACTTTTCTAAATTAAATTTCACTTGTATGATTGTTTTATTCAGAGATAACTGTTAAGTTTCTAAGGCAGGTATCCAGTGAAAATTGTGCCCATTCTGGTTGGGGCTCTTAGTGCTGAAAGTGAAGCCCTTTACGGACAGTTACTCGCAAAATATGTGGATGACTCAAAGAATTTCTTCTCAGTGTCTTCAGATTTTTGTCATTGGGGATCAAGGTGAGTTTCATTCATCAATGTTGCATGTAGTTATATGTTCATCATATACAGAAAATCTGATCCGTGTATTGATGGCATACATTCTTGATTGTGGTGAATGAATTCTATTCCCTCTCATTAAAATAAGTTGATAATTTACCTGAAGATTGAACTTGAATGTTAGTTATTTTTGGTGCATTGGGATTTTTCAGGATTTGATTTGGTTGTCTTAGAGCTTGTTTGGATGGGCTTTTAAGCTGGTCAAACTGGCTTAAAAGTCAGTTTTTGACTTATTAGGTGTTTGACAATTATCAAAGTAACTTATTTTAGGTCAAAAATGACTTATTTTAAGCCAAAAGCTAACAGCTAGGTGAGGGGTGCTTTTTTTTTTTTTAAACTTAAAAGCCCTTTTATGTTGACCAAGTATATTACCTTTTTGCCCTTAATTCTTTTATACAATTCCCAAATTGCCCATATTGAATTAACGTTAACTTATTATTATTATTATTATTACTATTATTACTATTATTATTATTATTACAGGATCACTGACCTAGCGGTGGTCCGCCCAGTCATAGATCAAGCAAGTCAATATCCTTAGAGGTAGTCCAACTACATAAGAATCGAAATACACAAGAATTTTAACATAGTTTCTCAGACTTCATGGTTTAATTATTTTACTCAAGCAAAGGGCCTGTCAAGAAGCTACTACATACTTTTATTGAGCCCATGTGTCTGATAGTTCTAATCGGGTATCAAGCGCCCTACTTATTAAACTCTTTTTCGGGCTAAAAACCACGGCTCATCAGACGGAGTCACAAAGACAAAGTCAATAAAAGTAGTACTAGATCCGACTGTACCTCAATCTCAGAACCAAGTCGAGAAGCCATACTAAAATTCTTCTATATTTAAATAAAGCTTAGATCCGTTCATGGTCTATATAAAAGAGAAGTTAGTTATCCGGCATAGATATAATTTTTTAGCCGGACATGGTCACGGCTTAGATCGGAGAATTTATAAAAGTAAAAGACAGGAAGTAAGAGAAAAGAAAATACCTTTTTGTTACCAAACCGCACACTTTATTATTCCGGCCAAAATCCGACAAGCTTACAATACTTAGTAAGAAAAGTTTACAAGAAAGAGAGAGTACAAAACGGAAGAGAGGGTTTCTAAAACCTGCTCTCAATTAAAGAAAAACAAACTTATTTATAGAAAAAAGAAAGCATCTTTGTACAGGATACTGGGCCCCTATCTGGGTCCTGGTAATAGTGTATCTACTGTAGGTGAACAGTGTTGCTACAGTAGTGTGGGCCTGCTACCGACGCGGATAAGTTTTAAACTTCTTTTTACATTTTGTCCTTTAATTTTGCCAAAAAATCTTCGGCTTTCTTCAGTGCATTCACTGGCGCGTCCTCTTCATATGGTTGTGCTTCGTGCATATCTTCACTTGTTTCACTACGCATTGATGAATCTAATTTTGCGTAATGACTTACATTTAGAAGAATCTTTTTTCTTTACTTCTTCTAGATATTTCATAATCATTTCATTTTGTTCTCCTTTATCATGATTAGAAATTTTTCTAGCCATATGTTTTACGAAGGTTGAGTCATCAGTCATAATTCCTTTATTAGGAATCGATTTATAATCGTGTATGGTTTTCGTTATTAGATCCAACAGTTCTTGTCCGTATATATACTTTGTTTGAGGATCTTTCTTCATCAACTTGTCCCAAAAATTATTATAATAATTTCTGTATAGGCAAGAAATTTGTTCCTCAGTGAAATCTACTTTCGGAACCCATTTATAAATCCATGGAATCGAGAATTCTATAAAAAAATATATATGTTCAATTTGTTGAAAATAACAAATATGTTCTTGATTATATAACTTGTTGAGATCTGGGGAAATCTTGACCCATTCTTTGTATAACTTGAGAAATGGTTCGAGCAATATTTTTATGGTTGGCCCGTGGTATGACCACCAGTGTAAAAACCAATTTGGTATAGGATTAGCAAATATCTTGGCACATACTTTTATAAACCAAATATGTTTATGCCTCTCATTGTTATAACAGAGGACTTTATTAAATGCCTGAATATAATCCCAATAGGTAAAGCTTACCATGACTTTGTTCAGACTGAATTGTCTTTCAGTCATTGAGGAAATACCCCAATCTTCAATATGAATGACGTGTTTTATAATCATTTTAGAGAAGTTACAAACATTTTCACTTGTATTATATCCTGAAAAATGTTGAAATTCAACACCTGTGCTTATCAGCAGAGTCTCATAATATTTCCGAGTTTTGTATGACTCACCCGGGAAATAAAGCCCATTAACTAAATACTTATGGAATATCTTCCAAGGTTCTTCTTTTCTCTGTATGTTAGAGTTTTCTAAGAGAAATATCATTTCTCTTTTTTCTACCTTTTCATATGTTTTGATATCATCAACTTCTTCTTTGGCGATTGAAGCAATAGAATCACCTTGCTTTTGAGTTAGAAACTCCTGTAGTTTAGCATATAATTGATCACTTTCTGGAATATCTTCCAGATGTATTAATGATGAAGCTTTTTCTTGTGCTCTAGAGTTTAAGTTATATAAACTCATTCCTCCCTTTTGTACAATCTCATTCTCGGTTCCATGGATTCATAAATGGGTTTCGGAAGTAGATTTCACTGAGGAACAAATCCCTTGCCTATATAAAACTTATTATAATAATTTTTGGGACAAGTTGATGAAGAAAGATCCTCAAACAAAGTATATATATGGACAAGAACTGTTGGATCTAATAACGAAAACCATACACGATTATAAATCGATTCCTAATAAAGGAATTATGACTGATCCTGTATCGTTTGTATCAAAGCCTAGGAACTTTCATGGTATATATATAATTGATGTGAAGAATTTCGGCATAGATATATTCTCTCTTTTATGGATCAAGAAGATATTAAAAGTACTCGGTTAGAAGAGGTAAATATACCTCAAAACCTTGATTTATTAAACAAATGGACTATTCCGAAAGTGAATATAAAAACTATTTATGATTATGGTTGGTTTGATAAAATCTCAAATAAACAGTTGATTAAAACAACTGAGCAATCTTTGGCGTTAAACTCGTCAGAACAAACTATTCGTTTATTAAATAAGCGTGATATTGAATTTTATAAATTTCAATATAAATTCTTGCATATTGGCATGGTTCAAATTGCCTTCAAACCTTTGACTCTTAAAGGGTTACCAGAGACTTTCTTAGCTACTCTTCGTGACTCGAGTTTTCGACAGTCTTTGATGGGTTCGATAGAATCTACAGTGGCCCAGTTTATTTTAATGCTCAGCCAAATTTGCAGTTATTTTTGACTGATTCTAATATCTTAGATGCTTTAACTTTGAATGTTAAGACGCATGGTTATAACTATGCAGCTAGTTCTGAATTAATCTGATTGTCTTATAGAATCTATTTTAAATTACTTGCTACTTTAAATCCTAGATGTAAGTTATATGATATGTCTGATCAAACTATTTTGGTGACTAATTTCACCAGATCTAAGGTCACTACTAGAAGACCTATAAAATGGGAAGAAATTAATTTTCCTACTACTTGGATTCTAGATTTTGTTATAACCCTTGAACAACTGACAGATGCTGTCACCAATTCCGAATATTCTCATATTAGTTAAAATTTCGATGGAAAAATTTGTATGCATTTTGATGAAAAAAGTATTCCTTATAGTAGACATTTTTTTGCTTCTGATAGAAGACTAACTATTCAACATATTTCTCCGATAGAACCTTGTTATGGTCCAGCTAGAAATCGAGTTGCTTCATTGCATACTTTATCAACAGTTATATCTGCAAAAAAACAAAAAATTAAAATTGATCCTCCGTTAAACATTGTTCAAACAAATGATAAATCATCTAGGTCACTACTAGAAGACCTATAAAATGGGAAGAAATTAATTTTCCTACTACTTGGATTCTAGATTTTGTTATAACCCTTGAACAACTGACAGATGCTGTCACCAATTCCGAATATTCTCATATTAGTTAAAATTTCGATGGAAAAATTTGTATGCATTTTGATGAAAAAAGTATTCCTTATAGTAGACATTTTTTTGCTTCTGATAGAAGACTAACTATTCAACATATTTCTCCGATAGAACCTTGTTATGGTCCAGCTAGAAATCGAGTTGCTTCATTGCATACTTTATCAACAGTTATATCTGCAAAAAAACAAAAAATTAAAATTGATCCTCCGTTAAACATTGTTCAAACAAATGATAAATCATCTAATGTTTCTGATAAAGATATTCCTTCTGTATCCGAGATGGATTTTAATCTTAATGATGCTTAATGATGAGAGAACATCAAATTGATTTTAGTCCAGGTTCACTGGCAAGAAAATATATTCAAAACGAATTTTTAAATGAAAAATGGAACCGGTTTAAAACTTGGTTTTTTGACACTTACAGTAGAGAAGATTTAAATAATATTTCTCAAGAATTTTATGAAACTTGTGCATTACATAATCATATTATGTTCTTTGTGTCTTGGTTTATAACTACTTATTTACCTTTATTCATCAACGTTCTTGAACGATCTTACAAAGATGAATCAGGTAATATTATTCAATCCATTTATCCTCCTCAAGCTCCGTTTATTTTACCAAATAATACTGGTATTACTTTTACTGCTTTTCATAAATTTTTTGATAATGAGGTGGCCGCAGTAAGTATTAATGAGATTAATCGACTTATTTCTCAAAATAATTATTTGGGTTTGTATGTTAAAGTCATTGGTGAACATATTTGTTCTCTAGATAAGAAGTTAGATAATCTAACTAATCTGATTATTCAAATTGATGACAAGTTAAAATTAGCGAAGCAAGTCTCTGAACAAGCTTCTACGTCCAAACAGCCTGATGTCCCTATTCAAACTACACTACTATTATTATTATTATTAGTATTAGTATTAGTATTAGTATTAGTATTATTATTATTAAGTAATTTTGTTTTAATTTTTTGTAAGTATAAAAACCTTAAATTAATCAACTTTTTATCATGTTAACAACTATAAGGGTATTTCAGACATTTTGATAAAAAAAGTGTTTACCAGCACTTATTTGCCAAAAACATCAACAACTTTTTTTTCAACTGCAGCACTTTTATCCAAACACATAACTACTTATTTTAAAAATAAGTTTCAGCACTTTAAAAAGTTACTTTTTAAAAGTTACTCTTTTTAAGTCAATCCAAACGGGCTCTAAAGACTGTTGGATTGGCTTTTGGCTTATGACTTATAAGCCAAAAGCCATAAGTTAGGATTTCTAACTTATGACTTTTGGCTTATTTTTGTTTTGTTGGCTTTAAAATAAGTGCTTATAAGCACTTTTTAACTTTACCCAAACACTTCAAAACTGCTTAAAAGCACCTAAAATAAGTCAATCCAAATGGGCACTAAAGATGGGCAGAAATCTAGAAGTTCAATAATCTGATTAACATTACACTTGTGTATATATATATTGATAACCAAACAAGAAAACAAAACAATTATTTTTATAGAATATAGCTGCGGTAAAAGGAATATGAATTTATTTGACATCCTGGTTGACATAAAGCTTTGTTTCATCATAAGAAGCATTTCAATTCTTGCTTCTCAAAAAGATGTTAAGTGCATGGTATGTGATAAATTCTTAATAATGACTTCTAGATGGACTACAACGCATACATATGTGTTTGCACTGTAATTTTTCTTAGTCTGCTGATGGATTCTACTTGATATACATATTCCTTGGCATCGTTCTTTATATCAATTGGGCTTCTATTCTTAGGTTCAACTACGTGCATTATGACAAAAGCCACGGATCTATTTACAAATCTATTGAAGTCTTGGATAAAATGGGTATGGATATTATAGAAACAGGAGATCCAGATGCATTCAAACAGTACCTGTCGGAGACGGACAACACCATTTGTGGACGGCATCCAATCAGTGTTTTTCTCCACGTAACTCTCCTCCTCTCTTTTTGACAAATTGTCTTTTCCTGAAAGGTGTTTCCTTCTCTCTTGTCTATGTGGTTGTGCATAAAACCTTTTTCCAGGATTAATTATGTTTCAGTAAGCTTCTTAACTTACATATCTATGCCAAGTTAGGTTGGTGTGTTGCTTTACTTTTATTACATATTCTGGTTCATTGATTATGTTATCCTCTTGACTGAACTTTTATTTTCATTTATGTAGATGTTGAAAAACTCATCGACTAAGATAAAGATTAGATTCCTTCGATATGAACAGTCGAGCCAGTGCAAATCTATGAGGGACAGCAGCGTAAGCTATGCATCGGCAGTGGGAAAAGTTGATGGTTGAATTTTATCATTACAGAAGTTGCTTCTCTCTGGAGAAGCTAATTATGTGAATGTTAGTCAAGCTAACCGTGTAATATCTGATAATCGTTGCCTTGATATTGGACCATCTTATTCTGGGTTTCGTGTTAATAAAAATTCATACTAGTAATTTTTAATCCCATAAGCTAAACAATTTCCTTGATGTAATTGCTCTCTATGAGCAAGATATACGCAGGTCCTCCTTATGTGCTTGTGTTTGATGTTGGAGTAAATTTTTATAATTAGTCAATGGGTTCGCTAAAAGTACATCTTTAATTATTATTTTTTTGTGGAAAGGGGTCAAAAATACCCATCAACTTTCGTTTAATAGTTAGGTTTACTCTTCATTTACCTACTATTATGTGTTTTACATAGTTTTAATCTTAGGCCAGTATTTTTTCAAAGCTATTCTAAGGTCTTATCTTCCTCCATAAAACTTTTATAATTAGTCGACGGCTTAGCTAAAAGTAGATCTTTAATTATTTTTCTATGGGAGTAGGGTAAAAAATGCCCATCAACTTTCGTTTAATAGTTAGATTTACTCTTCGTTTACCAAAGTATTATATGCTTTACATAGTTTTAATCTTGGCAAATATTTTCTCAAAGCTATTCTAAGAAAGTCTTATCTACCTCCATATTTTTTTTTCACTAGATTGTTACATTGTGATATATTAAAATATGATAAATATAACATATGAATAGATGCAATCAAAAGTAACTAATCAAAGACGATCAAGATAAAAAGATCAAAAATGAAGAAAAAGAACTCTTCATATTTAGAATATAAAAGTGGAAACTAATCTAGTAATACTATGTCACTTGTTTCTCTGACTAGAGCAACAACAAATATCCAGTGTAGCCTAACAAGCGTTGTTTGATGATTAAAATGTCTCAATAAAATTAATGGTCTAAATCAAAATTTTAATGAGAGACTTCAAGTATATACATAGTTGTATATTATACATAATTTTTTTAAATCTTGGCCAATATTTTCACTCAGAAATCATGAGTTCTTGTTAAACATCAATGTACCCCCAACAATTATGGCAACAAACATCAATACACCCCAAAAGAATTGATATACAAAAAAAAATACTTTAAACAAAATACTTGTAAAGATTATGAAAAATTTACCAACTCAAGAGAAAAATGATATTTGATTAAAAGATATATATATATATATATATATATATATAGAGAGAGAGAGAGAGAGAGGTGTCGTTCTTCTCAGAATCACTAAGGGGTCGTTTGGTACGCTGCATTAGAAGAAATAGTCCATGTATTATGTATGATCTTATTTAGTACTATGTTTGGTAGGAATTTGGGCTTATGTATAACTAATCTGTGGATGGATTAGTTATACAACCTATATGGTATTATAGGATTATTACTAATACCTTCCATTTGGAGGTATTAGTAATACATAGGATATAATACCATAGGATAAGTATATGTAAAGATAAAAATATCCCTCAAATTATTTTAATTATTTTCTTAAGTTTATGTTTTATGTTTGTACTAGTAAATTTATTTAAATAAATTAGCTTACAAATTATTTAGAGAGAGTTATTTGTTACTAAATAAATCCAATACAAATTTGAAATGTGGGCTATTTAACATTTACTAATTAAAGAGGCAAATATATATATATTTGTGCAGTTTTCTAGTTATTCGTAGTTTGAACAATTTTAAAAATTAAATGCATATTAAAACTATAACTTGCAATATTTATGTGTAAATGTAGATGATATATACAATATTACCATTGTTGATCGTCTTTTCGATTTTAATAGTAGATGGTTTATCTTTTTTGAATTGAAAGTTGACATCTTGTGAGTGATCGATTTATTAAGATGACAATTATTTATCCTCAAATAATTCAAGTGAAAAAAATAGCAAACATGACAACGAAATTGTTCTTCTCGTAGCTAGTTAGAAGACAATAAAAATAATATTGTCCGGCAATTATCTACCTTAACCCAATTATATAATAATTCAAGGGTATAATTGAAAAGAAGATTTTTAAAGAGTTTTAATCCAAACACAAGATGAAGTGGGAAACAATGAACCAAACACTAGATAAAAATAAACCTTGCAGTACTAATCCCTGCATTACTAGTTTTTGCGTTACTAATCTTTGTACTAAACGACCCCTTAGGCCTCATTAGAAGAAATAGTCCATGTATTATGTATAATATTATTTAGTACTATCTTTGGTAGGAATTCGGACCTATGTATAACTAATTCATGGATTAGTTATACATCTTACATGGTATTATAGGATGTATTACTAATACCTTGCATTTTGAGTTTAGTTTGTTCAAAATGATTAATCTAGAAACTATTCATGCTTATCTTTAAATGTGTTCACTATGATACGTATTATGGTTTGACATTAAATGGTCATAATAACATTCGATGATTTCAGCTTTGTCTCTTAAACGATTTTATTTCTACTAGTGTACAATTCATGATCTTGGTTTAGTTATCTCTTTAAATACCCTATTTTTGTTCTAAATCAGTCCATTTTGGTCAAGCACTTGATTTTCCCCTTTGAATTCTTCTAAATTAAATGAGTATGTTAGTATTGTTCATTGCATCAATGATTCCATCATAGTGTCATAATTATCCATTTCATTTGGAAGTTGAACGAAAATTTATGTTTGGTTCAGTTATGAAAGTATTCGACCCGATTCCCCCTCCTTGTCGTCTTCACTGCTAAGGAAGGATCTGGACCATCGTAAAACACATAATTCTTCATTAAAAAATAAGGGTGTTGGATAGCTAAAAGAGCATTTCAAGTTTAAGATTTTTTTAGAGGAAAATGTCCTCTTCTTTTGTTGTTTCCAAGCCGTTGGTTCATCGGAGCTCATTTAAATTAATCTGTCTTATTTAATATTTAGCCGAATTCATCGACTAAATTCAATTTTGGTTAAAATTCTTAATTCACTTGGCCAAGTTTGCAACCCATATGACCATTTTGTAAATTGAATTCCTAACCATTTCAGTTCACCTCTTTTAAGGGGAGAAACCCCTTTCAAACTCCATTTATTGGCTCAAATCAGTTCTAATCTCAGCCCAATTTCCATTTTCAATTGAGAAAATTGTATGAAATAACAAACTATTAATTCAAATTAAATGCTATAGCTATAATTTATTTTAATTGTATTTCGCAGCAAACATCCCCTTTTTTTGCCATCTAATTCAGCATACAATTAGTCATTTTATACATTTCGGTATAAAATGTATAAAATGCGTTTGTGTTTATATAAATCGAGAGAAAAGTGTATATACAAATATAAGTACATATGTTTTTGTCTTATACACTTATAATTATACAAATATAGTTCTTATTATACAAATTACAATGTATAAATGAATTTATACAAAACTGAACAATTTATATAAAATTGGATGTTTGTAGCGAATTATACAAATCAAAAGCTCCATAGCAAACATAAAATTTGCTATGAAGCGCAATTATGCAAACTATAACTATAACATAGAAATATAATTTTTTATGTTTGTTATATACGCGGAAGTTGCTCTTTTCAATTAACCAAGCCCACTTTTCAATCAGCAAAAACCCAGAGATACGGATACAACAGAACCCATCAGCATACATACGCGTACACCGACCCGAACAGCCAACCTCGTCTTCTTCCCAAAAAATGGAAACTCAGAACAATCCAGCAAACACAGTGAGCCCAGCGCGTGTACAAATCGTTTAGGTGGAGGCATCTTCGTCTTTCGTTCAAATCATACGGTTCCTATCAATTATCCGTTGCAAGTTTCGAGCTGGCAGCCAATGGAATTCAAATTCAAAATTTGAATTCCATTCATCCCTCATTCCCCTCTATATAAGCCTCTTTCTTCTTCATTGTTAGAGGTTGGAAAGATAGAGATGGGAGAACACACTTCATATATAAAGAGAGAGATTTTACAAAAAGAGTAAAAACAAGTAACAGAGAAAGACCTCCTAAGGGGGTTATCGTTCTTCAAGTATACACTAAACATTCTGAGTCTAGTTTCCTTCTCGTTTGTTTGTTGTCCACCGGAGTCTGTCAGAGTCTCACTTCAGCTCATCATTTGTTCCAGTCAGAGGTAACTTCTGCCCCATGTAACACTCTCTCATTCTTTCTTTTCGAATCATTTGGAAAAGTTTGTTGGGCTTCGAATATTGCCATGTGTTGTATTTTCTGCTTGATTTCGTGGGTTTCAAGATGATGTTAAATTTGGATTTTCTCGTGATATGTATGTTGCTGCTATCTATTGTTTTAGTGTTGCTGATTCTTTGCTTCTATGTTTAAGCTTATTTAATCCTTTTTTCTTCTCTAGTCTTTTACTGGCAGATGAATTAGTATAAGTGTAGAATTTTCCTTCTAGACTTTAGTCCATTTCTAGCTCTAGTCTTCTTTCAAGTTCCTCTTTTCTGATGGATCTTCATCAGGTTTTGCACTCATGAGTTTAGCTTATGTTCAAAGTGGCATTTAATGCCATGTCCTTTCTTTCAAGTTGTTGTTGTTTCATTAGCATGATCCAGGTTTCTTGTAAGATGCATTAGTTTATTTGTATCCTCATGATTTTGGTTAAGTATGTGATAGCTATAGTGTTGTAGTTTTTGGCTCCTTAGGTTCATTGAGGCAGGGATTCATTTCGATGCAAAAAATGGAGTTGTTACTTGTTAGTTGGATTGTAAATAGACTTCTTTCGGGTTTTGATGGTAGTTTGGGAGATTGATTGAGTCAATGCATATCTTAAAGATGAATTAATGTGCTTTGCTTCAATTGTTTTTAACGTTTTTTTAGTTGTGAATGTATCTGCAATATCCTTTGATTTCTTCACTATTCATTCTCACTTTTGTCAAAGGGGTGTAAATGTAAGCATAAATATTGGCTATTTCCTTTTTGTTTCGAGTCACTGCCACAACACAATAGATGTGTCTAATTTCTGTTCTCGAGTGGCTGGATTGTTGTTTGGGCTTATTTGAAGTTCCAACTCATGATTTAAGATCATAATTCTTCATAGTTCTGCTCTTAATCCAGTTCATAGCTTTATATTTCAGATGTTTCAGATTTCCTGTTCATTATTTGCTTCTAAGTGAGCAAGTTTTTAATAGTTCAATGTTCAACAGATTCATTTCCAGTATGCTTCAACCTTTTTGTATTGTCTTGTTTCGGTTTGGATAACATTCCATTATTTATTTGCTTCTTGGAACCCAAAAGCTGTTGGAATTCTTTCGTTTATATTGCTAATCATCCGTAATACTCATCGTATAGTACATTAAGTAGCCAATTTGTTTATACTATTAGGATTTATTAGCATCCTTGTGAATTTAAATGTGTTGTGTTGTTAGCTTTATCAATTTTTTTAAGTATTTGAGATGTATCCAGTTTAAATTTTGTTTTAGTACTGCCTATGATTGAAACCTTGCTGCTCCCGTAACTTTTTTTATAGTCTCTGTTTTCCGCTGATGTTTGGTTCAAATTAGTCACTAGCATGTTGTTTTAAAATGTTTGTGTATTGGGTGCTGATTTTGCTCAATTTTGCATCTCTAGAAATTTTATATCTATCCTTAAATTGAATTTGAGTTATGAGAAAGCATTTTCCTGTCTAGCTAACGTATTAGCATACATTTGCATTCACTATAATATGCCATATTAATAGCATTCTTATTCTTATGTGGTTAGTGTTTGGGCATTGCTGTTATTTTTTTTTTGGCTTCAAATGGTCTTTACATTCATTCATGCTATTGATTTCTTTACTCTTAATGCTGCCTTTTGCATCTAATTTGGGAAATTGACTTAGCTTGTTTTGATGATATACAACCTGTTATACAAGCATTGTTAGGCTAATATTTATTAGTTGATATAGCATATTTTGACTTAAGCTCATCTCATTGTCTCATTTTATTTGGAAGTTGAACAAAAAATTATGTTTGGTTCAGTTATGAAAGTATTCTAAATTTCTTTATATCAATTTATCCATTGAAGAAGAGGAAAATAGATTCTAATCCCTTTCCTTTGTTTACTTTGCATGTGAACTATCTTCGTCTCTCATATGAGTTCATCAGGACTTCCCATTTGCATTTCGTTGGGTTGAAATCCAACATTCTTTGTTCGAGTCAGCCTTGTCAAGAGTTGAAAACTAATAATATACAGGTGGAAACTGTGTTATATACAACTGAAAAGAGGCTCAAACCAGAAGAAGTTTTTCAAAAGAAGCTGAAAAGGGAAATAAAATTGGCCCAATATTCCTGGGCAGCAACAGTTTAGGCCCGAAAGGCCTAAACTCATTCTCTCTCTCTTTTGATTATTGGATTGTATTTAGTTATTCTTATTTTGATTAATTCTAACTTTGAATACTTAGATTAACTTAATTAAAGAGGAACGAATCGCAAATAACAATTATAATAAATTTAATTATGCTCCATAGCTTATAGTTTGCATATTTACGGGCTGTAGCTATAGTTTAAGTTGTCTTGTTTGTATAATTCGCGGATTTGTATAATTCACATGTTTGTATAATTTTCGGGTACATTTATATAATTCAGTTATTTTTGTATAAATTCAAAATAACGAATTTATAAAATTACAAACATCAGAAGTCTAAGCAATTATACAAATTATATTATACAAATTTCGAATTATACAAAAGTTATACAAATTCTGAATTATACAAATGTGTGAATTATACAATACTAAAAGGTTGAGCCGTGTCATTATAGCTAAAGTAAGTCGTGAATTGTAAGTAAGGCAAACTATAGTTATGTTAAGTACTAGTTTGTTTATACGTGTAATTTTTCCTTAATTAAATGAAAAACTACATGGGTTTCAGGTGAAGCTTGGCAATGAAAAAAACTAATACTTCGAAGAGGGTAACAAATTTTTTGAATGCATGTATGTTATTATTTTTAATAGGATTCGAATATTAGATAAAAAATTGATTAGTTTATTATGAATATATTATTAGTAGAATACTGAATACATTTGATAAACAATTTGCATACGTTTTTTTTTGGCGAGGCAAAGGGGCCTTGATGCAGGGGGAAGGGTAGGGGGCCTTAAGGTGAAGGGGGGCTCAAGGTCAGGGGGCGGGGCGCGGTGCCTTAAGGT
>NC_064291.1:29262052-29276246 GCF_019186545.1 Solanum stenotomum
CGAGGCCAGGAGGCGGGTCGGGAGGAACCTCGAGGCACGGCGCTTCGAGGCCGGGGGCAGGTCGAGGGCGGTCTCGGGGCCTCGAGGCCGGGGGTGGGGCGGGTGCGACATCAGGGCAAGGCGCCTTGAGGCCGAGGGGCGAGGTGGGGCGGCCTTGGGTCACAGCGCCTTGAGGCCGGGGGCGAGGCGGAGCGCGACTGGGCTCGGGGCACGACGCCCCGAGGCTGTGAGGTAGGGCGGGAGGCAGGGTGGGGGGGGGGACTCGGGACACGTTACCTAGGCCGGGTGGGGCAGGATCCCTCATTATATATTTATTTAGTACTGTTGTATATCTCTTTTTTTTGGTTGGTAATATAGGGTTTTTTAATCATTCTACACCTTCACCAGATCGTTTATATCGACATTTCTCTTTTGTCTAAATTTAGGTGGTCTATTTTGTTTTTTTAATCAGTTTGAAGTATACATATCACATTCATCATTTTAAATATGTTTTTTTTCTCCTTTTGAGTTTTTCTTGAACTTAACCACTTTATTTTGTTACGAGTTCATCAAATTTTTGCTCAATGTCAATTGTAATGTTTTATTTTTTTTTTAGAGTTTTACAGTGAAGTTTCTTGTTTGATGTAGCTTTTTAATTGATATTGTTGTGATGTGATTATTATGATCTTTGGCGTTATGGTGTTTCTCCTCTTTCGCGCCTTCACTTATGTTCTTTTAACTTTTTAGAGATCTTGTGGAGTTTCTTTAATGTTGAATCAAATTTTTTTCGGCTGAGTTTCTCTTTATTCATTCTTTCGTTAATGCTCAATTTTCTCTAGTTTAAGTTGATTGTTGGTGATGAAGGGAATATATGAGAGAAAGTTCTCAAATCGGATTACGATCAACGCGGAACCAACGAGTTCAGTCGAACAAGGTAACGAGTCTAAGAGAAGGATCAAACTTGAAAGGAATGGACGGGCGTAGGCGTTATAGTGAACGCAGACCCCCTGCTTATACATATGAGATTAGTTATTTAGATTAAAAAAAGATGTCGAGAGAAAGTTTTAGCCTTTAAAATGCGTTTCAAAGAGAGATCATAAACAAAGATTTTTTGACGCGGTGCGAGCGCGGGATGGAAAAGACAGAATAAATACCATGATTAGCAGAAGTTATAGTCAAATAATCAATTCAAAATATGGTGGTTTTTTTAAAAACCTGCACAAAGTTTAAGTAAAAATAAAATGATTATTTTGAGATCAAAGACGAGAAAACTAAAAATAATATCCATTATGCGATTTTCAAAATTTGACTTATCGAGAGTGGTGATTTGATATATTCACTTTGTTCCTAATTACTTGTCCATTTTGACAAATTAAGAAGGTACATTTTTTTTTACATATTATACCCTCAATTCATTACTTTGGAAAAGGTAGAACATTATTAATAACATTTCTATTCATCCACATCATAATTAATTTGGGTAAAATGGTAAACCCATTATGTTGATCATTGTTTTCTTAATAGGTGTGTCAATTCAAAAGTGGAGGGAGTTACTAGTTAAAGCCTAATTGACAAAATACCACTTAATGAATAAATCCACGGTTGAGGGTAAGCGATCTTAATGATATCAACTCTATTTTGTCATAATGATATCAACTCTATTTTGTCTATCCCAATATCTAATATCAAAAATTCTGATAAAGTTATCTGACATTATACAAATTCAGAAAAGTACGAGGTAAGATCTGGTTATCATCTAGCAAAAAGCCTAGCTAATACTACTGACCCTAGAACTGAAAGACCTCAAGCCAGTGGTCAGTCTTTCCCAAAATCTTTTTGGACGTTTTTATGATCAATTAAAATAAATATAAAAAACAAATACAAACATTTCCTAAGAAAATGCATTCTTAATGTTCTTCCTATTAGTGTTAATATTTCTAAGGAATTGCATCAAAATTGTGATGTTTGTATGGTCTGTGGCTTAGAAATCAAGATTATATATATTCCTCGAACATGGAATGTGTTAGCTCACAATCTAGCTAAAATTTCTATTTTTTGTATAAATATAATTTCTTGGGATTCTGCCTTCCCAAGTTGTGTTGTAACTGATGCAATGTTATCTAGGACATCTGAAACATATTTTAAAGTAATGCAATAACGTTTTTTCCTGAAAAAGAAAAAAAAAACTTTAAGTTAATGATTATTGATTTTTCGACCATAATTAATTCACAGATTTATATAAGTGAAGAAAAATTCAGCAAACTGTACAATTTGAGGTCAAGTAATGTATCCATTTAAAGTATAGAATCTTCACAATGAAAATAGCTAATGAGCATGAAGAAGAATGGGTCGAAGCAATGGAAGAAGAGAATGAAAGGGAAAGTGTTAATGTAAAATAAATTAGATTATCAGAATTAAACATAAAAATATTAAGAAAAGGAACTTCATCACAGTAATTTCAGAAACTACTAAAGTATATCTCTATTTATTTCAGCAAACGAAGCCCTTGTGTGATCTTTGAAAGTGTTATTTTCTCATGTCACCATTTTATTTTTCTTTTATTATCAAGTTACAGTCACTTAATTGCATACGTTATTTGTTGTTATAAAAATACAGAGAGGAAGACGAACAAAGCATATATAATTTTGTTCCATTCATCACATATGGTAAGTTTTCCTCTCCTTTTCCATTCTTTCTTACACTTATTTATGATTGTCACCCCTTGATTTCTTTGAGAGTTCATCAGTTTTTGTCTCAAAGTTTTTTTTTTTTTTTTTACTTTTGAAATGGAAAAGAGCCTAAAATACCTTCGAAGTATTGAAAATGGTACAAAACTATCCTCCATCCACCCATTGGCTCCAAAATACCCTTACCGGTCCACCTTTGGGTCCAAAATTGACCACTTATTTAACGGTTTTAAATTTAAACTATTTAAAAAAAAATACATGATGCTCAACTATTGATTATAATTTAATTAATTAATTAATATAATTTATAAACCCACCCATTATTAATTAAGCCCGCCCCAAATCCACCTATAAACAAACCATAAACCCTCCTTTCCAACGTTGTCTTCTTCTCGGTCAATGACGCATTGGATCCAAAGGGAAGCATAACAACAAATGGGATTTGATTTTTTGGACTCCTGATGGTTATGTGGTAATTAGATGTTACACATTTTAATAGCAGTTTGAGATCTTTGGTTCATGAATTTTTCGAATTTCAGGCAGTGGTGACAAATCCGGTGTACGAACCGGACTCCCGACTTGGGATTCAAATTCTGAATCTGAACCTGATACCTAACTTCCAAACTAGAATTCGACTCCGACACCTAACTCAGAACCCCGCCCAATATTGACTCGGTACCCGACACCTAACCTAGTATCTAACCTCGAATCCTGACTTGGAATCTGATACTCAAATCAGGATCATCTAACTCTGACCCCACCTGAGACCTGAGAGTTGGGTCTCAAATTGAGGTCGAGAGTTGGGTTCTGAATCGAGAATCAAAGTTGGATCTCGAATTAATATTGGAAATTGGCACCTTAGTCTTGAGTTAGGATGGAAAGTTGCGGTGTGAAGTTGAAAAGAATTTTGAATAATGTTTTTCTTACTTGTTGTAGGTAAGTCTTTTTTTTTCTAAAATTTGAAGAAAATAGGTTTGATTTGAAAACATTTTCTAAACTAATATTTAAGTTAACCAAACATCATAAATCATTTTTCAGAAAATGTTTTCCTTGTACCAAACACAAATAAGGGTGTCTCTTCCTTAATTTTTTTGTCAAAACGGCATTGCTTCCTCTGCCATTCTTGTGGATTGTTGATCGAAAAGAAATATTCTTGCAATCTCTTTTATATTAATGGAGGAATATCCTTGACGAGATTTATAGTTCTTTTTCATGTTTATTTGATGTATTGATTTAAGTTTATTATTGAATTAAAATTGTACCTTTTTGTTATATATTGTCCATCTATGAGATTCATTTAGTTTTGAACGGAAAATATAACAAGCAATTTACTTGAGACGTACAACATGAACGGTAGATATTGTAGAGCAAGCTATCCAACATCTAATTGTGTACACCAAACAGAATCTTAAAAACGAAAACAAAAAACAAGAGCATAAACTTGAATGATTATGTTCCAACTAACAAGTTTAATTTTCTGTTGTTCAATTTATGAGCGTTTCTTGCTTCCTTAAACAAAATTAAGTATCATCATAGAGTTTTTACAACATGCAACGATATAATCTTACTTCCTAGTACGGAAAAACCATTTGTATAAGGTTCAAAATGGTGAATTGAGGCAGAGTAGACCAATGATCATGTAGTCATTTGGCCAACTATTGAAAGAAAAAGCTTCAATCGCAGACGACAGCAAAGTCGACTAGCTTCAACACAACTTCAGCAGCAAAATCCGAGGGACAATTCAAAAAGTTGAATGATTCAAAAATTTGCACGAAAAAGAGAGCCAATGTTATGTTTCAGATGTGATGAAATATTTGGCCTCAATTACCGTTGTAAAAATAGGCAACTTAACCTATTGATCATTTCAGAGGCACCCAATACAGATAAAATGATACAGAAGAATTCTTTGAGCCTACCAAAGAAAATGTAGTTGAATGGGAAACAAAGGGTACTAGTTTGGTGTAGAATATGAATTCGATTGTGGGCCTTACAGCATGTATAAGTTGTTGTTCTTATTGACGAGGTAAAATTTAAGAGCTAAATACCAGTTTAAGCCCCTGCAGGTTGGTTTCAAAGTAAGGCCGCATCTACCTATTTTCCAGGTAAAATGTTCATTTCTTATGGAGACATAACCAAGAAAAATTTCCATGTAAATCTACAGTTTGCTTGCGAGTTGTGTGCTTTTGGTTTACATCAAATTGAGAGAAAGATCACGTAAAGAATAAGGTATCCTGACCCCTTAAAATAAAAATATTAGAATTTAAAATTGAAAGGGAAGAGATAATGTTGCTGTCGACATATAGAAGTGAACAATGTTTTATAGGCAGTTGAGTAAATGGAAGCAACCAAGGTCACAGAAAATGAAAAATTTAAATCACTAGCATATAGGTTGAGAAAGAAAAAGAAATTGATCTTCCTAAGTTGCTTGGACTCTTCAAAAATGTCAATGAGTGTGTGTCGGATTCACCAAAAGTAGTGTATATTCGACACGGGTGCAACATCAAAGTGAAGAGTCCACACAACTAAGGTCTATGCTCAACCTGAAATGATTCAAACTTTTGAAAAATGAGTATTTCTTACTAAAGTAGGACAGTTTTTGTTTAACTTTAAAATGATGGTAACATCTACCTTCTAGGGATGTCAATGGGTTGGGTTTAAGCCTATGCGGACAGGTTTAAAGTTGGATGCGGACAGGTTTAAAGTTGTGCGCTGCGGGGCAGGTTGAGGTAATTTTATTAAAATGATGCGCGGCAGGGCGGGTTGCGGGTTTTATGTTTAAGTCTTACTGCTAGGATAGAATTGTTCCATCTTCTGCAATGCTTCTTAGCCCCAAAGTGTTTAACACCTTAGGGGATAACCAGTTGAGTAGAAGTCAAACACTTCCTAAAACTGTTCTCTCCTTCAAATCACTTTTCTCAAGTCAACGGTATCACTAAAGTGAAAGAAGATTCCGCTTTTTGATTAACTATAGAAAACTAACAGGAAGCTATCATTAGCAGCAAGGAAAATCATCCAAATTTTATAATATTAGAAGCTAATTAACTGTTATTGAATGATCTCCTCCGTAATTCATCTATCTCCTTAATAAGTGTCAATAAAAAACGATCAATATTTGACAAAATAAGCAGAAATTTGAAACACGTGGCGAAAGAATACTTACAAGCTGTTAACTATTACAACAGGCATTCACCTGAGTTCTAACATCTTTCAATCTTCGTTTGGTAAATCCGGACAAACTAGGCTTTCGATGAAGAGTTCCGCATCCATATACTCGTAAATACTAGTAACCTCAACATTAGGAACCTCTGGATATGTGATAGAGTCATTCTTTGGATCGTATATCGCGAAAGTTGATTTAAACGTGAGCAGAATTTCACCTTTATTATACGTGAAAAGGGGCAGAGAAAGATTATAGTTCTTGGGATATGTGATGGTATACAATTTTGTCCAAGATGCTTTAACTCCATATTCCTTCATTACCCACACATCAGAATGAGTTCTCTCATAATTATTACAGAGGACCAAAAGATCACTTCCCAACAATCCAAGCTTCAAACCTCCTCCTTTGATGTCACTGGGTAGCTCCACCTTTCCCCATTTCTCATCAACCAAATCAATAGACGTGATGCCCCAACAGCGTCTATGCTTAGTAATCCAATGAACTTTACGATTCACAAACTTAGCCGAACCACAGTAACTCACCCCAGGTTTAAAATCTTCAAGTGTTTTCCAAGAATCACTGTTTAAACTATATATTGCGGCCTTGAAAATGTTACAAAAAATACCCACTACCTTATAATCGTGATTGTCAAACTTTGAAATTGGATGATCAAGCTTTATCGAGATCTTGAGATTCATCCATGGCTGCTTCTCTTCTGTTGTTGCATTAGGAACGAAGAAGAGAGAAAAAGGAAATATAAAGCATTGTTTGTGAGAATGTGAAAAACTGATTTATTTCATCTGTTAAGTGTACATTTATAGTAGATGAATGGAAAATATCTAACAAACTACTGACTAATCTACAACTGTCAATTAACTAACTAAGTAACCGACTCAATCAAACAGTAAGCTAGACTAATGCACTATCAACATAAGTATACAACACACTACATATTACATATCTCAATACACCCCCTCAAGTTGGAAGGGGTGAAAAGACTGCCAACTTGTCAAGAACAGCTGCATGCTTAACACCAGTGAGAGCTTTGGTCAGGATGTCTGCAAGCTGATCAGAAGTAGGTGTGTGATGTAAAGAAATGAGACCGGCATTCAACTGATTGCGCACAAAATGGCAATCCACTTCAATATGTTTGGTCCTTTCATGAAAAACAAGATTCTTTGCAATGTGTAAGGCAGACTGGCTATCACAGTAGACAGGAATAGGAGTGGAAAAAGGAACAATAAGTTCCTTGAGATGCCTATCTAACCACACCAGTTCACCAACAACTTTTCGGATGGCCCTATATTTAGCCTCAGCCGAGGACAAGGAAACAGTCTCCTGTTTCTTAGATTTCCAACCGAAGGGATAATTGCCAAGAAGAACCAAGTAACCACTAACAGATCTCCTAGAATCAGGACATGAAGCCCAATCAGAGTCACAAAAGGCTCTGATGGTATAGCAGGGATCATTAGACATGAAAATTCCTAAAGTAGGATCCCTTTTGAGATACCTTAGTAGATTAAATGCAGCTTTCAGGTGTGGTTCTCTTGGAGATTGCATAAACTGACTAAGATGTTGAACACTATAAGCAATGTCAAGTCTAGTGTTGGTGAGGAAATTCAACTTGCCAATTAGCTTCCTATAATAGGTAGGGTTTGGTAATAAGGTCCCTTCTTTGGCCTGAAGTTTCACATTTGGATCTAGTGGTGAAGTAAAGCTGTTGTAAGTACTACAATCATACTCTTTGAGTAAATCAATGACAAACTTCCTTTGAGAAATGAGGATACCATCAACCTTTGTATAGTATTTCCAAGCCCAAGAAATAATGTAATATACCGAGATCCTTGATTTTGAACCTGTCATGTAAGAAAGCCTTGAGCTGTTGAATTTCAACTAGATCAGTTCTAGTAAGAAGGATATCATCAACATACACTGCTATGAAAATGACAGAGTGATCTGTCTTTTTGAAGAAAAGAGAATAATCATTCAAAGAGTGTTGATAGCCCCTGGAACAAAAAGCCTGAGTAAGCTTGTCATACCATTGCCTGTTGGCCTGCTTCAAACCATATAATGACTTTCTTAACTTGCAGACCAGATTAGGATTACTGAGAACCAAACTGGTGGAGGCTGCATGTAAACTTCCTCATGGAGATCCCCATGAAGGAAAGCATTATTGACATCTAATTGGTAAATATCCCAACCTTTCTTAGCTGCAGTGGCAATCAAGGCCCTCATAGTGGTCATTTTAATGACATGGGAGAAGGTTTCAGTATAGTCAATGCCAAGTTGCTGAGTATATCCCTTCACCACCAACCTAGCTTTGAACCTTTCAATACTGCCATCTGCTTTGTGCTTCACTTTGTACACCCACTTACACCCAATGGCTTGCTTATGTGGTGGTAGAGGGACTAGATCCCAAGTATGATTGGCATGTAAGGCATTAAACTCCTGAGTCATAGCCTTTTGCCAGGCAGAATTGATGGCAGCCTCTCTATAAGAAGAAGGCTCATTGTCATGACAAATACTCTTAACAAGATTCTGACTATGATGGTTCAATGAGTCAGGTGCAATGTGTTGGTGTAATGAAAATAAAACATTGAGGGAAGGAGATGTAGGCTTCAAGGAGTGGACATAGTCATTGAGGTGGACAAGGACCTTTGATGTCCTATTAGACCTTCTCAGAGCATGAGTGGTAGGTGATGGAGTGGAAACAGGTATTACAGGTTCAGAAGGGTCTATACGCAAACTATTAGGACAAACAACTGGAGAGTTATTATGTGGTGATATGTGAGACATCTGAATGGTAGTGTTGGGATGACAACTTGAATTAGGTGACACATAGTGCATATGCTCCCCATTACAATCATTATTGGAGTAAAAAACAACATCAGGAATATGTCTACATGAATCAGTAAAATAAGGCAGTTTAAAAGGAAATATGCTCTCATGAATAACAACATCTCTAGATATATGTATCTTCTCAGTGGCTAAACTTAGGACCTTGTACCCCTTGGTTCCAAAAGGGTATCCAACAAACACATGGGGAGTAGTTCTAGGGTCAAATTTGTGGTTGAGATTTTTTGGAGTAGTAGGGTAGCATAGGCAACCAAACACTTTCATGTGGGAATAGTCTGGGTTTTTTTTATGTAAGAGTTCAAAAGGGCATTTGTCTTTGAAATGTTTGAAATGGGTTGTGGGGAGTCTATTTATTATATAGGTTGCTGTGAGTAGGCATTCTCCCTAATATTTAATAGGAAGTTGGGATTGGAACAGGAGTGCTCTGGCAGTCTCTAAGAGGTATTTGTGTTTTCTTTCAACAACACCATTTTGTTGTGGTGTGTATGGGCAACTCTTTTGGTGGATAATGCCTTTGGACTGAAAAAATTGAATGGATTCTGTGTTTGTGAACTCCAGACCATTGTCTGATCTAATGATTTTAATGTGAGTATTGAATTGGTTTTCAACTAAAGTGACAAAGGCTTTAATGACTTGTAGTGCATTACTTTTGCATGATAACAGATGTGTCCAAGTGCACTTGCTGTAATCATCCACCATGGTAAGGAAATATTTATACTTATCATGTGTTGCTACATGATATGGACCCCATAGGTCAATGTGAAGTAGTTCAAAGATTTGTTTGGTAAAAGTGATTTTTTCAGGAAAGGTTAGCCTTGTTTGTCTAGCCATAGGACAAATGTTACATAAAAAAGGTTGTTTTGAAGAAAAATGGGCAGGTATTGATGAAATACCCTTCATTTTGCCAAAAGGAACATGTCCAAGTCTATTGTGCCACATCAAATCTACATTATCTTTATGAAAAACAGAAGAAACAGGAAAGGATTGTACTTCATTGATATTCAAAGTAGAGAATGAAGAATTACAACGTTTGTCATTGCAAGGACTACTAGTAAAAACAGAAGATGAAGGTAAACTAGAGGCACTGAGCTGCCTTTTTTCAGAACTAATATTTGTGACAATAGTAGAACAGACAGAGTTCTTCAAGCAATGAGAGTATAGGAGGTAAAGACCATTTTCCACTTCACCAATCTCCAGAGGCCTCTTCATTGAAGGGGCCTGCAGAAGACATATTTTATCAGTAAAGGAAATGATGCTTTTAGGATTTAAAGTCAAGCAATGTACAGAGATTAGATTGTATTTGAAAGAGGGAGCATATAAAACTTTGTGTAAAGTAATTTCAGATGTTAAATGAACACTACCAATTTCAGTTACTTTGACCTTATAACCATTTGGAAGACTCACTAGGACATGATAAGGTAGTTGTTTAATATTGGTTAGATGAGATCTATGGAAAGTCATGTGGTTAGATGCACCTGAATCTATGGTCCATATGTCTTCTCTTGCTTTTGAACATTTGCATGACAATTTACCAAATTTAATAGAAGAGATTCTGTTAGAACAAACTACAATACCTGCAAAATTTACAGATCCATTGGCAATGTTGTTGTCTGATGATTCTCCTGTGTTTGTAGGATGAAAATGTTGTAGAAGGCTCACCAAGTGTGCATATTGGTCCTTAGAAATGTTTAGTTGTTCCTTTTCCTCTCTCATATCATCACCTCTAGTAGACAACATGTCTGCAGAAGGTCCTTGAACATGTGCCACCTTCTTCCCTTTCCAATCAGAAGTGTTATTGTTGTTGTTCCTGAAATTCTGATTGTTTTGGGGGTAACCATGAAGTTTGTAGCATTTTTCTTTAGTGTGACCTGGTTTCTTACAGAATTCACATATGACCCTATGTTTGTTAGAAGATTGACCAATCTGTGAATAATAATTTGTTTTAAAACCATTTCCACCATTGCTCCCAGTTGCATCATAACTTTGCCTAGAAGCATTACCATTGTTTGCATTGTATCCCCCAGATCTTGAAACACTAGCACTAAGAGATGTGGAGGCAGTGCCTAGTTGGTTACCAGGTCTGATTTCTCTTTGCCTTTTATCTTGAACCAACAGTGAAAAAGCTTGTGGCAAAGAGGGTAATGGATTCATCATCAAAATGTTGCCTCGCACTGCAGTGTATACTTCATTTGACCCCATTAAGAACTGTATAAGTCTCATGTCCTGTTCTCTTTTGTGTACACTCTCCTTTGCACCACAAGTACAAACACAACTACACTGTGTTTTCACATCAACTTTTCCCATAGTTTCTTCATTTTTGTATAATAACCAGTTATGTCCAAAATTCCCTATGACAAATCATTGATTTCTTTTTGAATTTGATATAGCTTTGCACCATTGGTTTGATCATATCGATCCTCCAATTCCCTCCAGAGTTCAGCTGCATCATTCACATATTCGACACTATCAGCAATCTCTTTGCTTAAAGAGTTTAGAATCCAAGATGTGACCATATCGTCACATCTCTCCCACAAACAAAAATTTGGGGAATTACTGGCCGGCTTCTCGCACTCGCCATTGATGAATCCGAGTTTGTTCTTTACTGCAGAGAACGTAGTACGCCTCTTCTCCATGATCTATAACCAGTTCCATTAAAAGGATTTGGTACAAGCATTGCACCCGGATTGTCAGATGGATGCATATACAATGGACTAGACGAATCAATTGGGGCATCAGTGGTATTAGTAGCAATATTGGTAGTATTAGTCATCATCAACAGTTATCAATTCGTAAACAGTAAGAGGAATTGGGAAAGAGAAAACAACAGAGGATTGAGAAGCTTGAGTTGTCAATCGAGATGAACAAACTCGCAAAACTGCAGATCGACAATACACGAGGAATTGATTGCGGAAAAATCGACCTGATGCTTTGAAACCATGTCAAGCTTTGAAATTGGATGATCAGGCTTTATCAAGATCTTGAGATTCATCCATGGCTGCTTCTCTTCTGTTGTTGCATTAGGAACGAAGAAGAGAGAAAAAGGAAATATAAAGCATTGTTTGTGAGAATGCGAAAAACTGATTTATTTCATCTGTTAAGTGTACATTTATAGTAGATGAATGGAAACTATCTAACAAACTACTGACTAATCTACAACTGTCAATTAACTAACTAAGTAACCTACTCAATCAAACAGTAAGCTAGACTAATGCACTGTACAGCATAAATATGCAACACACTACATATTACATATCTCAATAGTGATGATCCTCATCATATCCAAAACCATAAATGGATCAGCACTCATGTTTCTGTGTAGGCACATAATCAAACACTTTGTTGAACTTTCTAATAGATGGATTCCATATCACCAACCCATCGGAAAGACAAACCAACCCATTAACAGAACCCGAAATATAGAGACCTTAAGGTGGATTGTTCATGGGACAATCCAAATCAAGTGCCTCATTAACAGAGTTATGAAATAAAGAGCTAACAGAACAATATTTAATATTAGTATATTCTGTATCCAATTGCAACAAAGATATATGGCGGGTATATATAATCCTTAGCAGAAAAACTAATATGGGTTTTCACAAATTCAAGGCTGGAAATCAAATTAAACCAATATTTGGAAACACATTTGAACTGTAAGAGGTATTTAACTGGAACCCTTACAAGAATTGCTATGATCAGTTCTTCTAGCAAACTCCCCATTGAATCTTTGCTTGGAATTTCAGTACCCTTTCTCAGTTCCCACCCTTTTGGCCGTCGATGAAAAGCTTCAGCTTTCATTTTGGTTTGCACAAATTCAACAAAAAAATGATCGAAAACTGAATTTGCACAAAATTTGCTGAAGTTTTTGCTGCTGGTTATATCCTGCTCTTATATATCTCTTTATTTATTTTTTTGGTTGATAATATAGGGCTTCTTTTGATGCAAGAGATTGTTTATGTGGACATTTCTTTTTTGTCTAACTAAATTTAGGTGATATATACATATTTTTAATAAGATTTTAAATATATTTGTTGTATTCGTCATTTTTAATAACTTTTTTTCTCCTTTTGAATTATTTCTTGAACTAACCACGTGATTTTGTTGAGTTGATCAAATTTTTGTTCAATGTAATTGTTACGTCTTTTTAAAATTTTTGAGATTTTTTTTGTTGAATTTCTTTTTTGACGCAATTCTTTTATTGATATTGTTGTGATGCTATGATTTTTGGTGCTAACGTTAGTGTTGCTCCTCTTTCGCGCCTTCACTCTTTCATCTTTTGAATTTTCTTTTATGTTCTTTTTCTTTTTAGGGTTCTTGTGGAGTTTCTTCATTTTGAATCAAATTTGTATCTGCTGAGTTTTCTCTTTGTTCTTTCTTTTGATGATACTCAATTTTTGACAGTGAATTCAGTCAACGTATAATTATGTTTCTTTGTAGTAAAAGTTGAATTCTGACGATGACTTGATGAAGGGAATTTATGCAAAAAGGTTCTCGAATCAGGTTACGACCAATGCAAAATTAACGAGTTCAGTCGAACAAGGTAACAAGTCTAAGGAAAGGATCAAACTTAAAAGGAATGGACGAGCGTAGGCTTTATAGTGAATGCGGAACCCTGCGATATGAGATCAATGATGGCATGAATGAGTTTTTTCTCAAACGAAAATGACATAGATCAGCCAAACTTTTAACAGATAAGCTAAGCCATTTTTCAAAGTTCGATGACATATTTGAGCCTTTTGTCTAGGTAAATTAACAAGTTCTTTTTCCAGCTTTTGCTTCTCCTCCAAAGGCATTGACCTCTTGCTCAGACCATTAGCACATGGTGCAGATTTCGCTAAAACCAATATTTTTTTTATAGTGATAGTATTTCAAAAGTTTTACTATGTAGAATTTAATATATACATAACCCATCTTCAAACTAGCTACTAAGCGAGTCCTACTGTTCTATTTTACGAGTTTAACTAATATTCACTGACATAGTAGATTTTTTTTACACGATTAGATAACTTAATGGGCAACCAGTAAGTTTTAAGCATTTTAATTTTCTTTTAAGTTTCAATTATAGAAAAGGAAAATTATAGTACAAGGTAATTAGGACTACATTTAGGGTGTGTTTGGTATGAAGGAAAACATTTTTCGGAAAATGTTTTCCAATTTTCTCATGTTTGGTTGGGTTAAATGTTTTGGAAAATGTTTTCCAAATCAACTCATTTTCCTCAAATTTAAGGAAAATGACTTTCCTTCAAAACTTAAGGAAAACATTTTCCAAACTCTCTTCCAACTTCCAATTAAAAAAAAATTGTTGAAAAAATCAATTTATTTTGTCCCTACACTCAAACCAACCCCCCAACCACCCCCCCCCCCAAAAAAAAATAATTTAAAGTTTGTTTTTAAATTCAATATTTTTACCCCACCCTCACCCTACCCCCACCCCCTACCACCACCCCTCCCAAAAATATATTAAAAGTTGTTTTTAAAAGATATTTCTAATTTCAACTTTTTATTTTTTACCCCC
>NC_064291.1:29276834-29553740 GCF_019186545.1 Solanum stenotomum
GCCCCCACCCCAAAAAAATTATTAAGTTTGTTTTTAAAAAATATTTTCAATTTCAAAAATTATTTTCTACTCTAGTAAAAATAAAAGAATTTTTTCAAAAACATTTTTCATTCATAAATCAAACACAAAAAATCTTTTCCGAAAAATATTTTCTACTCACCAACCAAACATGAGAAAATAAGTCAAAAATCAACTTGTTTTCCAAGAAAACATTTTCCATGGAAAACATTTTCCTTCATACCAAACACACCCTTATTGTATGATCATGTTTACCAAATAAACATATGATTTCATACCTTCTTTGTTCTATTTTTTTTTTTTTTGTATAATTGTTTTGAATTTGGATCTTCTCTCAATCAAGACATAAATGCTTTTCTCTATGTATGAAGCGTTCATCAAATATGATGCAAGATGATGGGTATAGAATTAGGGCTAATGGGTAATGAAATTAGGGCTGATGGGTTTTCACATTAGTTGGGTTGGATTTTACTAAATGGGTTAGATATAATACAAAATAGAAAAGTAATTTTTTAATTATAATAAAAATATATACACATGGAGTCATGTAGGCGCCGCCACATTGACTAATAAAATGGTGACATGATAAGTTAACTGTACAAGGGCAACATGTGTCCAAAGTTGAATGGTAAGGACAAATATATCAAAAAAGTATGACAAATGGTAAATATGACCATTTTCTAGGAGTACAAGAACAAATATGACCTTTTTTCGTAATAATAATAATAATATATAATTACGATTTATATTTAATTGATTAGCCATTTTATAATATTTTTACTAGTAAAATTACCTGCGCCTCGCGTGGAAATTTAATATCACGGAATTTATAAAATAATACTTAAAACCTATCAGTCATTAAACTAAAACACTATATTATCTTCCATACTAGATTACGTAGTAACGAGCATTAATAATGTAAAGGAAAATGAAAATTATAACATCTTATCATCTATCTATATATAATAGGAGAGAAAAAAATGCCACATGTCATCACCAGAAAAATAGATTTTTTTAAATTATTAAATAATAGGATTAAATATTAAATTACTATTTTATTTTCTGTAATTATTTTAAATAATAAATAACAATTTTAAAAACAAATTTAAGAACAATAATTGAATATTATTAAAATTATTTTAAAATCTAAAAATACAAAAAAAAATTTGCAAACACTACAAAAATAATGAAAAATTCAGAAAGCAATTTTCACAGCTTTAAAAATAAGACCATTTCAAAAAATATATATAAGATAAATTATTAGAACTATTTATTGAATAATACACGGTTAGACAGTTATTACAAACAATAATTACTATCTTTCATATTATTTTTTAATCTTTAAAAAATAAAATAAAAAGAAATTAAAAAATGTAAGATTTTCTTGATACATTCTAAAATAATTTTAAAAATAAGACAATTTCAAAAAAATAATAATTTATAAGTTAAATTATTAGAATTATTTTTTGAATAATACACAATTATTAAAAATAATAATTACTACTTTTCTGTATTTTTAAAATCTTTTAAAAATTTAAACAAAAGAAACACAAAAATATAAGATTTTTTAAAAAGTAAACTAATTTATGCAAGTTCCTATCCCCTTATTCAAGAACTAACTAAGAAATATACATAAACTTAACTCCTCCCTTCTCCTTTTTTATATATGAAAATATATATTCTTTTTCTTTAAATGCCTAAATAATTAATTTAAAATTCAAATTTTAAAAGATGGATAACTAATCTTATCTATAAATTATACAACCCACGTTTTTAGGAAAAACACTACCCTTTAACAGCAGGGGCGGCTCAACATGATTGGGGGCCGATTCCGAAATTTCAATTCGAGGCCTAAAATATAATCAAACTTCATATACATATTTATTCAAAATTTATCTTTCTTACACTATTTAGATGAAAATTATTAGTATTTTAATATTGTTTTTTTAGTTATTAGTTTTAGGTAAGATTTTATCAACTCAATATTGAAAAACATCCTTTTAGTAAGACAATTATTATATGAATTGTTAACATAATTATACAAGTAATAAGTTGATAAATATTAAATAGAGATAAGATTTAGAACCATAGAATTTGACGCAAGAAGTTGATGACTTGGTATACCCCATTTTAATATGATTGTAGTAATGCTTGAAAATAAAATTTAAAACGAAATAAAAAAGAATTTATAATTCACTTTGTTCAACACTTTTCACTATTAATTCTTATTTTTAACAAAGTACAAAAGATGTTAAAGTGGGTAAAATAATATATTTTAAAATTTTTTATACTTTTTATCATAAATAATCAATTTTTTCTATAAAAATTTTAACACATAATTTATTTTTGATAAAAATTTGGGGGCTCAAGGCAAAAGCCTTATTTCCCAAAGCATAGAGCCGGCCCTGCTTAACAGTTAACTCCATCTTTTTAATAACCTATTCACATCATTATTTTCTTATTGTCTTATCTTTATTCAACCTCTTAACATGATAACTTTTCTTGCTTTTCATGGTGCTATTTCAAATCTTATAATTTCTTTTATAATAGATCCTTTGTTTCTGCGAACGAGTCTTTATGGTTTGAAATGATGAGTTATATACATATAGTCCAAATTAGGATGGGGAAATCCTTACCAAGTCAGAATGTGGTGCATACCCAACGAATTTGGATTGATGTTGGTTCTCTTTTATTTTCTTAAGCAAATTGCACATATATTCTTCTTCTTTATTCACAATTTAGAATTATTATTATTCAATTTAGATTTTATTATTTAAATTGTTATTAAGTAGTTAATTATTCTATCCAAATTAGCATAGAATTTACAAGCGGATCGAGGAATGAAAAGAGAGGAATTTTAATAGTGTATTATGTCTATTTTACTTCATTTTTTATGAACTAATAAATGTGTTTGTATTTGACTCATTTGTTCAGGTGGGAGAAAATATGAAATAAGACTATATTGAAAATGTTGTTTTTCTATTTTAAATTTTATGCAGAAATTTTTTCGGCTTCAAATTTGATATATGCACATAAAGATAACTTATCAAACTTAAGAAAAACTTTCAATTTTAATAAAATGATAGCATAATATCATTTATGGATTGTACTCTATTATTTAAGTTAAAGTAATTTTTCTCTTTTTTTCTTTCTTTCTAATTATATGGTGATTATATATATGTATAAAAGCTGGAAAGAAGAGATGTAGATTTGATATCAAATACACGAGTAAATATTTTGTTGTAAAGCGAGAACACACAAACAAGAGGAAATTAATGAAGAGTAAATGAAACAATTGGTCAAGAATTCTTAAAACAAGACCTACTTTTGAATTTTCAATACAATTGAGAAAATGGACTACATGAAAACTTCAACAAAAAAATTACTGCATTTTGTTTGGTTCAATTTACAGACATTTGAATTCATAAATTATGGGATGACCTAATTAATTCATGCAAATTTATTTGATTAATTTACAAATTGTACACGTTAAAAAAATCAGCGGGTGTGTGTAATGTCATTTTCTAAATTTATTTTCTTAGTTCTAATATAGTTTGAGTTAAGTTTTACAGTTTCATTATTTTTTAAGTTTTACATTTTCATAATACCATTTCTTAGTACTTCTTTTAATAAAGTACTGTGAATGAGTAAATAGTGGATGATTAATAATACCAAAAATATTAAAATGAAATGTTTTAGAATTTAGCCCAAAAATTATAAATATGTAACTCTAAATCTGATAAAATTTACTCTAATTAGTTTTAAAAAGAGGTACAACAAAATAAATGTCATAATAGAATATTGCAAAAATTAACTGTACATTGTAAATTATATATTTTATTAGATTATTTGTATAATATGTAAAGTGAGATTAGTTTATACTATCTTAACTTATGATGTATTTACGTGGACTTTAACTGAAGATTACATATAAGAATTTCTATGCATATTTTCATTCATTATATACACTATTGTTTTATGCGTATTAAATAATTTTAAAATTATTATTAAAGATTAAAAAATTAAATAATGAAAGAATCGAAGGAATAGAATGAAAGAGAGCATAAATAAATAAAGTTCTAAATCAAAAGAAAATTATATACTTATCAATATCGAATGGGAAGTTATAGCTAACATTCTGGAGTCAAGTGACAAAATAGTAAAAAGTCTGAATTTTATTGATTTTAAATTAATATAGCGACATTAGGTGATAGTAGTTAGTTGTGAATCTATATATTTGTATGTATTTAAAAAATTAATTTAGACAAACATAAAAATTGCTTTAAAAATATTAATTTCGACGAACTCATATCTGTTTTAGTTTGCTTGTGATAAACTAGGTATATTTTTTTTTGAACAGTGGTATTATCTACGTTATGGTAAACAAAGAGTAATTACATGTTTGGCAAAGAGACTAAAAATACTTATTTTTAAAAATACTTTTAATAAAATAGTTTTCAGAAAAATGCTTTTGAAAAAATAATAATATTTGTATTTGACTAAATTCATTCGAAAATTATTTTTGTTTGTTTGGTTGATATTTTTAAAAAAAGTATATTTGTGAGACAAGTTACAAAAAAAAACATGTATCAATATACTTTTAATATTAAAATTATTTTATAGAGACAAATTATTTTAAATATCTATTATAAAAAATTAATTTTATTCAAAATTAAATTTTTTATTTAAATAGAAAATACATATCCTAAATTTTGATGAATATTATACATAGATTAATGAAATAAAATATTATATATTGATATAATATCATCATGCTGATTTTATATAATAAGAAATATCAAATAAAATAAATTAAAGAGTTATTCTACATATTAAATCATAAAATAATAACAAATAACATAAAAAATAATAATAAAGATTTTTTAATGTAAAATGAAGGATATGTACAATTCTAAAATGAAACTAAATTAAATGTATGATGTATGTTAATTAAATTAACAAGGGATATATTGATAAATATGTATAAATGATAGGAATACTTTTATCTTGATTTTGTTTTTTGCTTATGCTTTTGAATTTTTTAAGAAAGAGAAACTTTTAAGTTCTTCCCAATCACAAGAAAAAAAATTTCTTCTATTTAAAAGTAGTTTTACAGATTGTACAATTTTTTATTTTTTATTTTTAAAAAGAAGTAATTTTGACTTTTAAGCGCTTCGCCAAACAAATTCTAAATCAAATGACAAACTAATATAAAAACCTTCTACAAATGTTAATATTATAATTGTTGAAATAGTGAATAAATACAAATACAGTAAGAAATAAGAAATAAAAAAATTATTGGATGATTATATTGTTGCAACATTTATATTTTATGTCTAATATCCGTGTAGTAATTGATCATATTTGAATTTTGCAAGAATTAAGTTGAACACATTTTATAATACAACTTTGAGTAGAAAAATGTGAAAGAAATAATTTTTTTATATATTAAGTAAAAAATATTTCACACATTTCTTACTGCAATTAAAAAAGCCTCAAACAAAATTATTTGTAGATAAGCATTTGAATTTCTAAATTAATATTGCTGACTAAGGATGATAAAGAAGACTTACAACTTTATCGGTTAAGGAAAAAGACTCTTTCATAGATGATATACAATCTACATATATGTGTTTCAGTCTCCTCTTAGACTTTAACTAAAAGATGCTTTAATCAAAATTACGACTATCAATCTTAAAAATGTAAGATGAAATTAGTTAAAAAGGAAAGAGAACAAAGGATAAATAAAAATAATAAATAAGTACAAAAAAAGAAATATAAAATCCGCATTTTAAATTGCATTCAGTACAAAGATTTTGCTTGCATTTTTGTATCATTATAATAGTTTTTTAATTTTAATTTTAAGTTATAGATATATTTTCAAATTATGTGAATTTAAATATAATTTTTAGAATTTATAGATAATGTTTTTTTTTAAAGTTGAAATATATTTTCCTGGGATAAGTCAAGTTGAATTTATAGATAAAGTTTTTTGTAGAATTCGATCCGTAGAACTTTCGAATGGTCGATGTGTTGAATCAATCAGAATTAAGTGCTCTTTATTTTCACTTAAAATGCTCAAGATAATCATGTGAAACAACTAAAGAAACTCCAAAAATAAATAGATTTTTTATCGACATGTTATTTATGGTTATTAATGGATCAAACTATGCTATACATATTTATAAATAAAAGTTGATTTATGTGTTAATATCTATTTTACATGAAATGATTAACTATTCATGTTATTAGATTCCATCCGGAAGCAATTCAATTAATTATATATTTTTTTTTGAATTATTAGTCCATTTTTAAAGTTGTCTACAATGATCATTAAAATTGAGCTATATATTCTTATTCAGTTCTTCGATCATAAAATACAACACAATTAAAATATAAAATATTAGATGATGATCTAATTATTATTGAGCATCCATTACCCATTTAATTCTAGATAGGTAATTTAAGTTAGATTTGATGCTCCTTACAACTTAAAATTTCATGATAAATTGTGTCATATTTGATACACTAATTTAAATGATACAAGTGTATACTATATATTTGAGTATAAATATAATGTAATTATTTTCTTTAAAATTATCCGCGCATTGCGCGGGTACGTATACAGTTTATCCTTAATAACATAAGCATACATTGTTGACAGTAAAAATACATACTAGGATCTGTAACAATAGAATGAAACAGAAAGGAAAAAAATCGACCCCACTGAATGCACAATGTCCCCTTAAGGAAATTATTCCCCTCTAATACCCGAGGCTTTAAGGAATAGATGCTCTCAGGATAGAACGATTCTATTCATCCGTGTATTGATACAAAAACAATGATGTCAGTTAGGAGTGTGCATATAAACCGAAAAACCAAACCAAACTGAACCAAATTTTAATTTGGATTGGTTTTTTGGTTTGGTTTCGGATTAAGAATTTACTTTTTTTGGTTTTTTGATTTGGTTACGGATTTAGAAAATAAAAAATCGAAAAAATAAAAAAACCCGAATTATATATATAAATAGATTAATAATTACACATATAATATTTATGTTTACAATATAGGGTACTAGTAATTCAGTATTACCGTAATATTTGGGCCCAAATCAAATTACCGCCATTCTATTTCACTAAATTTTAGGTATTAGGTTTTACATTATAACTATAAATCACATATTACTTGCACTTTCATGAAAAAAAAAAACTAGCAGAACTAGGATTAGCGGAGCTAGTCAACTTTTTTACTTTTGCAGTTTGCTCTGCTTTCTTGCTTTTAGCTTGCTGCTTCCTTGCATGATCACTGCCAATGGCAGAAGTTCAGACTAATGATGTTGGGACCACAGTTTCAAATGAAGAGATATCAGAGACTCCTATTTCAAGTAATTCTTCAAAAAAAAAGAAAATCCATGAAATCGAGATCGATGACTTGGCAATATTTTGAAAAATGGATTGACGAAGATGGAGACATTAAAGCGAAGTGTAAGCATTAATTGTGGGGACAATTATGTAGCGGATACAATCAATGGCACATCACAAATTCTTACTCATCTGAGGAAGCATTGTAGGTATATATCCATAATAATGTTGATAATACTCAATCACTGTTAAGCTTTGAATGAAAGTTAGATGGTGATGTAATTGTTAACACTTGAAAGTTTGATCAGGAGTTAATAAGAAATGCTTTAGCTCGGATGATAATTATAGATGAAAAACCTTTTAGTATGGTTGAAAAAGACGGCTTTAAGTCGTTCCTTTATTCCAAATTCCTTCTCGTACAACAGTGACAAGAGATTGTTTTGAAATTTTTTGTGAAGAGAAAAAAAAAAATTTGAAGTAAGCCCACCAAAGAATTTGTATTACAACTGATAGGTGGACTTGGGTGCAAAGAATAAACTATATGTGTCTTACCGCTTATTTCATTGATAGAGATTGGATATTGCTGATGTGATTACTAAATGTTTACTTGATTGGGGTTTAGATGATGTATTTACTGTTACAGTTGACAATGCTAGTTCGAATGATACCAGAGCTATCTAAACAATTGAGTAAATGGGGAACTAATATGATGGATAGTGCACACCTTCATGTGAGGTGTATGGCTCATATAATCAATCTAATTGTTCAAGATGGTTTGAAGGAAGTTGGTGAGTCATTAGACAAGTTGTAAGATATGTCAGGCAATCTCCTGCAAGATATAACAGATTTAAAGATTATTGTGACATTGAAAAGATAGCATGTAAGAAAATGTATGTTTGGATGTTCCTACTAGATGGAATTCTATACGACACCACAATTTGAAAAAACCTTTGTAAGGTATGGCTGCCTTGATTTTGATTTGTTGAATTATCTTGTTACACATCTTTGTGAGGATGGAATGGTCACAGGTTCAGTTACAAGTGGTGATTGGGTGAAGGTGAGACATTTGAATGAATTTCTTGAAACATTTTATATATACTCTTACCATAAGAATTTCAGGTTCATTATATATCACATCTAATGTTCATTTCCAAGAAATCCGTGGAGTTTATTACTTCTTGAATGGATTGATGGAAAATGAATTAAATACAAATGACAAAAAGGATGAAAAAGAAGTTCCAGCTAAAATGAATAAGATGATATTTATTGCATGTATATTTGATCCTCGTTTCAAGTTCGATTATGTGTCATTTGTACGGAGAAGTGCAAGGGTGCAAAATAAGAGACGAAATGAAGTCTGATCTCTTTGTTTAATGAAATATCAAACCAGAAGCTCAATGAGATCTCATTCTTCATTGCCTATTGTGCCGGCTAGCAACACATTTGATATGTCAGGAAGTGCATGACAACTAGGAGTTGAAGGTGGAAGTATGAGTAAGACGGAATTGGAAAAATATCTTCTTGAAGAAACTGAAGTTGAAAGTGAGCATAATTTTAATATTTTGCTTTGATGGAAAATTAATTCAAATAGATTTCCTGTTCATGGTGATATGGCTCGTGATGTGTTAGCAATACCAATTTCTACTGTTGCATCACAAAGTGCATTTAGTACGGAAGGCTGTGTTCTTGACTCATTTAGGAGTTCATTAACTCCAAATTGGTGCAAGCTTTAATCTGTCTTCAAGATTGGCTTCGATGTGAATGTCAACCTGTTAGATTGGAGGAGGATTTAAATTATCTTGAGCAACTTGAAGATGGTAAAATTTTAAGTTTTTAAATATTTTTTAATTGTAAAGAGTTTATTTATATTACTTGTTTGATGACATCTTTTAGCAATCTTTTCAAATTTGAACAGTGAGGGAAAAGATACATTCATAATTGACATAAAGTCAAATACGTATATGGTAAGTTAAGTTCTATTTGTTTTATTTGTGTGCTATACAAATTACAAAGCAATTGCTTTTGAAAATTTTATGTATTTCTTTCTAAAAAGTTTTTTAATCATATTTCAGATTTAAGAGATCTTAATTGAAGACATGAGTTGAATTGCTGGTTCAACCTCGAAGTGATTTGTGTTTAGTGATAGTACTTTAGAGTTTAGAGTTAGTTTCATTGAAATTATCATCATGATCATTTAGTTTGGATTTTATGTTTGAATATCTATTGATAGTATTGCGTTTTAATATTTTACTAGTGATTATATTGGAAAGGATATTTAAGAGATTCACTATTATTACTTTTCCTTATATGAAAATTTTATTTTTTTAGCATGCAAATATAACTTTGATTATGTTATTAATTAGTTATGAAATAAGTTATAACCAAATAGCCAAACCGAAAAAAATAAACCGAAAAGAGATAAACCGAACCGAACCAATTTTTTTGGTTCGGATTGGGTTATACTTTTTCAAAACCGAAAATCAAAAAACCTAAACCGAATAACACAAAATCAAACCGAAAAACCAAATGCACACCCCTATTGTCAGTCATCCACTCAACAGGAGGAAAGTACACAAATATTTAATTATGGAAAAGAAGAAGAAGAAATAATTCAGAATTTTTGTTGTTTTAAAGTGAGAGGAAATCCCTCTAGTTATAGACAACAAAGGGTAGTGTGAACACATGTTTATTGTACCTTATCAGAAATGTCACAACTATTTGAAAAAGTTGCAACCCCTAGGAAAGATCATAACCTTTCATAAAAGTCGCAACTTTTCATAAAAGTCGCAACTCTTCATTGAAGTCACAATTTTTCATAAAAGTCACAACTTTTCATGAAAGGGGAAGACTAGTTTTGGAAATAAATAAATTAAAAGGGAATCATCGTTTGTGGTGGCGCCACGTAAATGGGCCTAGGGTTCTCTTTTATATATACATATGATATGATTTAATATAGGGGTAAGATTGTATTTTAACTTTTAACCTTTTTTTGCTCCCACTTTTAGTAATACTAGTTTCTAGGTGCGCTTGTAGCCAAGTGTACTCATTACTATAAACTTATAGTATATGACAATTGTGCTCCATATAAGTCCTTAGACATTTTATTATAATGTTTGACTTATAAATGTTAACTATTTATAAGATTTATGTTGCACTAAAAAGAATAAATGATTGTGGATATAGGAAGAATTTTTACCAACAGTGTTACACAAATAATTGTTAGAGTAAGAGTGTTTGTTTGAAAATTGAAATAGTTATCTAATTTTATATGGATCATTGATAATGAACTCTATACTTTTAGATCTCTTTATTACTCCCTCTGTCCCAATTTATATGACTTACTTTCCTTTTTAGTCAGTACCAAAAAGAATGACACATTTCTATATAAAATAACAATTTAACTATAAAATGTCCATTTTACCCTTAATGAAGTGATTTACAGCCACACAAATTTCTATCATTCATTTTAGACCACAAATTTTAAAAGTCTTCCTTCTTTTCTTAAACTTCGTATCAGGTCAAAATACCTCACATAAAATGGGACGGAGGGAGTATTAATTAAAGAGGTAATATACTAATTCGTGAGATAATGAACTAATTATAAATGCATGTATAGTCATTCAACATATCTGCCAAATATTTCATATTATCCATGTAAAACACAAATGATCTGTCATATAATAATATATTTAATTTCATTGAGATATTGTACATGTTCCACGCCCAATAATTATATAAAGTCTAAATAAGTAATATCTATTTAATTGTACTCTAGACACAAATTTCTTTATATAAGCGAGAACATATTTAACTAAAAAGGAATAAGAAAATAAGAACATTTAAAACTAATACAAAAATCACTTAGAAATGGTCATCACTATAAGCACTTTACATAAAATAGTACAAATAATTCATTATTTTGTTGTAATTCATACAACATGATAAAAAAATATTATTTCCTTCCAAACATTATTTACAATTAATCAATCAATCAATCATACCGTCTTCGATCCAAATACAACAATAATGTTATTGCCAGTTCTACAAAGATTGATGACAACGTTTCTTCTGCAGTCTATGACTGTGACCAAAAAGGAAATCAAAAAAGAAGAAAGAAATGATATACCAAAAATGAGAAAATGAATCTTAATTTATAAGAGATAATTGACATCAACATACTTTACTAAGAAGATCATGTATGAGATTTGTAAATTCATTTCCCTTTCTAGGCGACTTTAAATAGGAAAACCTTAGATGAGGGGAGATGAAAGGAAAAAAATAAGGAAAAACTACATAAAAGGGTCATCAAACCTAAAATATTTACAAGTTCATACCAAAACACAGAGAAACTCTTCATATACCCATTCTCCCCTAAATATTTATAGCCCCTACCCCCTCCCCGTCTTTAGCCCATTCTTTTATGTATAAACTACACCAAATACTCATTCGACAAGAATTAATTACGTGCATACCCTGATTGACTATTACTCTATCAGTTAGTTGTTATTTTCTTTTTTTTTATTTCTTTATTTTTTTCTCTCTCTCTCTTTCTTTCACCCAAGATTCTTGATTTGTGTATTCTATTTTTCCAAACTAATTTAATTATTTTATTCTTTAGTTTTCTTTTTTACAATCATTTTTTAAACTTTATTTTATTTTTTCAAACATAAAAATAAAATATAGAAAAAATAAGCTAATTATTTTCAGACTAATAAATAAATTAGATTAAACTACATGAACAAGTACCTAACAAAAATACAAAAAAAAAAAAGACGAATCATGAAACTACATCTAGGAGTAATTAAGAAAAACACTTTAATTTTTATTTTTATGTATCGTTTTTGTAATACCTCGCTATTTGAAAGAACTAGAATTCGGAAGAAACCGTTTTTGGAATAATCAAATTTGGAAAGTTTGACAAATTAAGCTAAGGATGAGTTTTGGGTCAACTTCAAACGACCATATCTCCTAGATCATAATGAGCTAGGTGTGCTACAAGATACCATAGGAAACATCTTTGAATTATGTTTCCAACGTCACCGAGTTTGCTCGATTTCGAGTCCGTATGAGGGAGATATGCCCATTTGAAGTTGGGATGTCTAGATAAGGAAAGTCAAAACCGGATTTTAGAAGGGTATTTTGGTCTTTACCTTACCCAATTAATTAAATCCATTTTTAGTAAATTAATTGGGGTCTAAACTGAGTGAATTCAGTTTATGCAATTGAGAATTGCGCTAGGGCTTTGAGAGAAGAGAAAAGAGGAGGAAAGGAGAAGAAAAGTTCAAGATTCGTCAAGTTCTTGCTATTTTGGTTGTAGATTTCACCAAGGATTCAATCCTACAAGGTATGTGAGACTTTCATAGCGTTGAGTTCGTTCACCCACGCGCCAATCATGTTTGTTTCAGCGAAATTCATTTCTAGAAAGTTGAAAGTATGATGCTGTTGAATTATGTTCTAGAAATTTGCATTAGTTCTTGAGATTTGATGGGATTGTGGAGTTCTTGAAGGAATCGTGTCGATTTAAGAGTTTTTTTGAGTTAGAATCTTGTGTACATATACTGGGTATTTGAATCTAAATAGTGATTGAGAAAAAGAATCGAATTTAGGCGAATTGGGGTGAGAAAACGAAGAAGGAAAAAGTCGAGCAGATTTCGGCACGCAAGTCCGCGTCGCGGACTTGCTCCCCCAGTGCATAAAAATCACCTCCTCTTCATGGAGAGGATGCAGACTCCTCTGTTTCAAAATTAATTTCGTGATGAAATATTTAAATGCATCTCCGTGTCATGGACTAGCTTCCAGACAATTATTTTTTGATCGTTTCTTATGTTTAACTATCTAAGAACACTCCTAAACATCACGGGATATTTCCTATCACAAATAACAATCCTTGAATCTATTAATTCAAATTCAAGGAAAGTTAAGAGCCAAGTCTAGAGAGTTCTTAGAGTCATTTCAAAAAGACTTTTACAAATGCTTTAAACTTGTTTTAAGACTTAAGTTTTGAGTTAAGTAAGAGTAACAAATGAAGTATCTAAACCATATTCCTCGTGAGATCGACCCCAACCTACAACTTGGGTTCTTTACTTGATAACCATCACTTATGCTTCTTTATGGAGGTGTAATTTGAGCGTATCACCTGGCTAGACTCTCAGCGGAAGACTTTAAGCATTAAGAAAAAAAATGCAAGATAACTCAACTGTCTCAAACTAAACTCAGTATGTTTTAGAAATAAACATTTAACTTAGCCAAAGTGGCAACTCAAATCTGAACATAAACCAATAACAAGATAATGAAAAATGAACTAACTAACTGTCTATGATGCCTCTAACAACTGAGATGGATATCGGGAGAAGACCCACGACATCCTAATGAACTAACTAATCAAAGCAACAAAAAGGGAATCATCCAGAAAGCAAGGAGGCTCACCCACTGACTCTGAGTGCTCAACTGGATCAACGAGGCGCTGGATGCTGATCCTGGTTACCTGTATCTGCATCATAAAATGATGCAGGCCAAATGGTGTCAGTACTTTGAATGTACAAGCATGCGAGGGGAAATCTAAACAAAACTTAAGCTTGAACTGGAATCTAAAAGAAACACTTACCTCAACTTTACTCAACTCATGAATACTCAATTCAATGCAGAAATAAACAACAGTAAAGATGTAGTTTATATAAAGGATTTAAAACACTAAGAAACAACTCAATTTACATATATACAATAAAGTAATATAACTTTGTGGGAGTTTCTCTAATCGACAACCATCACTATGAGCTATGTGATGATACAATGTCTCTCCCACGCTGCCCGAACTGTCTTATAACTTGCCGGGATATAGAACGCGTCAACCAAGTGGATCCACTAGTCTATGCTAAAAAGAACTAGGGAATCATCTAAAAAGCTTTCTACCCACATTGGCTACGTGGTTTATAGAGACATTGAGTTGTTATGAACTCGTCCCCACATCGGTGCTCAATACTACTCCCAAAATACTCAGCTCATATGTTTAAAAACAAAAACTCTCTCTGTGGTTTGAGATAATTACTCAAAAACTAGCTCAAAGGCTCTCTTGGAAATCAGTGTTTCCTCTCTTGTTTAAATGTGAAAACATTTACTCTTTGAAAATACTTAGTTCCCATATACTCTTTTTTGAAGAAATGACTTAACTTTAACTAACGATTATATTCATTTAGTCAATGTATTTCTGAAAACAAGTAATTAAAATGGGGGGGGGGGGGGGTTTGTGAAACAAATTTAGGAAATTATTAAATAATCAATGAGCTAGAGTCAAACTTTAGTTGTTATCAAGATGAGAAAGTAACTAGGGTATACGTGTTCCCCATAAGCTCATAACGAGGTAATCCTAGTAATATCAATCCTTTCCTAGTGTATTACATGCAAAGTGATAAGTTAGGTATCTCTAAATCCTTGGTCCGGCATCTAGAGAATTTCACCCCGCACCTTGGTCCGGCTATGTGTGTATAATTTACTAACCCTTACCTTTACCTCATATTAGACATCACATCGATGTATGGCTTAGTTTTCACCCTCGCACCAATCGACATTAGACTATTAGATAGTATCACACTAAATCTATGTTGATAATTATTTTCTTATTAACTACCTCCTTGGTCCAGCAAGTAGCAACAAGGCAAATTCTAACGCGTGCACTCGTTAAAAGGACTTCTAAACGAAAGAGTTATCAATGCATGCAATAACACTATTCGAGAATTACTTAGTTACTGTTCATACTTTGTTATTCGCTCATGGTTCCCACAACCCTAGTTGTGGATTTAGTTACCCATATTAGCAAGAACACAATTCGTATTTTTAGAAGAAGAAATCATGAACTTACGTAATGAGAATGATAAACCCAAAATTTCAACTTGAATTTCCAAACCAAAATCTTCAAAACGAACTTAGGAAATTAAGAATTGCTAAAGTTTCAAGTTAATCTCCAAAGCCAAAAACTAGAATTAAAATAATAAAGTCTAACCTCCAAAAACGAGGTTTACATGCCCTCTATATAGAAAAATAAGTCCTAACTAAAAAAAAAACGAAATAAGGAAATAATGTTTCAGGACGTGTCTTCGATGTACGACACTGACCTACGGACCGTGGATTGACCTACAGTCCGTAGGTCCCTTCCGTGACTCAAGACTTGGGCAAATTTTCAGCTTCCAAAACATCATCTTCGAAGCAAACGACGGATCAATAGTACGGACCGTGGTTTGATCCACGGTCCGTAGATCCTCCTCCATAGCTCCACACTTAGAGTCTTTAAAATCAGGTACTGAAACCCCTTCTTTGAATCATTTGACGGAGCAACAGTACGGTCCGTAGATCAATCTACGGTCCGTCGATTGCAACTGTGGTTCTAGACTTGGTCAAGAATTCCCTGATCTCCTTTAATGCCTTGCTTGCTCATCTATGACACCCATCTACGGAGCGTGAATGGACCTACGGTCAGTGGATCACCTCTGTAGATGCCCTTTTTTGCACATCCTTTAGCTGTGTCTCTTAATTTCCACGTCTGAACATATTTCCTGAAAACATGATAAAAATACATAAAAACCAATACAAAATGTCCCTAGACACACACAACTCTTAAGTGAAATGTATTAAAAATACCGTAAACTCACGGTATATCTACACCCTCAACTTAAATTCGTTGTTTATCCTCAAGCGACACACTAAGACTCTAAACGACACTTGTATAGAAGCAAGCATTTCAAGCACAAGCAACCACATGGCTCTCTACCCCGATTTTCTTCTCGAGTGAAAATCTTTTCTCTCAGACTCAACAAGCTAACTTGTGAAGATCCAAACATGACAAAGACCGACCAACCAACACACAACATACACTGTTTTACTATCACCAAGGTATCAACTTTCCGACAATGTAACTAGTGCCCTTACTTTAAACGAAATTCCTTTTTCACACAATGAATTTGATTTTGAGTACAAGGATTCATTCAACACTTACACTCAGAAGTAACTTCAAGTACAGTTAATGCTCAATACCATAGGCTTGCCCTTATTCTCACTGCTTAGACTCTCCAAACTAGGTTCTAGGATCACTATAGGACTTTCTTGGCTTGTAACATAGGCTCAGGGTCAGGTGTGGTACATTTGGTTACTTTTTAGTGACTTTCTGCCCTCCTTGACATTACACTAGGCTTTCTACCTCTTTTTGCCCTATTTTTGACATCCTACCATTTTACCTTCTTTCCTTTGATTCTCTTCAACTACGGATGTGACTTTAGACTTTGTAGTTCTTTATTTATTTTTACTTTCATCTTTTTTCTTGCGTTTTATTCTTGGCTTTAGCTTTCAACAAGTCACATCCTTTCCTCTCTTTTCTTTTTCTCTTTTTCAACATCAAACTCTTTTCATACCCATTTTTCTTTCGGTTTCCTCTTTCATAGCCACCCTCAACTTATGGATTTTCCATTAGTTGAGGTGCACATTACCCGATGTTGGATCAGGGCCAAGATTGAGGTTACTTTTTACATTAGCCACCCTCAACTTAGGCTTTTGGCCTAAGTCGAGGTGCACATGTCCAAGGAGGGACCGGGGCCAACATAGTAGATTATGGGAAGATGAGTTAGGGGTTTAGAAAGAAATGGTCTAATTTAGGCTCAAACCATTTGGATCAAAGGGAGCGTTTATTTCATTTGGTTAGATTTTTCTTTTAGGCAATTTGTGGACTTATCAGAACAAGGGCCTATGATCACTTCCTAGCCTCTAGAGTAGATTGTCTTAGCAGGACTAACCGGGCAAGTTCTAGATTGACACAAAAACTGTTTGAACAATCAACTATTCTCACACACTCTTGGCGCATAGCTTCATTATCAGATTACCCAGTTCAAGTTTTAGCTTAAGTCATGCCATCAAGTTGGTTCATTGTCATGTCATACGTAGAGCCAACACATTCAACTCATTCTAGCCTACATATTTTAGCACATATCACAAGTTTTGGATGGGTATCATTTTTTCAAAAACCTTTTGCCATCATGCTTCATTCTTTCTCATGCTTCTACACATACAATCCTAACACATGTCGGTTCAACAGAAATTAAGCAGTCTCTTGGGGGAAAAGAACACAGGCAAGAAAACCCCAAGAGAGGATCATGAGTTGGGTTACTCAAATTTCACCCTATCACTCACAATCCATTTACCCCACCCCCTAACAAAAAATTAGTGCAATTGTCCCCAATGCACACAAAAAATAGTAAAAAGTAGTGGATTGGGTGAAGCAAACCTGTGGCGCATAGTGCCGACAAACTATCAATAAGCGGGTGGGTTCGATTTCCCGGAGCCCGCTGGATCAACACTTGGGTCACCCTCAGTAGTTCCCGAATCTCTCATCTCAGCACCATCAGTAATGCTAACATCAACTCTCGTTGCACCATCAGTAGTGCTCACGCTGCTAGAGGCACCCACACTTGGAAAAAATTAGGATACATACCTGGGATCTACGGGCACCATTCACGGTCCGTGGATTGACCCACGGACCATCGATGGGGTCCGTAGACCTTTGCATAGTCTTTTTACTACAGATTTGGCTTGGCATCCCTACACATGTAGGAATCGTTATGCCTTTCTTTTTACAATTTCTGGACACTTTTTAGACACGGACCCTATGCTATATCTAGCCAACACTAATACAAAAAATAAAACACCTATCTAAAGGATTACAAAAATTCAAATAAACGAAGCAAACTCCTAAATCGAAAAGAAAAACCTATAGTTGACTAGATTTTACATCTTCGGTTGCCTTCCAAGAAGTGCTTGATTTAACGTCGTGGCACGACGCAGGCTCCTTGGTTACTTAGACATCATCAAGATGCCATGCCTTTATCACTGCATTTACACTCTCAGAATTTCCCATGTAGCATTTTATCCTTCGTTGGTCGGCTTTGAACCTTGTCCCTCTCCTTTTCTTGAGCTCAACAACTCCATGTGGGGATACTTGGGTCACTCTGAATGGTCCAGTCCACTGGGACTTGGATCTGCCCGCAAAATAGCACAACCTTGATTTATAAAACAACACCAGATCACCGAGAGCTAGTTTGCATTTTTCTGTCTTTTGAGCATGGAGCTTCTTCTCCGTGTGCCAGGCTGCACCTAACTTCTCCTTACTAAACACTTCAGTACCTCTTCCGAAGTGTGAATCACCACCGATACCGATTTAAGATCACTTTGCTTCTTTATAGACTTACATACATTAAAGGTCACCTCCTCCTTATTCTGTCGGAACTTTATCTGCCCTCTCTTCATATCGACTAAGGCACGCCCAGTAGCAAGGAATGGTATCCCTAAGATGATGGGGACCTCAAAGTCAACCTCGCAATCAAGTATAACAAAGTCTGCCGGAAAAATGAATGACCCCACTTTCATAGGGACATCTTGAAGCACTCCAATGGGCTTTTTCACAGTTTTATCAGCCATAAGTAAATGCATCACAGTTGGTTTTGGAGCTCCTAAACCAACTTCTTATAAATTGACAATGGCATCAAGTTAATGCTGGCACCCAAATCACACAACGCTTTCACAAAGTGCCTCTTACCGATGGTGCATAGAATAGTGAAAGCTTCAGGATCCTCTTTATTTTGTACCAGTGACCTCATAGAAATGGCACTACAATGCTGCAACCTCTCACCATTCTCAAAACTGACAACCCTATTTTTGGTCACCAAGTCCTTCATGAACTTTGCATACCCAGGCATTTGCTCCAAACTTTCTATCAAAGGGACATTAATGGCAAACTGTTTAAACATAGTTATGAACCAGTGGTACTTTTCTTATTCAGGTTTCTGCACTAACCTCTGTGGGAAAGGAGGTGGAGGTCTAGGCATGGGAACAACCTTTTGGGCTATCTCTGCTTTCTTCTCTGTGGCATTTTTAGTCTCTTCGGTAATCTTAATCTCATCACCATCTGTTTCTACCACTTTTTCTACATTGTATGGCATGTGAGGGTCAATAGTCTACTTTCCTCCGCGAGTCATGATTGCCATACAATGCCTATCATTCTTTGGACTCTGGATGGTGTTACTAGGAAGCATTCCTGGTTGGCGTGTATTCACAGTAGTAGACAACTGACTCAAATGCTGCTCAAGTTGCTTTATCGACACTGCATGTGCAACAACTTCCTGGCCAATTTCGGATAACTTAGTGCGCATCTCTTTCACATTCTGATCAGTAGTGTCAAACTTCTTCAACATCTTTTGCATTATCTCCTCAACGCGCGACATACTATCCCCTGCTTCCCTATTGCCAGATTCCCTGTTCCCAGGAGGGACGTAGGGCCCAACTCTCTCATTCCTGTTACCATAGTTGTTGTCACGATTGTAGTTCCCATCCCGGACATATTGACCTTCTCGGTTGTAGTTGCCATAGTTCCAACCTTGGTTTCCTTGACCTTGGCGCCAATTATTCATATCGAAACCTTGTGTGTTTGGTAGAAAACTGCCTATCTGATCATTGACCACATAAGTATCTTCTTCATAGTAACACTTCTCAACCAGTGGTGGATTCCTAGTCTAATAACTCACAACATTTACCTTTTCCGCTCCTCTGCTCACATGCTTCAAAACCAACCCTAGTTCAGTCCTCATCTGAGCCATTTCCTCATGAATCTCATCTACAGACTGGTTGTTTGTAGTTTGAACGGCAAACGTGTTTCTCCCAGTATTCGACTTTCTAGTGCTCCAAGCTTTATTGTTTCGAGAGATGTTCTCCAGTTTCTCTGCAATCTGCTAAAAAATGCACTCACCATATGAACCTCCAACAATAGTATCAAGCACTGCCTTACTATTGTCATCCTGACCTCGGTAGTAATATTCCTTCAGCAACTCATCATCAATCCGATGATTCGGAACACCTCTTATGAAAGCAGTGAACTGTCCCAAGAACTACTCACGGACTCTCCAGGTAGTGCTACAAAATTGTTGAGTTTATCTCTGTGGTTCAACTTCTTTGACACTGGAAAGAATCTTGCTAGGAACGCATCAGTCAATTGTTCTCATGTATAGATTGAGTTATAAAAAAGCTCATTAAACCACACAACAACATCGTCGGTCAATGATAGATGGAATACTCGCAATCCAATGACATTCATGTACAAATCCGGTCGACCCACACAACTTTTGCAAATACTCCTTAGCTTGGTTACGTGCGCATGTGGATCTTTTGATGCCAAACCCGCAAACAGGCCCCTCGCCGTAAGCATCTGCATCAAACTTCTAGTCACAACAAAGGTATGCCCTGGAGGTAGAGGAGGTAGGACAAGAGGTTTGTCAGATTCAACAACGTTAAAGTTGGCCCTATAGTTATCATGCAGTCTTGGCCCTGGTTGAACCTGTACCCTCACTGCATCTCTCAATAGATTCTCAGCTTGAATCTGATTATTCTCATCACCAACCCTTAGAGGCTGCAACCCAACACCATCACCTAACTCTCTTCTGATAGGATTAGCGGGCACACCTTGATTATTCATTCTCTGCAAAGTTCTATTCAGTTCTGGATCGTGGGGAGTAAGTGGTTCTCTCTGACTCCGTGTATTTGGCATACACTAGAGTAGGAACCTGAGAAAAAAAAACAAAAGAAAAAAGTAAAAATAGGAAATATTTGACTAAAGTTCAATAACGTAGTTAAACTTAATCTAAAAGCCAAAATTTGATACGCTCAAATTACACCTCCCTAAAGAAGCATAAGCGATCGTTATCAAGTAAACAACCCAACTTGTAGGTTGGGGTGGATCCCACGAGGAATATGGTTTAGACTTAACTTTAACCAACGATTATATTTGTTTAGTCAATATATTTCCAAAAACAAGCAATTAAATTGCGAAACAAATTAAGGAAATTATGTAAATAATCAATGAGCAAGATTCAAACTTTAGTTGTTATCAAGATGAGAAAGTAACTAGGGTGTACGTGTTCCCCATAAGCTCATAACACGGTAATCCTAGTAATAGCAATCCTTTCCTAGTGTATTACATGCAAAGTGATAGGTTAGGTATCTTTAAATCCTTGGTCCGGCATCTAGAGAATTTCACTCCGCACCTTGGTCCGACTACGTGTGTATAATTTACTAACCTTTACCTTTACTTCATATTAGACATCACATCGATGTATGGCTTAGTTTTCACCCTCGCACCAATCGACATTAGACTATTAGATAGTATCACACTAAATCTACATTGATAATTCTTTTCTTATTAAGTAGCTCCTTGGTCCGGCAAGTAGCAACAAGGCAAGTTCTAACGCGTGCACTCGTTAAAAGGACTTCTAAACGAAAGAATTATCAATGCATGCAATAACACTATTCGAGAATTACTTTGTTACTATTCATACGTTGTTGTCTGTTCATGGTTCCCACAACCCTAGTTGTGGATTTAGTTACCCATATTAGCAAGAACACAATTCATATTTTTCGAAGAAAAACTCATGAACTTACGTAATGAGAATGATAAACCCAGAATTTCAACTTGAATTGCCAAACCAAAATCTTTAAAACAAACTTAGGAAATTAAGAATTGCTAAAGTTGCAAGTTAATCTCCAAAGCCAAAAACTAGAATTAAAATAATAAAGTCTAACCTCCAAAAACTAGGTTTACATGCCTTATATAAAGAAAGATAAGTCCTAACTAAAAAGGAAACGAAATAAGGAAATAATATTTCAAGACACGTCTTCAATCTAAGACACTGACCTACGGTCAGTACGTCCCTTCCGTGACTCAGGAATTGGGAAAAATTTCACCTTCCTAAACATTATCTCTGAAGCAAACGACGGATCAACAGTATGGACCGTGGTTTGATCCACGTTCCGTAGATCTTCGTCTGTAGCTCCACACTTTAATCTTCAAAATCAGGTACTAGAACCCCTTCTCTGAATCATTTGACGGAGTAATAGTATTGTCCGTAGATCAATCTACGGTCTATCGATTGCAACCGTGGTTCCACAGTTGGTCAAGAATTCCCTGATCTCCTTTAATTCCTTTCCTGCTCGTCTAGAACACTCATCTACGGAGCGTGAATGGACCTACGGTCCGTGGATCACTTCCGTAGATGCCCTTTTTTGCACATCCTTCAGCTATGTCTCTCAATTTCCATGTCTGAACATATTTCCTGAAAACTTGATAAAAATACATAAAAACTAATACAAAATGGCCCTAGACACACACAAATCTTAAGTAAAATGTATTAAAAATACCATAAACTTATGGTATATCACCAGGCTAAGGGTTCTCTTGGGGCCAACAATGGTTCTAGAGTGCCAGTCCCACCCAGGGTGTAGGCTCAGGGGGTGACAAACTTGGTATCAGAGTACAGAGTTCAAGAGTCGTAGGGAGTCTATGAATCCCTATCTGTAGAGTCCTAGTAATCGGTGTGAAGTGTGCCACATCTATAATTAGAAGGCTGCAACATTTAGGAACTATCTCGCTTCTTTCATATTCATGTCGTGCGATAGAGTTAATCTCTATAAAGTTTTCTTCTAACTCGTGCTTGCGTGTGTCTTTCAATTGATCATGCCTCCACGAAGAGCTGTCAGAGGTCGTCCTGCTAGGAGGAATGTTGAGGAACAAGGGGTACCTAATGCACCTGAAGTGCAACCCCAAGGAGAGGTCACCAATGCCGAGTTTAGGGAAGCGATCAGAATGTTAATTCAAGTGGTGACCAATAAAGTTAGTCAGAGAGAGAACCGACAGGAAGTGAATGATACTTAGAGGATTCATGAGTTCTTGAGGATGAATCCTCCAAGCTTCACTAGTTCAAGCACTACTGAAGATCCAGAAAATTTTGTTGAGGAACTGTAGAAGGTGTTTGAGGTAATGCACGTTGCCGATGCTGAGCGAGTAAAACTAGCTGCATATCAACTAAAGAGTGTTGCTAGGACTTGGTTTGACCAGTGGAAGAAGGGTAGAGTTGAAGGTGCACCAGTTTTGAGTTGGGCTATGTTTGAGGAGGCTTTCTTGGGGCATTTCTTTACCCGTGAACTGAGAGAAGCCAAATTATGGGAGTTCCTTACCCTTAAGCAGGATTCACTAAGCGTTCATGAGTAAAATTCGAAGTTCACCTAACTTTCTCGATATGCTCCGGAGATGGTTGTGGATATGAGAAGAAGGATGAGTCTATTTGTTGCTGGGATGTCTCGTCTGTCAAGTAAGGAGGGCAAGACAACGATGCTAATAGGGGACATAGACATAAAGAGACTTATGGTTTATGTGCAGGAGGTTGAGGAAGAGAAGCTGAGGGATAGAGAAGAATTTAGTAACAAGAAAGCTAAGATAGGGAATAAGTCCGGGTAGCAAATGAGTAATGTGAACCTGTCATCTTTCCAACAGAAACAAAAGGGACCTGCTCCATCATCTACTAGTGCACCTGCACCAAGAAACAAAAGTGAGTACAATAGTCAGAATTCTCATGGTTTTAGAGCTAGATCTGCGTAGTCTCAAGGTAGTGTGGCACAATGAGGTAACTGGGCTCCTGCATGTGCTAAGTGTGGTAGGAACCACCCAGGTAAGTGTCGCGATGGCTCCACTGGTTGTTTCAAGTGTGGTCAAGAGGGTCACTTCATGAAAGAGTTCCCTAAGAACCGGCAAGGTAATGAGAATCAGGGCAATATAGCCCAATCTTCATCAGTTGCTCCACTAGACAAAGCTGCATCTAGGGGAGCTACTTCTGGTACTGGCGGAGGAGCAAACCACCTATATGCTATCACTAGTCACCAAGAGCAAGAGAATTCTCCAGATGTTGTCACTGGTATGATTAAAGTCTTTACTCTTGATGTTTATGCTTTGCTAGACCTAGGAAGGAGTTTATCTGTTGTGACTTCTTATGTTGCAATGAATTTTTATGTTCTTCCTGAGAAACATTGTGAGCCCTTTTGTGTTTCTACACCTGTTGGGGAGTCTATTCTAGTCGAGCGAGTCTATCATGATTGTATCATTTCTATCAATCACAAGAGCACCATGGCTGATTTAGTTGAGTTAAACATGTTTTTTTATGTTATTCTGGGTATGGACTGTCTTCATGCTTGTTATGCCTCCATTTATTGTAGAACTCGAGTTGTCAAGTTCCAATTTCCTAATGATCCAGTTATAGAGTGCAGTAGCAGTTCAACAGTGCGTAAAGGTCGTTTCATTTCATGCCTTAAGGCGAGAAAGTTAGTTTCCAAGAGTTATGTCTATCACTTAGTCCGAGTTAATGATTCTAGTGTTGAGACACCTCCTATTGATTCAGTTCTAGTTGTGAGTGAGTTTCCAGAAGTTCTTCCTGATGATCTACTCAGAGTCCGAGAGAGAATAGACTTCGGTATAAATATTCTTCTTGATACTCGTCCAATATCTATTCCGCCATATAAAATGACTCCAGCAGAGTTGAAAAAGCTAAAAAACCAGTTGAAAGATCTCCTTGATAAGGGTTTTATTCGACCAAGTGTCTCACCTTGGGGAACTCCGATTTTATTTATGAGGAAGAATGATGATTCCCTTAGGATATGTATAGATTACCGTCAGTTGAACAAGGTTACCATCAATAATAAGTATCCTCTTCCGAGAATTGATGATCTCTTTGATCAACTTCAGGGTGCCACTTGTTTTTCCAAGATTGACCTCAGATCTGGCTACCATCAGTTAAAAGTAAGGGAATGTGATATTCCAAAGACAACATTGAGGACCCGTTATGGTCATTATGAGTTCCTAGTCATATTGTTCAGTTTAACTAATACACCTACATCGTTCATGGACCTTATGAACAGAGTATTCAAGCCTTATTTAGATATGTTTGTTATTGTGTTCATTGATGACATTCTAATCTATTCGAGGAATGAGGAAGATCATGCTAGCCATCTCAGAATAGTTCTCCAAACTCTAAAGGATAGAGAGTTGTATGCTAAGTTCTCTAAATGTGAGTTTTGGATTGAGTCTGTGGCATTCTTAGGCAACATTATTTCCGGTGATGGGATTAGAGTTGACACTCAGAAAATAGAGTCAGTGCAGAATTGGCTTAGACCCACATCTCCAATTAATATTAAGAGTTTCTTGGGGTTGGATGATTATTATAGAAGGTTCGAGAGGGGTTCTCATCTATTTCGTCCCCTTTGACCAAGTTGACTCAGAAAACAATGAAGTTTCAATGGTCTGAAGCTTGTGAGAAAAGCTTTCGGGAATTGAAAAAGATGTTGACTACTGCCCCAGTATTGACCTTACTAGAAGGTACACAAGGCTTTGTGGTTTAGTGTGATGCGTCCAGAGTTGGTTTGAGTTGTGTGTTAATGCAGAATGGCAAAGCTATAACTTATGCCTCCAGACAGCTGAAAGTTCACGAGAAGAATTACCTAACCCATGATCTAGAGTTGGCTACCGTAGTATTTGCTTTGAAAATATGGTGTCATTATTTTTATGGTGTTCATGTGGATGTGTTCACCAATCACAAGAGTCTTTAGTATGTGTTTAGCTAGAAAAAGCTTAATCTGAGACAACGAATGTGGTTAGATTTACTCAAGGATTATGACACACTACACCATTTTAGGCCTACGGCCACCCCAGTAAAGTGTAGCCTAAACTAGCAAAAAGTGTGACCTTTGATAAAAGGCTACACTTTTAGACTTTAAGCAACACTTTTTAGGGGGTTGCCTAAAGAAGCGTAACCTTTGACATTAGGCAACACTTTTTAAATGTTGCCATCACAGCTACACTTATAAACCGTAGCCAAAGAGGTATAAGGGCACGTTTTGTAGTGATGCATTAGCGACACCTTTTTCTTATTATACTACACTTAAAAGCGTTGCCTTTGCTTTGTTATTGGTCACACTTAAAAAGTGTTGCCTTCTATATCTCATCTAGAGCAACACTTATAAAGTGTAACTTTTCTTATGTACAGGTTAACATTGGACATCCTATAACAACACTTTTGAAGTGTGGCAATGTTGTGTAGAATTTTGTAGCCACAATTTTTTATTTTTAAGAATAATAATTTTTATTTGCATATATTCAATAATCACATAATTAAATATACAAGTGACCTAAAGCACAAAATTAACTAATAATTAAATCGAAGCTATATATTTCAAATAAACTTCGAGAAACATGTCTTGTACAACCAATACGTAGAAAGTGATTGCTTAAAGATCTCTACTATCAATAAATTCCACAAAACCAAATGCATTCAAACATATATGACAATAGTACAAAAACTCTTAGATCGTTCACTACAATAGATCGAATTTACTTCTGGCCACAATTCAAATTCAATTACCGGCATTTTTCTGCACATTCAAAATAAAATAATATGTTAGTGAAATAAATCATGTATTTAATATGCTTAAATTCACAGTAAGCCAAACCAATTCATAAATAGGAATGATGAAAAAAGAGAAAGGTGCGAAAATTTTTACTATGTATGAGGTACAACTAGTACAAGTTCTATGATGATATTATTTTATTAATTTATATTCTGACCTGGGAACCCATGTTCTATTTTTCTTCTTTGCCTTTTATTGGCTTCTCTTTCATGCCCTTTTCTTTCCTTTTTTTTTCTACTTATTTTTCTTTTTTTTATCCCTCCAAGCTGCATACAAATGCGAAATATAATTTTAAGTGCATTTCCTCGCAACATGAGGCTTCCTGATCCATCAACTCCCAACTTAAAGGTAATTAGTTTTGTGAATCTTATTCACATTTTTCTTTATTGTGGTGCTCTTTTGTCCTTTAATATTTTTAGCAGTGAGTGAGTTAAAACTGTAATTTTATGATCAATCATAGAGTACATGGTGTTGTTCAATATTTGTCAAGCTAGGTAACACTGAAGTGGACCACATAGAACATGGTAATGTTGCAGAATATTTTAGTAAAATGAGATGGGCATCTATAATGTGAAGAAACTTTTATGCCTTAGTTTAGTTGAAATGCTAGGCTAGATGTGTAGATCCATTAGCCACCGAGTTCTAAAACCTAGCTTCATTGACCCACCAAAATTTCTTGGTATAAAAAAATATTAATGTAAATGCAAGGGAGTAGGGACAGGCTTTTGAAAAGAATATTTGATGTGGCTTGCTCAACATTATTCATATGTGTTGTTTTATGCAGTATGGAAACAACGAAACTTCTTACTGTGGAAGGTCAGACAAAGGTTGGAGGTACTATTGTTTATGTTTCTGGGGCAATGTTAATGGTTGTTTTCCGTGGCCCAGTGGTGTTTGGAGACAACACAGTGGACTTCACAGCACAAATTGAGATAAGTGCTAAGGTTCAACTAGAGCCTACTGGATGGCTATTGTCTCCCAACAATCTACTGTTTGTAGAAGTTCAGCTGAAGCTGAATAAAGAAGTATAGCCACAACTACAACTGAAGTTATTTAGATGATAGGTCTAATGAATGATGTAGTTATTAAGGTGCAAAAACCTATAGAGGTGTGTACAGACAGTAAAGCAACAATCTTGTACAAGGGATTATTTGTACCAAGTACACTCCAACAAAGGAACAACCAGCTGACATGTTAACCAAAGGACTGACCAAGGTTCAACAACAAGTTCTCAGTTCCAAGCTTGGAGTTCAAAACATCTTTTCACTTCCAAGCTTGAGGGGGAGTGTTAATAGTAGTGACTTAAAAGATGGGCAAAGATTATAAGTTAGTTAGGATTAGTAACTAACTGTTAGTTAAGTTAGTTATGCCTTACTAGTTTGTTACAAGCTCACAAGCTATTGTATATAAATAGATACATGTACATATTGAATACTCAATAAAGAAATATTAAGAACGAAAGCATAGAGAGTTTAACTCTAGCAAGATTCATCTTGTTTAAAGATTGCTTCATCTTTTTCCTATTTTCTATTACTTCTTCTTACTTTCATTGTTCTTTTTCTTCTTCCCCCTAATTCTAATATTCATAAAACTGCAACTACCTCCTACCCCAGAATCCCTTTGTTAATTGTTTGGATGAGGCTGTTGAAGTTATTGAAGTGTTGGAAGGAGGGTGTCAGGAGAACACAACTAATTTACAGGATGGGGTATCCAAAGGGGGGAATATGTCTCATGCTGGGCATGAGAACACTCAGATTGACCATAGTCTAGACCATAGAACCCCTGTTACCCCTCAACATCACATTCAGAATAAACATCAAGTTCCAAACAGGTCTCAGATTAATGCTACAAATCAGGGTCAAGTGCAGAAAATTTAGGACAACAATGATAATATTTCAGGGAGGCAAGTTCTTAGTACTCCTACCAGTGAAACAAAGATAAAGGATCATCCAGACCCTACAGGTGATAACAGTCAGCAGAATGGGAAAGATAATGATCAGACTCCTTCCAACAACAAATCAAAGGTAAACCAACCAAGAAAACTAAAACCATCTCTCACAACAACCATCATAGTTTCAAGCAGTAAAACAACAGGGGAAAAAAGTACACAACTACAACCCAAAATCACTAGAGTCCTCCTTCAACATAATACAACGCTCATACAACTAAAAATATTAAAAAATTAGGTATAGAAGCTAAAATGAGACAATGAGTGACAAAAACAAAGTACAGACTGAACTTTCAAATATTCAAGATAGTAAAATAAGTTCAGAACTTCTTTACCAAGAACACCAGCTTAACTAGAAGAAAAACAATATGCAGACTATTAACAGAGAATGTGAAATACAAAATACCTTTTGAAGAACCGAATCATGAGTTGACCCTAAAGAATGTGGAAGATTTGTGCCTCTTACAGCCTATGCGCTACTTGCATCAACAGGTGAAGCAAGGTTAGATCCAACACACCCTGGTACATCTTGAAAATTCAATCCAGGGTTGTTTTGCAGCAATTGAGTGAATAAATGTCGCATTTCTTCTCTCAATTCTTCCTTTAGAGAAGTGATTTCATTGGCATGCTTTTGTTTTAGATTGTTAATTTCCTCATATTTCTTCAAAGAAGTTGTTGTCACTGATCTACCATAGCACCTAAGTCGACCAGGCTGCTCCTTTCCAAACACTGCCCTAAATGCATTATTAACTGTTTCCCCTGAATTTTGGCGATTCTGAAGTTCAGCCTGTTGAATAAAATTGGCATCCATAGTGAACTGTAAGTACTATTTCATTTCCAGTCCTATGATATCGATCAAGAACTAAAAAAATTTAACAACTTTTCCTAGCAAACAATTCAGCGACATCGACAAAGAATTGATATCTCCTCGCACTTGTACAAGAAGAAGAAAAAGAAGAATAAGAAGAAGAAGAAGAAGAAGACATACGTGATAAAATTCAATGGAGTCAAACTCCCCACAATATATCAATTTTAAGTCTGAATCAAATTCACTACTAATCTCTTTAAAAAACTTACTATTGCAACTTGGGTATCAACCTGGATTTCCTTTCCCGTCTTGGTACGAGTTGCAATAAACATTTCAGGCTTTGATGTTTCTTCGTTGTTGTCTTTGGCTGCACGCTACAAATTATATCAAAATAAATTTTAAAAAATATCAATATGTTCTAATAAAGTATTAAAAAATGAAATTCAGATTTTTGAAGAAATGTCAGCTAAGTGTTACCAATGCCTCGCGTACTCTTGCAAAATTAATAGGTCCCATTCGATGCCTCCACTTTTGTTTTTTCCTGTTTTGAGAATTCATCTCGCATATGGCCTATTATTAAATAAAAAGAGATAATTGAATTGATAAATCAAAAAAAAAGAAAAAACAAGAATAGATATGATGCAAACTATGTGATGAGTAGAAATGCACTATTTTAGCGTTACTTGAACAATTGGGTGTTTCCAATACTCGATCAACTGACGGAATTGATTATCTGGAATGCCATCAGGACGTTTTGCTGGCATATCCTCAAGGGTACTGTTTTTATCAAAAAAATTCTCTTTGATTTTTTGTTTGTGTCGCCTCCAAGCATCACGAAGACCAGTCATCACCCACTTCTTTCCTTCTACTGGAATTAGAAATTTGGACTATGCAAAATAAAATATAGTTAGCTTCAGTAAGTAAAAACAAATAATAAAATATGCAATCTCAAAAGTGATTGTTCTTACATTGATATATTGCCACATGCACTTTTTAGTATCTTTTGGCACCGCATGCCAACTAGTGTACATCAAGCTGATGAATCTAGGATTCCTTGCAATTGTTCCTATAAAGTTGCTTAATTCTGACACTATCTTATTAGTTGGTCCCATTGCTTGCCCTTTATATCAAATGTCACCTCCTTTCTTTCTTCCAAAGTTCTTGCATGAATATCCTTACATGTTGTTTGTCCTCGAACTTTTTTTGGCTACGATATTTCTAGATTGATGTAACAAAAAGGAAATAAGATATTTCTTTTATAACGAGTAATAAATCTTACAAGGTTTAAGACATACCTTTTGTACTACAATTAGTGTCAATTTCCTCTTCTACATCTTATTCATCTCCACCGAGTTCTTTTTGATCCACAAGATCATCCAATCTTTTGTTGTGTTCATTAATAGTAGGAGCATGCATAAATTCGACATCAGCTATTGTGTGGTTATCACATTTTATTTCATCATCTATGCGTATCCCTTGATTATTCTGAAACTGATCAAGACTATTAGCTGGTATGACCGACTTCCTCTTTACCTGCTTGCAATTTGGTAGATCGTGGATATCATGTTCATTGTGTATCTATTGCTTATCCAGAAACTGATCAATACTGGTGGCTGGTCTAACCGACTTCCTCTTCACCTGTTTGAAGTTCAGTTGATCCTCAATATCATGTTGTACCTCTCCATTACTTAGTGTTGTTCCAGTCACATGTACTGAAGCAGTAACACCTTCCTTGAATGACGTTTGGAACCTAGAGTTATTCATAGGAAGTTTAATTCCTTTCTCTTGAATGGACTCTCCATATTGAAATAACCTCTGTTTAGTTTGTCCTTTCCCTGCAATCATATGTGATGTTCTAAGTTATTCCCTTGAAGAAGATTGCATTACTGATTTGTGCCCAAGCAATTTACTCTTTCCTTGTTGTGGAATGAAATCCACATAATTTTTTCTTTTATGTGGTATTGGTTCCTGCTCTTTCTTAACTCTATCATTGCGTTCATTTGCAAGTTGTTCTCTCTTAATCTTGAATTTGTTGGCCAATTCAGCACTTGATCGATATTTCATATCAAAATCCAGATTCTTTAATGGACTTTGAGCTTTGTTTGGATTCGAACCCTTTTTCTTTAGTATTGCTGATTGATTCATTCTTCTCGCTTTGTTTTAATCTCTTTGATTTCTTTCCCTGTAGTAAGTAAACCTACAACATAAAGGTTCTTTAAGTGAAAGAAGTAGCAGCAATATAATGTTGATATAAGGTTGGCAGATGATTATAGGCAACATTGCTTGGAATTATATTGATGAAGTAACTGTTTAGCATAGTCATTAGTGCTCCTGGATCCATTCTGACGACTCCTAGTAGATGGTGGTACATCAAGCCATATGTGAAGGTTCCTTGAGCTTGCATTTCAGTACCTACATAATACGTTTGCACATCTATCACATCATATGCTGCCCAGATGCCTCACTATAAATTTTTTTCTTAGACTTGAAGTCAGGTGGATAGCTTATTACTTTGAAACATTGTCCTTCCTATGTCATGTGCATCTGCAGAACTCACACACCAACTCTTTCCAGAATTTCCAACTCTTTAGAAGTTATATAAAAGCTCAATTCTTTCCAGAATTTCCAGCACTGTATTATTGCAGATTGCAGCAGCTATATAAGAGTAATTGATAATAGTAGATTGCAGCAATTGAGTTTCCAGAATTTCCATCACTGTATTATATTGTAGCAACTAAGTTTCCAGAGTTTCCAAAATTTCCAGAATTTCCAGCACTGTATAATGTTGCAGCAGCTGAGTTTCCAGAATTTCCAGTACTGTATAATATTACAGCAGCTGAGTTTTCAGAGTTTCCAAAATTTCCAGCACTGTATAATATTGCAGCAGCTGAGTTTCCAGAATTTCCAGAACTTCCAGCACTATATATAAACTGATTCCATAACCTGTACAGACATAATATCCTAGAAGGGAAGCTGGAGCCCAACTAAACTGATTCTATAAATTCAAACAAAAACAGGACCTAGACAAACTATTTTTGATCAAATTGAACATTAGAACTTGAAGCCTCATAGCATCAGATAGCATTTGAGAACAATTAGACGGAGATATACAACGACTAAGTTAAAAGATGCTCAAAAAAGAACTTAGCCACACTTGGAGAGAAAGGTAAACAACCAAATTTTACAACCCCATTTCAAGAACCCAAAACACATAGCAGGCACACTTAAAATCGCGACTAAATGAACTACAGACCATCTTGAACAAACTACAAGGAGACTCAGTTAACTTTAAGAAAACTTATCAAATCATATCAACTAAGAAACTGATACAAACTAGCAGCTCACTATTGCAGTCACAACAACACATAACACTCTTGGTCTGAAACAAACAAGGAAAAATTAAAGGTAAATAGTTGTACCTCTCTCGGAGCAACTAACTCAGGACAACGACAAAACCAGGAGCGACTTCAAAATGCAGAGCTCACTGTTCTGCCTCTAATGCCTACTGCCTGATAATAAAAGGAAACAAATAAGTATGTAAATAACAAACAGCCAAATAAAACAATATTCAGCTAGAAGTAGAGGTTCCTCAACAAAATAATAATCAGATAAGAAGCCAACATAAATTACTTAACCAATCAACAATTGGGCGCATGAAAAAATCCAACAAAATACTTAAACATTGTAGCGATCTAATCTTCAATTCCACATATTGATATCTTAATGTGTTTGTACCAAAAAAATAATTAAATTACAAAAACAGTAAGTGAGCACTATATCGTCATCACAAAAATAATGAAACTCATGTGCGTCATCTTCAAACTCTTCTTCAAACTCATCTTAATACTCATTTTCAGACTCATCTTCATACTCATTTTCAGACTCGTCTTCAAATTCATTTGCAGACTCATCTTCAAACTCCTCTTCATACTCGACTTCAAGTTGTTGAGTAACAAATTCCTCCGAAGGCACATCAATAATTATTTCTGGTACATCAGTCCTTGTTAAGAGTACTTCACCATTATCTTTTGGTATAGATGGTCCCATCAAATGTTCAGATGGCTCATTTTCATAACCTTGTGGGAGATCAGATTCAACTTCATCACTCATGTTAAACAAGTCTCTCAGAACAGTCTTCATAACATAATGTATATCTTGATCATATGGATCTTGCACATAGAAGCATTGGTGTACTTGAGATCCAAGCACAAAAGGCTCTTCTTGAGAGCATCTCTTGTTAAAATAGACATAAGTAAGACCATAAGCATCATTTTCAACCTCATACCAATCACACTTAAATAGAACAACCTTAAAATGACCGTAATAGTCTAATTCAACAATATAAACTATTCTGCCACAATAAGTCAAATCTGCAGCAATCGGATTTTTATCCTTTGAGCTTGTAAAGCTTGTAGTTGAGGCAACTAGTGTAACACCACTATTTTGTGTTTTACACCTTGCATCACGCTGCCTAACATGGAATCTATATCCATTGATGAGATACCCAAAATATCTTTTTGCAACGGAATTTGGTCCTCTAGATAATTGTTTTATCAAATCAGGCACATCCTCTTGCAAAGCAGGAGTTTCAAACCATTGAGAGAAGTTTTGACAATGATTCTTGGCCTTGTTCCATTTACATCTTCGTGGCTGATTATTAACCTCTTGCTCATGCTCTCTACACAACATGTACTTTTTTTTGTTAAAATAATAAATAAAATAAGTAAAAAATTAATTATACAAAAAGAATACTATATTCAAATTAAGGTACCTAATATATCCTTGAACCTCGTCACAATTTCCCAATAAGTATGCATGTGCCTGACTTAGTGACTTGTTATCTAAAATGAATGGATCAGTTTTCTTTGCTCCTAAGGGAACTCCTTTGTTAGGAAACAAACTCACAGTTTCTGCATCACTTGGGTCACATTCATCATTATTTCGAGCTCTTCTGTTAAATATGGTATGCACACCCCCATGCAGATATTTAGAGAATAAATTTATACAATCTATTCCCACTTGAATCTCTGCTATGCAACACGTCTGTTGCGGATGTATGATTTGAATGTACCAATTTCTCTTTTAGTGGAATACATCCATTGATTTTGAACTGGACCTCCTAATCTCCCTTCATTTGCCAAATGGATAGGAAAATGAATCATTATATCAAAAAATGAAGGAGGAAAAATTCGCTCCAACTGATTTATTGTTTCTATGATCTCTACTTCTAAGCAATCCAGTTCCTCCAATGTGATTACTTTTTGACACAAACGACGGAAGAAGGAACTAAGACGAATCAAAGGAATAGCCACATGATCTGGAATAATGCTTTTAATTGGTATTGGAAGCAAGTAATGTAACATGAAATGAGTATCATGGGTTTTATAATTAGACACTTTTCTTTCATGCAAGTGCACACACCTAGATATATTGGAGGCACTACCATCAGGTAGCTTGGCTGTCTTTAAAACTCCACAAAAAATTGATTTCTCTCCATTTGTCATTGAGAAACACGCCTTTGCAAACTTTGTTCTCTTACTATCTTTTGTTTCTTTTGGATGATGGTTCTTCTTGATTCCCATATCTTTCAAATCATACCGGGCTTTTGCATGATCCTTTGTTTTGCCAGAAATATCCAAAAGAGTTCCAAGTATGCTATCAACTATGTTCTTCTCTATGTGCATTACATCAAGGTTGTGGCGTAACAAGTTGTGCTGCCAATAAGGTAATTAAAAAAAATTGACCTTTTTTTCCATGGACCATCATTTGATCTCTTTCTCTTCTTTCCAAACACATTTTCAAAATCATGTAAGTTATTATGCACATCAGTTCCCTTTAAGAAAGGTGGATGAGGCCTGAATTCAGTTTTTCCATTGAAAGATCTTTTGTTAGATCTCCATGGATGATCTATGGGTAGAAAAACATGATGATCCATATAACACATTTTTCGACTATGTTTAAGATAGTGAGAACTAGTGCCATAGTTACAACAAGGGAAAACAAACTTTCCTTTTGTACTCCAACCAGATAACATAGCATATGCAGGAAAGTCATTGATTGTCCACATAAGAGCTGCCCGCATTTGAAAAGTTTGATTTCTTGAAGCATCATATGTTTCAACCCCAGAATCCCACAATAATTTTAACTCATCTATCAATGGTTGTAAGTAAATATCAATGTCATTTTCAAGTGATCGCGGTCCAGGTATAAGTAAAGAAAGTATAGAATATTCAGATTTCATGCACATCCAAGGCGGCAAATTATACACCATCAACATAACTGACCATGTGCTATGTGATATACTCATGGATTGAATCCATCACTTGGCAAGCCAAGTCTCACATTGCGACAATCTAGTGCGAAATCTGAATGCAACCTATCAAAATCTTTCCATGCTAGACCATCAGCGGGATGCCTTAACTTTCCATCTTTAGAACGCTCCTCGTCATGCCACCTCAAAGAATCTACCATCTTTGAGCACATAAATAGCCTTTTGAGTCTAGGAATTAATGGAAAGTGTCTCAAAGTCTTTGCTGAAACTCGATGTTGTTTTTTTGAAGGCTCAAGCTCACTATCAACTTCAGGAGATTTAATATATCGTGAAGCTCCACAAATATGACAAAATTCATCATCCTTATGATCATTTCTGAACAACATGCAATCATTGGGACATGCATCAATTTTCTCATAATCAACTTAACCATAGACTTGGTTTTATTGTAAGACGGAGGAATGTTCAACTCGAGCATCGCCTCTCTTAATAACTCTAAAAGAGAAGTGAATGATTCATTGCTCCATCCATGTAGACACTTCAACAAATATAAACGAAGTGTGAATGATAATTTAGAGAATCTTGTACAACCAGGATATAATTCTTGGCTTGCCTCTTCAACTAAGTTATAGAATTTCTTGGCATCTTCATTTGGACCATCATAAACTCCTTCAGCCTGTGCAACATCTCTAAATTGATCATTCAACAACCCATCAATATCATCACGCGAGTAATCCATATCATCGTTAACATTCAACTTGATATCCCATTCCTCGTGATTGATCCATCTAGTATAGCCTTTAACAAATTCATAGCATATTAGATGATCATACACTACATTCCTTCGAGTCCAACGAATATTACAATATTTTGCACGGACACTGAATTCCTCTCCTTGAGGATCTCCATAAGAGTAAGCAAAATCTAGAAATGATTCAACACCTTCAATATACTCTTTGCTATACCTTGCTAAATTCATCCAATCCTTTGATGGGATATATGAATTCCTAGAAGAAGATATCAATATTTAATCTGTCACTAACAATCATTAAATCATTAAATACTTCACAAATAAGTTTTAAAAGTCACGAGTAAATTATCAGAATCATGTGTTGTGAGATGATAAAAGTTTCTTACCTAGTCATGGCAGTTGTGCTATGCCAAATCAAACCTTGAATCCTCCACAAATGTTTTTGAATGTTGATGATACTACCAAGGAAAAATAAGTAAAATTAATAGGATAGACATAATTAAGAAAGAAAGTAAATAATAGAATTCAAATGATTAAAAGTTAAAGTTTTGTGAGTGAATTTAGAACTTTAGAGCTTTTAGAGTTTTTTAAAACTAAGTCCAAAATTTTAAAATCTCATTCTTGTGTACACCCAATCAGAAAAGTATCAAACATCTAATACCATGTTTAAACATTCCTATGATCCTATAATAGATAGTCGATCAACAACTTATGAAAGTCGCTTTGTATTAGTAATACAATAATTTAAAAATTTGTTGTCTTAGCAACAGTTTCCAAATTACACATTGTATTAGTGACACAACAGTTTTTTAAATTTTCTCTATATCATTAATACAACAACAAATACAAAGCGAATTGTTGTATCGGTGATACAGAACGAACTTCAGAAACTCTTGTATCACTAATACATAGAGAATTTCAAAACTGTTGTATCAATAATACATGAAAAAAGGTATTTTTTATCCTTCCCTTTTGTGGTGAATGTTCTGTGAGTTTTTCAGCTTCTTCACATTTTGATTCAACTAGTTTTGTAAAGCCCTTGGCGGGTAAGCATATGAGAAATGGAGAACACATGGAAGGTTTTGATTGCTGATTGGGAAAAAAAAGGAAGAAATGCTAAAAGGCGGGTCTGTTTTGCTAGCTATTGAAGTGCAAGAAAAAAAAAGTAGAACCAAATGAGAAAATGAAATGAAGGACAATCAACTTACAAGAGAACTGCAGCAGGTATGACACTCAAGAACAGGCCAACCCTAAGACTGTGTGGAAACCTACAGACTTCCAGCATAAAGAAGGCATGGAGAATCAGCAAAATCCAGCTCAGGCAGGTATGACACTCAATGTTCCTACTCACAATAATTTTACTAGTTTAGATGTGCAGGAACAGGTTACAAACAACCTATATGGTCTGGATACTAGCAATAAGACATTAACCAAGGAAGATCAAACATCACATGATCCAGGTAAGCTAGCTAATTCAACAAGTAGTCAAAATGAATAGCACTCCCAAAAGAATCAAAATGCAGGAATTTCTAGTAACATGGAACCTGTTATTGATTTAAGGCTCCCCTTACCCCATAACCCCACTGTTATTTCTGTTGAGGTTATTGATGGAGTTTCTGGAGGGATGGGTGGAGGGATGAAAGACACACAAACTAATATGCAGGAAGGAGAAATCAAATGGAGAGATTTGCCTAATGTTTTGCAGGAGGGTGAGAGTACAGACCAGCTTCAAGTTCCTATTATACATCATGGGAGTAAGCATCAGGCATCCCACTAGCTTGATATTGGGAAGAGTTTACAGGGCTTAGGTAAGGAAAATCCTTATGTTGGAACTAGTGATAGACAACAAGAGAAAGAGGGACTGCATAGTCAGATTCCTCATAAAGATGCAGGGAACACTCCTACTCAGCCTAGTAACAATAAATTCCAGGCCAGACTGAGCAAAAAAAGAAGAAATGTTATTAAAAAAAGGCAACAAAAGGAAATGGAAACTGAAAATAAACAGCAGGGACAGAAGGAAGAGGTTGAGGACTATGATGAATATGGGGTTCCAAATTCTAAAGATGAGTATGATGAAGATACTCAATCTTTAGATGATAATGATGATGAAGAGGATGAGATCACTACAACTTTTGGGGCCACTTTTCAACTGATTATGAGGAGGAAATCCAAGAAATCAAAAGGCAACAAGGACTATCTCCAAGAGGAAGGAAAGAAACAAGGCACAACACCACTAGAGCTAGAAGCAGAGGCTTGTGATTCATTTGACTATGGAAAAGACTCACACTACTAATAATGATATCATATGGCTGTTTTGGATTAGTGATGTTTATTTGTTGATAAACAGTCTACTAGTTTGTGAGCTGAAACATGTTTTTCTATGTTTCTGTCAAATGCCATTTTTAGAATAGGTCTTTTTTTTTTAAATTCTTCTCTTATTGTAAGGGGAGAGTCTCCCTTATTTATGTTTTCCTAGTATAATTGTATTGAGAAGAGTCCTCTTCCTAAGGTGCATAGTGCTAGGTTTACACTTTTATAGTATGAGGATGAGTTGACTAACCTTATTAGGTAGGTCGATTCTTGACTCACCATAAGATCGGAGGTCAGGTTTAAGTCCCCCTCCTTGTATATTTTTTTATTTTTGTTATTAATGATAAGGCATGGGGGTGTTGCTAAGCCCCTGACCCCACCAAGGGTCGTTCAACTAAAAAAAAAGTAAGTACTAGGTTATATCGAGTAATTCCTGTACTTTTTTTGGTGTACACCTTAGATACTGGAACAAAACATCTAAGTATAAGCAAACTTCACTTTTCTAAATCGATTACATGAAGTGAAGAATCAAACTTCTAAACTATCATGTAATGTATTGGTTAGCTACTTGTTTGAACTCAAGGCATATTCACTGTAAGCATTCAAAATCGATTACATGAACTCAAACTTTTGGACAATTTCAGCCCTAATCGGCTTATATGCCTAATAAAAAAGAAATTCTCAAGTGGAGAATCAGCCACTTATACTTATTTAGTGATTACGAGCTACACTCCCAAAAATCATCTGATGAAGCTAAAATACGAGCTACACTCCCAAAAATTGTATCAAAAACACAAGAATATCAAAACCCTAAAGCTAAAATTTAGACTTTCAAAGATAAAATTTGTTACTTGATAAACCCTACTCCAACAAAATCATGTTTCAGCGAGAACTATGATGTAAATCGTGTCCTTCAGTGAGAGTTCTTCAGCTGTTGAGCTCTTCAGCTAGAAATCTGTCTGAAATCGTGTTCTAGCTTCAATTCATCTTGCCAACAACCCCAAAGTAATCAATTCCTTCTTGTTCTCCTCTTCTAAACACAAAACAAAAAATCAATCAATAACAAGAAGACTATTTTTAGTACTTACGGAACAGTGAATCAAACTCACGCTTAACAAAATTGTTATCGGAGAAGAGAATCGAACTCACGCTTGACGAAATCGTTATCATTATTAGTTATTCGACTTCATTTCTTCAGCTATTCAGTTCTTCAACTCTTCAGCTCAGTTCTTCCGAGAAAGAGAGAACTCACGCGTGTTTTTCTCACAAATGTTTTATGTATTTTATTAAAATTAATGTTTTCTAAAAAAACAATTTGGCCAATAAAAATGGGAGGGAGAGTTAAAAATGTTGGAGGGAATGTAATATTTTAGTGAAAATTTTAAGGACACACTTCTAATGTGTTGTTTTTACAATTATAAAAATAGGACACTTTAAAAGTGTGGCCATATATGTTAATAGTTGTTGTCAATTATATCATATTGTAACAACACTTATAAAGTGTAGCTTATACCATTAAAGAGTACACTGTTTAATTGTTGCCAATATAAAGTGTAGCTAAAAGTTAAAAACTCGGGCTACGCTTTGAAAGCATCCCCAAAAATATTTTAGGCAACACTTTACAAGTGTTGTCCAGAATTAGTGTGGCCGTATTCCTAAAATGGTGTAGTGACATGAGTATTCTTTATCACCCAGGTAAGGCTAATATTGTTGTAGATTCCTTGAGCAAGTTGTCTATGGGTAGTACCACCCATTTTGAGAAAAATAAGAAAGAACTAGCGAAAGATAAGCACAAACTTGCATGATTGGGAGTTCGCCTAATGGAGTCCACAGAGGGAGGGGTAGTCGTGATGAATGGAGTTGAATTATCATTAGTGTTAAAAGTGAAAGAAAAGCAAGACCAAGATACTATTTTTCTTGAATTGAAGGCAAATGTTCATAAGCAAAAAATAATGGCTTTTGAACAATAGGGAGATGGTGTATTGAGGTATCAAGGTAGATTGTGTGTGCCGAGGGTGGATGAACTTCAAGAGAGGATCATGGAGGAAGCTCATATCTCCAGATATTGTATCCATTTGGGTTCCACAAAGATGTATTGTGATTTGAGAGAGGTTTATTGGTGGAGTAGTATGAAGAAGGGCATTGCAGAATTTGTTGCTAAGTGTCTGAATTGCCAAAAAGTTGAAGTAGAGAACTAGAGGCCCAGTGGTATGGCTCAGAATATAAAGATTCCTGAATAGAAGTGGGAGATGATTAATATGGACTTTATTACAGGTTTGCCGTGGTCTCGCAGGCAACATGACTCCATTTGGGTAATTGCAGATCGAATGACTAAATCAGCCCACTTTTTGCCAGTAAAGACTACCCATTCAGCAGAGGATTATGCTAAATTATATCTTCAAGAGGTAGTTAGACTTCATGGCGCTCCAGTTTTGATTATATCATATAGAGGTGCACAATTTGTTGCACAGTTCTGGAAGTCTTTCCAAAAAGGTTTGGGTTCGAAGGTGAACTTGAGTACTGCTTTTCATCCACAGACAGATGGTCAAGCAGTGCACACTATTCAAACTTTAGAAGCTATGTTGAGGGCCTGTGTGATTGATTTCAAGGGTAATTGGGATGATCACTTACCTCTTATTGAGTTTTCTTATAACAATAGTTAGCACTCTAGCATCCAGATGGCCCCTTATGAAGCTCTTTATGGGAGAAGATGCAGATCTCCTATTGGATGATTTGAGGTTGGTGAAGTTGGGTTTATAGGACCAAACTTAGTTCATCAAGCTATGGAGAAAGTTAAGATTATCCAAGAAAGGTTGAAAACAACGCAGATTCGTCAGAAATCCTACACTGATATTAAGAGGAGGGAGTTAGAGTTTGAGGTAGATGATTGTGTTTACTTGAAAGTTTCACCCATGAAGGGTGTTATGAGGTTTGGTAAGAAGGGGAAGATTAGTCCCCAGTAAATTGGTCCTTACAGAATATTCAAAATGATCTGTAATGTAGCTTATGAGCTGGATCTACCACAAGAATTAGCAGCGGTCCATCCGGTATTTCATATTTCCATGTTGAAGAAGTGCATGGGTGATCCGTCATTGATCATACCAACTGAAGATATTGGTATCAAGGATAGCTTGACTTATGAGGAGATTCCTGTTTAAATTCTAGATCGCTAAGTTCACAAGTTAAGAACGAAAGAGGTAGCATCAGTCAAAGTTCTGTAGAGAAATCAGTTTGTTGAGGAAGCTACTTGGAAATTTGAGGAGGATATGAAGAATATATACCCACAGCTCTTCGAGCTAGAAAGAACTAGAAATTGGAAGAAGCCGTTCTTGGAAATAATCAAATTTGGAAAGTTTGACAAGTTAAGCTAATGATGAGTTTTGGGTCAAATTCAAATGACTATAAATCATATATTAGGATTATTTAGGTGTGCTACAAGATACCTTAGGAAATATCTTTGAATTATCTTTCCAACGCCACCGAGTTTTCTTGATTTCGAGTTCGTATGAGGGAGATATGCCCATTTGAAATTGGGTTGTCTAGATAAGGAAAGCCAAAACTGGATTTTAGAAGGGTATTTTGGTCTCTTCATTACCCAATTAATTAAATACGTTTTTGGTAAATTAATTGGGGTCTAAACTCAGTTAGTTCAGTTTACGCAATTGAGAATTACGCTAGGGCTTTGAGAGAAGAGAAAAGAGGAGGAAAGGAGAAAAAAAGTTCAAGATTCGTCAAGTTCTTGCGATTTTGGTTGTGGATTTTGCCAAGGATTCAATCCTACGAGGTATGTGAGACTTTCATAGCGTTGGGTTCGTTCACCCACACGCCAATCATATTTGTTTCAGCGAAATTTGTTTCTAGAAAGTTGAGAGTATGATGTTATTGAATTATGTTTTTGAAATTTGCTTTAGTTCTTGAGATTTGATGGGATTGTGGAGTTCTTGATGGAATCATGTCGATTTTAGAGTTGTTTTGAGTTAGAATCTTGGGTACATATACTGGGTATTTGAATCTAAGGAGGGATTGAGAAAAAGAATCAAATTACGCGAATTGAGGTGAGAAAATGAAGAAGAAAAAAGTCGAGCAGATTTTGGCATGCAAGTCCGCATCATGGACTTGCTCCCCCAGTGCATAAAAATCACCTCCGCGTCACGGAGAGGACGCAGACTCCTCTGTTTCAAAATTAATTTCGCGATCAAATATTTTAATGCATCTCTGCGTCGTGGACTTGCTTCCAAACAGTGATTTCTTGATCGTTTCTTATGTTTAACTATCTAAAAACACTCCTAAACATCACAAGATCTTTCCTATAACAAATCACAATCCTTGAATCCATAAATTCAAATTCAAGAAAAGTTAAGAGCCAAGTCTAGAGAGTTCTTAGAGTCATTTCACAAAATCTTTTACAAATGCTTTAAACTTGTTTTAAGACTTGAGCTTTGAGTTAAGTAAGAGTAACAAATGAAGTTAATTTCTTTAAAAAGAGTATATGGGAACTAAGTATTCCCAAAGAGTAAATGTTTTCACATTTAAACAAGAGAGCAAACACCGATTTCCAAGAGAGCCTTTGAGCTAGATTTTGAGTAATTATCTCAAACCACAGAAAGAGTTTTTGTTTTTAAACATATGAGCTGAGTATTTTGGGAGTAGTATTGAGCACCGATGTGGGGACGAGTTCATAACAACTCAATGTTTCCATAAACCATGTAGCCAACGTGGGTAGAAAGGGTCATACTTTTAAAATGATTTCTTAGTGCTTTTTAGCATAGACTAGTGGATCCACTTAGTTGAGGTGTTCTATATCGCGGCAAGTTATAGGACAGCTCTGGCAGCGTGGGCGAGACACTGTATCATCACATAGCTTATAGTGATGGTTGTCGGTTAGAGAAACTCCCACAAAGTTATATTACTTTATTGTATACATGTATACTGAGTTGTTTCTTACTGTTTTAAATGCTTTATATAAACTATATCTTTTCTATTGTTTATTTCTGCATTGAGTTGGGTATCCATGAGTTGAGTAAATCTGAGGTAAGTATTTCTTTTAGATTCCAGTTCAAGCTTAAGTGTTGTTTAGATTTCCCCTCACATGCTCGTACATTCAATGTACTAATGTCATTTGGCCTGCATCGTTTTATGATGCAGATACAGGTAACCAGGATCAGCACCCAGCACCTCACTGATCCAGTTGAGCGCTCAGAGTCAGTTGGTGAGCCTCGTTGCTTTCTGGAGGATTCCCTTTTTATTGCTTTGATTGGTTAGTTCATTAGGATGTCGTAGGTCTTGTCCCGACGTCCATCTCAATTGTTAAAGGCTTCATAGACAATTAGAGCCCGTTTGGATTGGCTTAAAAAAGTTAGCTTTTAATTCAAAAATAAAAAGTAGGGGGAGACCTACTTTTGGTTTTTGGACTTATTTAAAATCATTTTTGATTTATTTTAAGTCATTTTTTACCTTACCAAACACTTCGTAACTTATTTTAAGTCATTTCTTAAACTTATTTTAAGTCATTTTTTATATTTGCCAAAAACTTCTAGAAGTCAAAAACTGACTTAAAAGTAAGTTTGACAGACTTTTAAGCCAATCCAAACAGGCTCTTAGTTAGTTCATTTGTCATTATCTTGTTATTGACTTATGTTCAGATTTGAGTTGCCACTTTGGCTAAGTTAAATACTTATTTCTAAAACATTCTGAGTTTAGTTTGAGACAGTTGAGTTATCTTGCATTTTTTTTTCTCTTAATGCTTAAAGTCTTCCACCGAGAGTCTAGCCAGGCCAATGGTTCACTTGGGGCCAGCAATGGTTCTTGAGTACCAGTCCCATCCAGGGTGTAGGCTCGGAGCGTGACAATTTTTGTCTTTTTCTCATATATCATTTTATTCCTAGGTCTCTTTTGATAATATTTTATTTTTTGTTTTCTTCTCTTTTTTTTTCGTTTTTCTCTTAATTCCTTTTTTTCTTTTTTTTTGTTAGTTTATATTCTTCTTTTTTTAAAAAAAATCATCTTTCTATATTTTTGCTATATGAATATATGAAACACTCATTAATGCTACAATGTCAGTATATGATATGTTATGATGATATCACAGAGAAATGAGTTGGTTGTAGATGAATGGTTGTAGGAAATCTCAATGAAACTATAGTAGTATATAAATATATGAAACAATCCTTAGTGATTTCATATTAGTATATGATATGTTGTGATGGTATCATTGAGAAATGAGTTAGTTGTACATGAATGGTTGTATAAAACCTTAATGATACCATATCAATATATGAATATATGAAAACAGCCCTTAATGATTCCACAATAGTATATGAATCTATGAAAACAATCTTTAACGATACCATGTCAGTATATGATACGTTGTGATGGTATCATTGAGAAATGAGTTGGTTGTACATGAACAATTCAAGAAATCTTAATGATACTTTAACATTATATGAATATATGAAAACAACCTTAATGATACCATATCAATATATAATATTTTGTGATGGTATCATTGAGAAATGATTCGGTTGTACATGAATGGTTATAGAAAACCTTAATGATACCATATCAGTAGATGAATATATTATTATGGTATTATTAAGATATGAGTGGTTTTGTAAATAAACGAATGAATGAAACCTTAGTGCTACCGCAACAATATATGCATATAATATAATGGTATCATATCATTGTTACCAATACATAAAATATTCCTTAATGATAACATGCCAATATATAAGTTAGTTATTAACCACAAACCTTAATGATACCCACTCAGTTTCACTTAATAAATAGTTATGAACAAAAAGGCTAATGATACTCATACAATATTTATATACTATTTTAGTATCACTTACTAAGTTAGTTATTAGCAACAAACCTTAATGATACCCATTTAGTAGAGATATACTATTTTAGTATCACTTAATAAATTAGTTATGAACAAAAAGCTTAACAATACTCATGCACTATTTATATACTATTTTAGTATCACTTACTAAGTTAGTTATTAACAACAAACCTTAATGATACTCATTCAGTAGAGATATACTATTTCAGTATCACTTAATAAATTAGTTATGAACAAATAGTTTAATGATTCTATACATTATTTATATACTATTTTAGTATAACTTAATAGATTAGTTATGAGTAACAAAGCTTAATGATACCGATACTGTAAAAATATACTATTTGAATCACTTAATAAATTAGTTATGACTAAAGAGTTTAATGATACTCATACAATATTTATATATTATTTTAGTATCACTTACTAAGTTAGTTATTAACAACAAACCTTAATGATTCCCATTCAGTAAATATATACTATTTTAGTATCACTTAATAAATTAATTATGAACAAAAAGCTTAACGATACTCATACAATAATTATATACTATTTTAGTAGCACTTACAAAGTTAATTATTAACATCAAACCTTCATGATACTCATTCAGTGGAGATATACTATTTTAGAATCACTTAATAAATTAGTTATGAACAAAAAGCTTAATGATACTCATACATTATTTATATACTATTTTAGTATCACTTACTAAGTTAGTTATTAACAACAAACCTTAATGATACCCATTCAGTAGAGATATACTATTTTAGACGCATAATGAATTAGTTACAAACAAAAAGCTTAATGATACTCATACAATATTTTTTCTTATAAAATATTTTTGAAGCATGGTTTTATGAGTAATTTATGAAGAAGAAACCTTCATGATACCTATAAAGTATGTAGATACTGTTTTAGTATCATATACTAATGAGTAGTGTATGCAGAAGAAAACCTTAATGATACAAATACACTATATAGATACTCTATTGGTATCACTTAGTAATGAGTAATTTATGAAGAAGAAAATCGTAATGATACCATTAGAGTATATAGATTTTCTTTTAGTATAATTTAACTAACGAGTAGGGTGTGAAGTAGGAATATTAATGATACCAATATAATATATAGATACTCTTTTAGTAATTGCTCATTTTTTCAGATTATTTCTTAATGATACCAGATTAGTATGTCATATACTACTATAATATTATTTAGTAATTGCTCATTTCTCCAAATTATTTCTAAATGATACCACAACAGTATGCCATATACTATTATGTTATCATTGAGTAATTGCTCATTTTTTCTTGATTATTTCTGAATGATACTAGATTAGTATGCCATATACAACTATGGTATCATTTAGTAATTGTTCATTTTTTTGTTGATTATTTCTAAATGATACCAGAACAGTATGTCATATACTACTATGGTATCATTTAGTAATTGCTCATTTCCTCCAGATTATTTCTGAATGACACCAAAACAGTATGTCATATACTATTATGACGTCATTTAGTAATTGCTCATTTTTTCTTGATTATTTCTGAATGATACCAGATTAGTATGTCATATACTACTACAATATCATTTAGTAATTGTTCATTTACTTCAAATTATTTCTGAATGATACCACAACAGTATGCCCTATACTATTATGCCATCATTGAGTAATTGCTCATTTTTTCTTGATTATTTCTGAATGATACCATATTAGTATGTCATATACTACTATGCTATCATTTAGTTATTTCTGAATGATACCATAACAATATGTCATATACTACTATGGTATCATTTAGTAATTGCTCTTATTTTTCAGATTATTTCTGAAATGATTCCCGAACTATATGACCATATACTACTGTGACATCATTCAATAATTGATCATTTTCTTCAGATTGATACCAGAATAGTATGCCACATATTGTTACGACATCATTGAGTAGTTGCTCATTTGTTCTTGATTATTTCTGAATGATACTAGAACAATATGTCATATACTACTATCATATCATTTAGTAATTTCTTATTTTCTCCAGATTATTTTTGAATGATACCAGAACAACAAGCCATATACTACTATTGTATCATTCAGTATTTCTGTAAAAAAATTTAATTGTTTCATCAATCTACGAAAAATAATATGTCATATACAAGATTATGTATAGGCATTATATCTGTTTTTGCAAGATCTCGGAGTTCTATATTGAAAACCTTCGTGAACTGAATGTCGTTTTACAACTTGAGCTAGAGTGATTTTGTTCTGGTAGATTTGATAAACTTGAATTGATTATTTCGAGATGTCTACGATTATCTCTATGAAAGTCATTGCCTTAGTAATATTATTAGCAAGAAGATCAATTTCATTACATAGGTTTTTTTCATAAATCGATAGTTCAGTACTTTTTTGAGATATTTCTAAATAATTGATCATTTTTCCATTGTTTACAGTTGTAGGGAATGATCAACGGATAGAAGCAATATCCTGATTCTTCTTCTTCAAGTCGAGGTAGACTTTGACGGCCATATCACTGGATACTTTCAATTACATAAATTCTTCCGCAATTGAATAACGTATGTCAATACTTCCATTAAGTTTGAAATGATCTGCTATTTATTTTACAAAATCTTCGACATTTATAGTATATTCTATAAGCAGTACATCAACTTTATTTTGCGAATTCCAAATTTCACTGTGTTGTAAAAGAATGGGTATTTGCTCCATCCTCAAAATTGAGTGTTGACTTGAACTGGAAGAAGGAAAATCGTCGATGAAGAAAGAAGGATAAATGAGGGAAGAATGAGAATCGCGGATAAAAATGGAAGGAGAATTGGGGTAGAATAGAGAATTGATCAAAAATTGGGTTTTTTGATTTGTTGAAGTGACGAAAATTGTTGTTTTGAAATTTTATTGTTAGGGCTTTTTAGTTTCTATAGCCAATTGTTTGAGGGGGTATATAATGTAATTATTTAGGAGGATATGAAAGTAATGGGCTATAAGTTTGTAATTATTTTCATTCCAAGGACTATTTGCTTAGTATCCCGAAAAAATAAATGAGGCCCATCAGTTTCCTACTTAATTATGTAACATTTGGTCCTCACCTGTAATTCATTGAACAATATAATTAGGAGTCGTTTTGTCTTATTGATAATAATTACTTATAAAAATTTAATATTAATTCACCATACAACATGAATAAATTATAATAGAAAAAATTGATAAATTTGATACTGGCTTAATGTGTAGCCCGCCCTTGTAGTAATTAAAATTTATTATTTAATATTTCATTAAAAATTGATTAGATGATTAATAGTATTGATATTTGATATAGGGACAAACTGGTAATCTAACTTTTGCCTAACATTCTTTCCACTTTTAATATAACATGATATGATATGGTATATATATATATATATATATAAAATTAACAAGTCACTTTGTTATTGATGAATATGTTATGCCAAGGATTAGTTTGGAATCACAAGTAGTTTCAAGTACCATGTCTCGACTTAGGTGTAAACTTCGGTCACTACACCAGGGATGGCAATGGGGCGGTGCGGGGCAGGTTGAGCTTAACCCGCATAATTTTTAATCTGCTCCGCTCCACATAACAACTTTTTTCATTTTCAACCCGCCCCGTCCCACCCCACCCCGCATAATATTTTCTTTTTCTAGTTAAGTTTGATAATAAAAATAAAATTCATAAAAAGAAATTCATTTATTCATTAAGTTGTATTAATTTAATAGGATAGTGACTTAAAATTTTATTTTTTAGAGGTCAATTGGAAACATGTAAGAAATTGTATTATTTTTTATTGAACTATTTTCATTATTATCTTCAATATTTTAGTAGTTTTAAAGAAATTATTTTAATAAATAATGTTCTATCACTCTTATAACATGTAAGAAATTAAAATTAAGTTTGAACTCACATGAAATTACATATACCCGTAACCAGCCCCGCCCCACATTAATTTTTAAAAAACCCACTTCAACTCGCCCCACATCCCACCCGCCCCGCACAACCTTAAACCCACCCCGCCCCGCCCCATTGCATCCCTACATTACACGCACAAATGTTGAACGCGTGAAGGAGTTACAACATAATCCCAAACCAGTGTAAAACGCCATGTGACATTGCCAATTTAAATTATTTTCTTCATGAAGTAGACCCATCTTCCCCGCATCACCATTAAGGCATTAACAACCTTTTAAGAAGCTTTTTTAGCCAACCAAAAAATAGATACCGTCATTCTTGCCCTGATTTTTTATTTTTTAAATGCAATATTATTGCACTTTCTTTTTAAAAATAAAATAAAATTGATCAAGTAGTTTTCTATTTCTTAAAACTTAGAGATAGGAAATGTTGAGGCTAATAGATGAAGAGGTGATTTAGTGTGAAGATGATTTAAATTTAAGATTTTGATAGAAATTTTAATTTTCATATTTTGATTATTTGGTGATTGAAAGTTGGTTTAGCAGTGATTATATGATGAAGTGTTGTTGTAGTGGATTGAGATGGTGGGATTCAAAGAGATTTTTGGAGAAATCAAAGGCAAAGAAGAGAAGGAAAAGAGAAAAAAGTAAAAGAAAATGGATCAAAATAGAAAATAAAAGGCAAAACTAAAATAATTAAAAGTTAAATACTTGTCATAACTGGGACTGATCGAAAAAGGAGGTATCTATATATGGTACTTTAAAATAGGTGAAGGAGTAATTAGACCACTTGCAAATTAGGTATCTACTTAAAAACACCTATAAGTTAAGTAAGGACTTTATGTATTTTCTCTTTGTTTATCGTGCCTTGTTGTTGAAGTCATGATATCTCATTTAGAGCTAATTTTTTCCCTTGTTGAAAAAAAGTAAATAAGATTTGGTTTCTTTCTTATCGGGGTTTTTACTTTCCTTCCTGTTGTTTCATGTTCTGTAGAGCGGTTTATCCCTGACTATCTTATGGGAAGATTTATCTCTTCTCTACAAAGATACTCGGAACGCAGTTTGGTCACAGTCAATGGGAATAATACAACATGAGGACTGGACACATTAATATTCTAAAACTCCCATTTTACAGCCATGTTGCTGTTCAAAGTAAAATAGTGAATGAAGAGAGGCCTTTCATGAAACATAAAAACAATATATAACAGTAAATGAATAGTTTTCATATATAGTATAATCTTTATGAAACTAAAATCAATATAGTTATAGTTTGTCAATAGCAAGAAGCAGCTCCAAGTGATGAGAAATCATCAAATGAATGGAACTACTGCTATATTGGTTGCTCATTGGTAAGAGTCGTCGCCTTGGGTGGCTCACACCATCTACCATCAGACTCTGAAGGTTCAATAACGACTACTCCACCGTCGTTTAAACCCAAAGCTAACTGGTTTGGATTTTGAGGATGAGCAGCAACCACCACAGGGAACACATGAGAACTACATTTTGAACAGTAAAATGACTAGTGAATACAAAAACCAGTTGACTACTCCAATAAAGTACATCAAATTATTAATTACCTCAAATCAGAAGTGAGGAAAGTAGAAGGATCAATCTCATATTTGGGGGAGAGATCTGAAGCAGAGAGTATCAAAATGATCCCGTCTTTCATAACAATATATATCCACTCACTATCACATGAAAATGTTGCATGTGAAATTCGCGCACAGAAGTTTTTGATCATCCACTGCCAAATAAAATTTTTAAAAAATTGTTAATTATTGTTCATATGGACAGACAACAGTATGCATGGCTTTCTTTTTATTACTATAATAGGAGCCAGGGAGCACCTGCTTCACACATTCTAGCTTTGTTGTTTCATAGATTGCAATTTGAGTCTCATGTACGACAAGGAAGCATTTCTCATCTCGCTGATATTCGACAGATGTCTCTGATACTTCTGTTGGTAACCAGTCTGCAGACATCTGCAACATTGTACTTCCCTCCCTCTCCCAGTTTGTTGAATTCCACACCACTATCTGGGAAAGTAAAGTAGAAGACGGTTGTTAGCCGGTTCATTCAAGTAAAAGAGTTGATACTAAAAAGACTACCAATCATTTATCGCAAAGGAAACAACTTGGAAGCTAGTTGTGGTTGGATATATAAATCCATGCTGCTTTTGCTTTTCATTCCAATACGAAAAATACAAATTAGGGGTTGGAGGCTCTAACTTATCAAACAGAATTAACTATCAAATACGACACAAAATGTGCTATTAGACGCTACAAAGTTAATATAGCAAACCAATTGTCAACTTCTTTCTAATGGTGAAAGAAAAAACCTGAGAGTCTGCTCCTGAAGAAACAAGCACATTCAGTGTGTTAGAGAATGCAAGTCCAGTAATCCTTTTTGAGTGTCCCTGAAGCCTGCTTATGAACTGCAAAATCAAATGAAAAAAAATCAACTTCGGCACGTATTTGACACTTGCCTCAAAAGGAAGTGGGAGGCAAATATGATACCTCCTCCGAACGGACACTGTAGACAATGATTGTCGAATCATCCATCCCAACAGCAATCACATTGTTATTAGTCGGGTGGCAAGCAATACATGTTGCTGCAGGTGTAGGAGGCGTGATACTTTTCATTTTCTGCAGTTATCAAGAACAAGAAGGAACGATTAATGGAACCAATTATGTATAGTAGGATGAAATCTCTAATCTCCAGGGCATTTCAATATTAAAAGTATTACTTCTTCAGAAGAAATCAAAGACTCCATAAACGGCAGCATCATGCAAGTGAAGGATAAATGAAGAACATAAAGCAAATCGTGGATTCAAATCACATGAAAGTAAAGTACCAGTATATACCCTGTTATCAGTATTGATTCTTGAAAATTCATTTCCATTAACAGTTAAACACTTACGGTAACTAACATGATTTGATTACTTCAGTTCGGAACTGAAGGAAACTTTCATGGGCAAAGGAATGAATATATATAGAGAGAAGCATTTCATTATGCAGCGCATAAACTTCATTTTCTTGTAATCACCTTATAGAGGTTTAAGTTAAATATAGAAACTGCTCCTCCGGATGCCGAAAGTGCATAAAAACCATTATTGGTTAAAGCTATGCAAGGTGAAACTGCTCCTGCATCACTACTGGGCAGACTGTTCTTCAAAACCACCCCACTCTGCCCACTCCGTGGTTGCCACAATTGAGGAGTGCATTTTGGTGTTGTCTACAGCATAAACATGTTGGTCAGCCGACAAACGTAAATATTTAAGCCATTTTCTAAAACTCCTTTACCTGGCCAGTCAAATTAGAATCACTCTCCGACCATTTCCAGAGTAGATGAATACCATCTGCGACTAAGGCCACAAGCATATTTCCTGCCTGAGTATATGCTAACCTACACACCTGCAATAATTGATTGCAATTTCAATAAGAAGTTCCCTCATTTTTAATTTCAATGAGTCATATTATGAGATTTCAATAATCTAAGAATGATTTCATACCTTATTTGTCTTCACTTCCGAGGGGAGCCTCAAAGATTGACATCGTGAAATTTGGACGACCTTAGAGGTGCTCGGATTCCCTAATATCTTGTGATGCTCCATACTTGCCAGGCTTTCTGCTGTCTTTTCCTGTACAGCACTCAATCAATTTGAGAAGTCACTACAAAGCTGTCTATAATTTTATTTAATATGTTTTAAAAAGGTGGAAGCTGAAATAACTAGCATAGATGGAATGGAATTAAATATATCAGAAAGAATTGATAACAGAAACATCAGTTTCTTTCAACACGAACCGGAGGGACAATGCCATCAATCGGGCTACTATTAGCAGGACCACTTAGGGAATTGCCTGCAATCTGTAGAGAACAATATAAAGGTAAACCATAACTATTGTTTTTCTTATCTTGAGAAAAAAAAAATTAAGTTTGACATGCAGACCTCTCTTGTAGATAGATATGTAGAGGCATCCAATGAAGTTTGAAGAAAAATGCGGCCACCATCATTTGCTAAGATTTTGATACTGTTCTGATCCACAGAGACAGCCAATAAAGTGCCATTCTTGTTGAATCGAACATATGGACTTGCCTTGGTAAAGAAAATGAGAATTTCAGACTGTGTTATACTACAGAAGTAAGTACAGTTAAAAGAGGGCATTTGCATAATCATGTACTTATATCAAACTAGCTGCATTTTCTGGTTTTCGTTTTTAAGTATTGAGTTATGTTAGTGTCCACTTCAGCATTGACATAGAAATCAGAAACAAAAGGGAGAAAAAGTGCATCTTTTAGGATTCTCGTAAAATGATTATAGCTAGTAGAGTACATACAGGAAGGTCTCCACCAGCATTGACAACTGTCAAGAGTTGAGCATCATTTACATTCCAAACTTTGATTACATGGGAATCTCCAGCAGCCACATAGTTATTCCTGCTGATATCAAATTCCACAACACCCGAAGAACATTTGCCAAGTCCGAGGTAGGTCCTTTCTATGAAACCATCATTTTCATTCCATTCCACCAAGTACGAGTCTCCATCTTTATTAGTCCCACATGAAAAAAGCCTACAAGCTTCAAAACTAAGTATCCGTCCCAACAAACCAAAAAACAAAAAGCAGAAAAGAATGAAATTAGTCTGGCCAATCACCTTTTACCATTGGCACTGTAAAGCATTCTCATGCAACATTTACTAGGAGCCTCATAAGAAACACTTGGTCCCGAGTTTTCATACACCCATGCTTTTATTTCACCATTAGTTGATGTTGAAAATATAAACTGAGGCAGAAAAATGAAACAGAATGCTCTAAATATATATATATACTTAATAGTAAGCAGCTTTAGCAGTATAAAGAGGTATAATTACATGAACATCTTCCTTCACGTGAGCGCAAAGAGAGTAAACGGGCGCTCCATGACCTTCAAAAGTATATTGTCTAGCACCATTGTTAGTATTCCAGACCTTCAAATAAGTAGTTGAACATTAGCCAATTTCTCTGTCATGATTTTACCAAATTAGAGTTCCTGATTGTATTTAATTTATTTAACATGTAAACAAACAAACCTTGACCAACTTGTCCTCACCGCACGTTATGACAAGAAGTTGGTTATTTGGCTTAGAAAATGCAAGATCATTTACACTGCCATAATGAGCCTCAATCTGAGAAAGTAAAATCTCTATCAGAAATAAACCGAAACAAAAAGAGAAGAAGAAAAATTAAGCAAAGATGAATTTGCAGAAAAATACCTCCAGATGGTTTTCAGCATGATTGTCATTATTATGATAACTATATAGTTGAACAATGTTCTTAGAAGATGCAACCCCTGTTCATTTGTTCCAAGTTTAAAGCAATATTAACTTAACCGAGCACCAAATTCAGAAAATAAGTTCCTCTCCAAATCAAAATATATGAAGACATACCAAAGAGAGAGCCATCGGAACTCCATAGGACTCGATTGACTGAGATCCTCGGATCTTCACCCATACTTTTCTGAACAGTTATGGCCACCACCTTTAGTTACAGTAAGAAACTAAGTTTTAACTATCAGTTATAAGTACTCGTACCAGAAATTCAGCTGAAAAAGCCTCTACTTCCCACATCATTAACGTTCTTCTAAACAACATTTTTCCAGAACTAACATCCCACAGCTCTACGCCTCCACCACCGTCTCCAACTGCAAAATAATATCATCACTAGAAATGAATTTCAGGATTCAAAATCTTTATCACAAATATATCAGTTTGCGAAACTATCTTTTCAATGAGAAACCTATCAGAAGTGTCTGTTGAACAGGGTGAAAATCCATTGTGGTTGGATAATAGTTGACCGTCGGATAACTACTACTGATTGTTGGATAATCGCTGGTCGTTGGTGGATTGGCGCCAATGGTTAAAACACGTTCAACGGTCTTCGGAAAGTCATCCGAGAGGTTAACCGATGTATCCTGGTCTTGACAAGGAGCAGTTGTGGATAACACTTTCTGCATGAATATAATTACTCAAGGAGTTCAAATTTACTGATAAGCAACTAAACCATCAAATGAGGACATGCTCTTAAACTGGGAGAATAGAATGACTATGTGTGTTCAAAGTACATCACCTCGTTCATATCCCTTGCAGTGTTTACATCAGATAAATTACCAGAATCCTGAACAGCCTTCGAAGTAGAAGCTAACAAGAACAGCCAACACGAAAAAGTCAAGAGCGACACTATTGTTTATCAATATATAGTACTCTACAACTGCATAGTAAGTTTCCTGAAGCAGCAGCCTCACCAGAAGCTATGTCATCAGTTACAATGGACGAACTAGAAAATATTTGTCGATGATCAGGGTTTGCAGCTGATATGCTTTTGCTAGGCTGAGGAAGAAGGATTCAAACATTAGTGGGAAATGCCTTCCGCAGATGTGAAGTAATGCTATAATCTAATAAACTGTTCAGAATAAGTTACCCTTGGCATTTGCGTAAATGACTGATCTTGGTTTGCAGCCGATGTGGTTTCACTAGGCTGAGGAAGAAGGATTCAAACATTAGTGGGAAATGTCTTCAGCAGATGCGAAGTAATGCTATAATCTAATTAACTCTTCAAAATAAGTTACCCTTGGCATTTGCGTAACCGACTGATCTTGGTTTGCAGCCGATGTGGTTTCACTAGGCTGAGGAAAAAGGATTCAAACATTAGTGGGAAATGTCTTCAGCAGATGCGAAGTAATGCTATAATCTAATTAACTCTTCAAAATAAGTTACCCTTGGCATTTGCGTAACCGACTGATCTGGGGTTGCAGCCAATATGGTTTGGCTAGGCTGAGGAAGAAGGATTCAAACATTAGTGGGAAATGTCTTCAATAGATGTGAAGTAATGCTATAGTCTAATAAACTCTTCGAAATAAGTTACCCTTGGCATTTCCGTAACCGACTGATCTGCGTTTGCAGCCGATATGGCTTGGCTAGGCTGAGGAAGAAGGATTCAAACATTAGTCAGAAATGTCTTCAATAGATGTGAAGTAATGCTATAGTCTAATAAGTTACCCTTGGCATTTGCGTAACCGACTGATCTGGGGTTGCAGCCGATATGGTTTGGCTAGGCTGAGGAAGAAGGATTCAAACATTAGTGGGAAATGTCTTCAGCAGATGTGAAGTAATGCTATAATCTAATAAACTCTTCAAAATAAGTTACCCTTGGCATTTGCATAACAGACTGATCTGGGGTTGCAGCCGATATGGTTTGGCTAGGCTAAGGAAGAAGGATTCAAACATTAGCGGGAAATGTCTTCAGCAGATGTGAAGTAATGCTATAATCTAATAAACTCTTCAAAATAAGCTACCCTTGGCATTTGCGTAACCGACTGATCTTCAGGTATGGAACACTTATGATCAGTGAAGAGTGTTTTGATCTCCGGTTCTTGCTGAGGCTTTGCACAATGAATATGCTGCCAGTTCAAGCTGTATATATTGAAATGACATCAGCTCTTTGCAAACATCCATAAAAGGTATAAATAGGAAACTAAGACATTATCGAGTGCATCATACGAATGAAACGAGGGGATAAAAAAGGCTAATTAGATTATATTGTAGTTGGTGGAGTTTCACCGCACAGCTGAATATAAATACGCAGATTTCAGGAAAGAGAGAGAAGACAGAAAATAGCAAGATAAAACCTTTGATTAATTAGACGGCGCAATCTTGACTTGGTTAATTCTGGAAAGTCGAGTCTTCCATGAAACTGGGGGCTTGATTCAATGACAACCTTAAGTAGCTTCATTATGCGGTTCCTAGCAGTTAATGTGTCTCCATATAAAGCAAGTGAAGGATGTTCTCTGTGCACAGAAATTAAAAATAAAAGTTTCTTGTCGACCAGGCGTCTTACTTGTACAATTTTATGACGGACAGATAATCAGTATAACCTAACCTGAAGTCATCGAATGTAAGAAGCTGAGTCATCTCTGCATAAAGCACTTTATTTGGCTCGGCAAACACTTGAAGATCTTTCATAAGGATCTCAAGAGCAGTTTTACGATCTTGCCTATCACCCAATCAAATATATATATATAAGAACATTGTCCAAACTTTTGCCTCACAATAATGCATATTACATCTGAATTATGATTACCTGTCGAGTGCCTCAAGGAACTTTTGTTTCCTAATCTCGAAAAACATTTTTTTAGAATATCTGCTGTCAGTGACACCAGTGAAACCTGAAAGGTAGTTCTCAATCTCATCCCACTTGCCACCAAGCACGAGAGCTTCAAGATGTCCCATGTCAAAGAAAAACCCTGTCTCCTGCCCTAACCTATTTCACAACTTAACAATTCAGATAAAATTGTATCTTATTCTAATACGCGTAACTGAATAGAAAGAGTGAAATAAGATGAAACTCACATGTGAGCAGTTTTCGTGAGGTTCTCCTCATTGCAGAATTGCAATATCAAGAATATAAGGTCTTTACTAAGAGACATAGCCAAATGTGTTATTTCTTCCTTCAAAACCTTCAGATAATCAGAGAGATCAGTAAGAAGCGTATGACATATAGAACCACAGTAGCTTTTGTTTAGACCTTGTAAACCTACGACAGTAAACTCAATTATTATCGTATATCTTTGTTAAATTCAAACAATATTTATTTCCAAATGAGGAACTACATTTGACCTCATTCCTTCCTCAATGGGATAGGTAGGCACCACAACGGCTCACTCAGTAAGCTTTCCATTTCCCTTATATTAGAAAATGAGGCAGAAATTTTTTAGAGGAACTCAAAAATTCACAAGACGAAGATTCATCTCCAAAAATTAGAGGCTAAAGATCACATGAAAGTAGAATAATTGAGGAAAAATCTCAAAAAATGCACAAAAATCGCTTTTTGGGTCATCTCAAACCTTCTAATTGGTATTTATGTCCAAAATTTTCGGAGATACACATACAAGGTTTGCTCGTTACTAATATAATCTAGCCTCTCTTCTTCTTTAGATCCCTTTTTTCACTCCGATCATAGAGTCAAGATTATTCAAATGTCAAAATCTAATGACCAACAATTTACCTATGAAGTGAATGGGGAATGTAACGGAAAATTAAATACAAACAAAAATTGGCAACAACAAGAAAAATATCAACTTTTATGCCTAGATTAGCATCTTACACAAAACATACATAGATGTTAAAACGATTAATACAGCAATCAACAGCTAAGAAAAGAAATCACAATTCTCCACTCTAATTCAATTCCACCACAAATCAAAACTAAAAAAAGAAACATTTCTACTCATCATCAATCAATGCCAGAATAAATCGAAACAATCAGAGAAGATTAAATCAAATACCATTCAGAGACTCGTAAAATTTGTTTCCTCAATCAAATCAAAAAACAAAATTCACAAAGTTTTTGAAGATAGAAAAATGTAAGTTTTATTCTAAAAAGGGAAAACTGCGGCTTACCTGTCTAAAAACCTGCAGTGCAGTGCTGTGCTGTATAAAAGAAAGAGGAAAGTTGGCAATACTTTCTTCCTTTTTATAGCTAATAGACAATAAGTCACTTGCCTTATTACTATAAGCAGCTTTACTTATCAGGACAAAACTATCTAGATTTTCTTTCGCTTTCAAATGGAATTTTACTTCCCTAGTGCGTTCTTTTTAATATTAACAAGACCTAAAATATAGGGTAAGAGAAAAGTAGGTGGTTAGACTTATTAGGAAAATTAATAATTAATGAGATTTTAAAAAATTAAGTATCATAAAATACATAGGTAAAGCCTCGGTAACTAATAATTTATCTGAGATAATATTTTTCTCTGATCTCAACTTGGGTCAATGAAAAAAAATCACTCATATCGATATGATAATAAGATATAATATATTTTCAAAGACTCTTATATAAATATATGATCCCATTAATATTGTACATTAGTAATAATTATTTAAAAGTACAAATATATCTTACACAATTTAGTGAAATGTGGTCCTATTGTGTTTTGTTTTTTGTTAAAATTTAAATGTAGTTGAAACTCATCTCAAACTTTTCTTATTGCATCTATAAGTTTCGGTATTGCCACAACTGTAAAAATTTTTGAGTGCATGTGGAATGATTTCTTTTGTATCACTTAATGCTTTATAGAGCATATTGTTCTGAGTGAGGGTAATGTTTGTTATCGCTGCTTCCTGTTTTGCTTTCTTAGCGAAATGCATGCTTCCGTTCATATCAAACATACGCATTTGATTTGTCATTATTGATTTTGTGACATCTTTTAAATAAGAAGTCATTTTTGGATATGAATTCAAGAAATTTCCTATGTTGCTTAAATAGTTATTCTCTCACCATCATACATTGAATATTCTTCGTAAAGATACATTGAATAATATTTGATAATTAAGAAACAATAAACATTATGTAGAATGAATTTATTTTAACAATAAATCATTGAATTCTTGAATTTATTTTACAATGAACCATTTAACAAGAATATATATTACTATAAATGATCATACACATACATTGTACTTTATGTATAATGAATTTTATTTTTTTATGAATTCAATAAATATGATACAGTTTAGTACTCTCTCCATTCCATATTAATTGAATTTCTGAGGTGTTTCATACCCTTTAAGAAAAGTAGATTAAGACATAAATTGAACATAGTTTTCTATTTTTACCCTTTATTAATTGTTGTCAAATTTATTGAAGTCATTAGATTGAAAATCCAAAATGAAGGGTAAAATTGGAAGAACACTCTAAAAGTAGTCTTGAAAACTGAACAATTAAGTTAATTTGAAAAATGGAAAATGCCTCAAAAATTCAATTAATATGGAATGGAGGAAGTAAGATACAATGATTTTGATGTATTCATTGTAGGTTATGTACGATAAATTTATTTTTTGTGTGAATCTAATAAATATAATACATAAATTAGTCTGATACAATAGTTTAACCTTCATTAAATCTCAAAACATTCTTTAAATAAATAAATATTAATTTTTCGATTAAATAATACATTTACATAATAATAATATTTCATGGTTCCTTCTATATTAATCTAGTGAGGTTTAATGTATATGGTAAGAGTTCTAAGGTTTTCTCTCAACAACATAATTATAAACATGCTGATAGGTTTGACGTAATGTTGCAGGTGAAGTTGCATATCAACGGCTTGACGTAATAGAGCACATAATTTTATTTTTTCTCAAATTTTACCCATGTTAAGTTTCCTATGTGAACTTGAAAAATTATGTATTTTATGTAAATGAAAAAAATTCATCCCTAATTATATAGACAAAAACTTTTTATAAAAGAAGTTAATTTCATGGTTTAAAGAAAATGATTTAGTAGTACAACAATCATATTGTTAGCCTCTTTGGTACATGACTTTCAGTTTGCTAGCATCGCAACTTTCAGTTATTGTTTTTCATGTATGATAATTGTAATGACCTTCATTGTGATTTGCTTGTTTTCGTGTTCATTTCTCATTTTCCCCCTTTCCATAGCTTGTATGATGTGTATTTAATGTGTTGGGATGGGTGACACGCTTTTAAAGGTGGCCGGAAGAGTTTTAGGTGAGTTTTTCCCTTCTTGAAACTTGATTTTGAAAGAGTTGACTTTGGTCAACATTCGAAGAATCTGACGTCGTATATGTTTTACAACAACTCCAAAGATCTATTTTGGGTTAGTAGCATTGGTGGTGTAATTTAGGTACCGAGGCTTTCGATGTGATTTTGAGCCGTTAGGTGTGATGTTTTGAATGTTTGATAAAGGATCGACTTCGGTCAATATTCTTGGTAAACATGCTCATATGAGATTTTCGAGTTTGATCTAGAACGATCACGCCCCGAGACTATCCCTAGATGCGACAATGTGCTTAGAGCCACAAGTGACCCCAAGCTAACCTCATGACACGACACCAAGAATCAACATAAAATAATTGAAGATAACTGAATGCGGAAGCTAATTGACATAGTCTAAAATATCAATAGACGAATGACTAAGTATACATCGCTGAATCTAAACTGACTCTATGAAAAATCTCTAATCATATGAATTCTTAGGACAAACTCCTAACTAACTCTAAGTGTCTCTAGGAAAAGTCTCTAATCATATGAGTTGCTAGGAAAAACTCCTATCTAACTCCAACCATCTAAAAACTGAAAGTAAATGACTGAAAGAAACATAAGGTGTTGTTCTCAGAGAGAGATGAGAACCAAACGCGACTGCTAGTTGATTAGAGATAGCCCTAACCGTGGATTGGATACTGAACGTCAGGACCTATATAATCAAACAATGTAGGCAAAAAGTATGCGGTCATCACTTTGAATGTAATGAGTATGAGGAATATGCATAATAAACATGATATATATGATCAACATATTGAATTTGTAAAGCGTGTTAATGCAATGACAAGTAAATTAACATGAAATTAAGATATATTGAACTGAAATACATAAGTACAAAGGTCATTCAATAACTGAAAGTGTGACTCTAGGAGATACTAAAATCGACATAAACCCTGTGAGCTACTACATAAAATTCAATGTAGTTCTCCCACACCAAAAAGAAGGTGTCCAATACTTTTCATGATAAAGGACCTGATAACTGAGCTAATGTGGATCTACTAAGCTAAAGTCTATAAAGACTAATCTTACGGTGATACGTAGTTCTGCGACTTAGGAATTGCTACTAAGGGTCCACAGACACTGGCCAGAATCCTTCATCCCTAAATTCGCTCGGTGCTAAGTATTACTCCCAATAGAAAAATGCATCTAACTAGAAACAATATTACTCTGATAATACTAAATCATGTTGATAACTGATAAATACCAAGTAGCTTAAAAATTATGATAATTGAAAATAATTTGAGAAATACTTTATCTGAAAGCATCTAATTTATGATAATATGATAATTTGATAGATGTATCTGAAATAGCATAATTTTGAGTATAACTGAAAGTCACATTATCTGAAAACACCTAAATAGGAAAACTTGATAAGTTGAAACATGCATTCTGAAAATCATGAAGTTCTGGGTCATGAAAATACTTGTATAATTAGGGTTAAAAAAATACCATTGAAACATGAAATTATAATTGAAATCATGTAATTGAAAACTATATCATGAAGAAGAATTGAATTACGAAAAGAACCCATGAAAATCATAGAAATACTAGATTTGTAGAAATTATAAACTTGTAGAATTGGAGCTTTCTTGGAACTCACTAGGTGAAGAAATACCCATTGATGATGTCACACCACAAACTAGGCATGATAGGCACACAGTGCCTCACTTGACATAGTAAACCGACTGAAACATAAATGAAATGATATAATAAGGGCCGACAAGGCTGTTATAATAACCTGTTGAAACAAGATAATTGGACTAGCGAGGTAACAACAACATCAAAGATATAATAAAAGCATCGACAAGAAAAACTTAACTGATAAAGAACTAGCAAGCAGACAAGGCTGCAACTAACATCATATACAACAAGCCGATAAAACTATAAACAGAAAGAAGAAAAAAACCCAATACAATATGTTTATAACTCTCTACGAGTACTACAAATTAAATGATCGGGAAAATTCCCCAATGATACCAACCATCATCTGCAAAACTCAAGTATAAAAAACATATGGAGCTTACCAATCCACAACACCTCTATTGCAAAGACCGACCAGGACCTCTTTCTGAACCTGTAACACGAAATGCAGCATCCCCATGAAATGAGACGTCGATTGAATAAATATGTACTGGTATATAGGACGAAAAATAGAATCATAAACAAATGTGATAAAAAGGGTAATAGAGATATCACTTGAAACTGAAACTCTGATAGCCTCCATGGCCAACATATGACCACATAATAAGCAAATATGTATGGTATGCTCATATAATGGTATGTCATGAATACATATATATAGATGTAAATGCATGACATATCCAATCAAAAGCTCGCAATGGTGGTGCCTTTCGGTAGCTAACCGACATCATATTTGCCAACTTGTGGTCATCTGTGTCTCATACGTATAAATATAGACAATAGGCCCCATACCTCCCGATTATATCTTAGGAGTAGAATGCATAACATGTCATGTCATGAATTTGTAATGCATATATATTACCATAATCATGTTGCCATTCTTGACTTGTTAGTAATCTTGTTCTCATAGTCTCGTAATCCCTTTTGTATAACATGTAAATGTCTCGTAGAACCTCATATGCTTGTAGAATAAATTAAAACACTTAACTCGACTTTAGAAAGGTAGCTTAAACTTGAGAATGTTCATAAAGATCTTAAGGTGATTAACGAATCCCCTCGTAACTTCATTAAACTTTCATACGACCATTTGGCCTATAAAACTCATAATAAATTTGAAGCTCTTGACTATGTAGAAAATTAGTCACTTAAGAACTCAAAGGAGACTGACATGTTTGACTTAATTTACTATAAACAACTCCAACTCCAAGTTGGTAATAGTATCGACTTTTTTTTAGAAACAAGATTGTTTGACAAGTATATAACCACAAGAATAGAGTACAAAATTTTATATGAATATAATTTTTAAATACCCATTTCATAAAAACTACTCACGAGAAAGAATAGTGTAAAAAACTCCTTAGATACAACATAATAATTTTTCTTCATTTCCGTATCACTCTTAAGACAATAGCTCGCTAATAGACATAAGAAATAAGAAATTCTACATATGATAACTTTAACTATCAAACATACTTCACAATAATACAATAACAATACTACGACAAAATCAACTGACATCCCAATGCCTTTCACAAAGGATCTTTCTAGCAATGAAATAGTAAAAAAAAAAAAGACTTATTCAGTGATTTACAATTTTTAAAATTCGTGTGATACAAAAAAAAATTTTTTTTTACCTTTAACATACCTTGAATATTGAATTGAATAACTTGATATTGATAATCACTTTCCTATTGGTGATCAAATATTTTCCACAGAACCTCTCTTCAACGAAGTAAGTGTATACACATGCAGAAGCTATGAATTAAATTTGTAAGGATATTGAAGATGCAAAAATGAAAGCAAGTGACATATTATTAGTGGCGGAGCCAGGGTCTCCGTGAAGGGGTTCAAAGTATAAAATAGTAAACTCATAAAAGATACAAGATGAAAAATTGAGCAGATGGAAAAGGAAAATATTAACTTTAACCTGCTAAATTTAACTTGTCTTGTCATGCCGCGTTTAAGTTTTTCCTACTTTTATCCTGCTCCATTGAGTTTTTTTAAAATTCTTGGGCTTTTTTTTAGTTTTGCAGTGCTATTATATTTTGAATTTTTTTAAAAAAATCTAAATTAGTGTCCTTTCAATCATATACTACTATAAAAATCACTACGATTTTTTAAAAAGGGTAACGATTGAGTTACTAATATTATAATGCATATTCAAAAAATAAATAAATAGTATCATCATATTTTAGTTCATTTAATTCAATTTACTAGGTTAATCATTTATAAAAAAGAGAATAAATCAAGAAATCAAATAAGATTAGTTTAGTTTTCATCTATTTCAAAAAAAATTGCAAAAACTATAGGAAAGAATACTATAAAATCAAAGAAATAAAATCCAATTATATATATATATTTTTAAAATATTCACGACTTTTAATTTTTTTCCGATTAATTTAATTTACTTATTTTATATAAATATTTTTTCTAACTCAATTTAAAATTTAATAACAATTCATCTTTCTTCAATTTAGTACATGAAAAGAGAGTTATGTAGAAATAAAATGAGCAATTATAAAATAAGAAAAATAAAAGATAAAATTACAAAGAATGTGACTAATAAATTGAAACAAAAACAAATAGCATAGAGAGAAAATAATAAAAACTAAAAGGAAGGGAATAAAGCTTCATATTGAACCCAATGAGGCTTTCTCATTGGGTTGGGAATCTGAGCCCATCTCGTGGCAAAAAAAAGGTGCAAAAATGTTTCACGCAGTGGGAATCGAACACGCAACTTTCCAGCAACCAATGATACCCTTAGCCGCTGCGCTATTCTTATCTTTATTGTTGAGAGGTTCATTTTAATTAATATACTCATAAAACAAGAATTTGACTTTATATATACATCGTAATTTTTCGACGAAAGAGGTTCGGGTGAAGCCCTAAGCTACACATAGCTCTGCCCCTGCATATATAATATATATATTTGTATGTATTTTTCCTCTTATTATAGAAGTGGGAGTTCAAGCTCCTCAGCGTCGACATGTCTGTTTCATCATATATGGGGGTTGTCCGGTTATTTCATGTGCTTCTGCTTACACGCCGCTGAAGTTCATTTGCTTAAGCTTTTGAGGCAATCCATTAACTTGACATGTGGAATCACTAGGGCCCACAATACTGCCACATTGAAGAAGACTAACACAAATAAATCTCTGAAAAGGGAAATGACCAATCAGGAGAAGCAAAGATGGGATTAAAGCACAAAATATGTGCCATTAAAATTAATATGGATTTTAAGGCAAGATTTCATTTTCGACTTAGATACAATTTGTTTTAAAAATTTGGTACTAACCATTTTAATATTTCAAAGAAATCTTCGCAAAGGCAGGGTAACAGTAGATTTTATTTCATTCTTGAAAAATACATTGGGAAAGCTTCAAATTAATACAATGTGTACGAGTGGAACCACAATGGTGACAACAGAATTGGCAAAGAATCATGTTTATAATCACTAGTCAGTGTATAATTTTTTCGAAATTATAAAACTCACTTCAGTTATTTTTAGTTATATTTGTATTATTTTGAATATCAGTAAAAAAAAATCAACGATTGATGATGAAAAATAATTAAGAACATCTTAATAAACCTCTATGCGTAAAAAAAAAAGAGATGATTTACTACACATAAATATATGTTATAATTTATTTCAAAGTAAAAATTTTGAAATTATTTAATCAATACCATTCCAAATTTATAATTATTAAAAATATTTATCAAGTATTTATTTTACACTTAATAAATTAATTATTTAATTAATATCATTTAAAAATAAATTTATAAATAAATATTGAATCCGTGACTGCACGGGATTTTCGTAACTAGTAAATATATAAGTCACTTTCTGTTGGAATCAATTTAAATCCATATATTATATTATATAGAACTCTTAAATGGTATGCTAAGTGCACAAGTGACACATTCTAAGTTTTCAACAAAAGTTGTTGTCCACCCTATCCACCTCCACGTGGAGTGGATGTGGCAACATAAAAAATATATTTATTTCATTACATATGCACCAGATATTGCATAGGCTTGTGGTGTATATATATATATATATATAAAATTATGAAATATCATAATTAATAGAAAATTATTTTGGATAAATCCTACCTCATATAATAATATTTTTTTTTGTTTAACTAGACTTATTATCTCCGTTAAAATATTAATAATTGATAAAACTCTTATAAATAAATACATACACAAATGTATATTCATAACTATGATTTTTCCATAAATATTTAAGACATTTTAGGAAGACAATAAATGATTTTTTTTTCAAATTTTGATAAAATACGATGTTATCAAATCATATGTGGTAATACACCAAAAATCTCAAATTAGACTCGTAAGCCTTTTATACAAGATAAAAGACAACCTTAAACACCTGGAGTGTTACATTCTTCCACTCTAGAAACATTCATCCTCGATTGAAAATAAAGGCATGCATGTTTAAAGTTAGGAACTCTTTTGAAATTTTGACAGGATTTCATCTATGTATGAAACTATCCCAAAAACCTAAAATTCATAGGGAGATATGCACAATATCATTAAAATAACTCTGGACTTTTTTTAATAGCAAATTACCACATAATGCAACATGATTAACAAAGGAACTCCCCCTTAAGAACATTCGTCTGCGAATGAAAATAATACTTACGGAGCTAATCTAATAATCCTTTCAAAGTTTTGGAAGAGGTTCCTTTATAAACCGGGTAATTCTAAACCTAAAACTTAGCCAGACTATACCTACGTGCCTCAAATGACAATATTTAACATATTAAGAATAAGGTGTTCAACTTATATTTCATTAATTAAATCGCAACACAAAGCACAACTCAATAAGAAAACTTACCTTTACTTATCTATTCAAGTAGTTGTGCATGAGATGACATATATATATATATATATAAGCACGTAACATAGAATTCATGGTATAAAAAGAGATAAACAAAGAGAGCATATGTTATGTGAACTAGTGAGTTATAACAAAATGGCCCTAGCCATGCATGGCTTTACAGGTATATGGCGTATGAATAATTTATCTAGAAAAACATGTTATTTATGTGTAAATAGGATGTGGACTATAAGTCAGTACGCACACAAGGAATTTTTATAAATAAATTATTATCTGAAATTTAACATGCAAACCTTGTGATTAAGAGAAACGTAAAATTTCTTTAAACATAAGTTCTCAGGTTGTAAAATCTTATATCATACGAATAACATAACTTTGACATATGAAGGTTTTCTATAATAATTAAACAAATCAACTTATAAACCTATATCAAATGTACAACTTAAATATTTAATAAATGCACGATTAAACTTAATATTTAAAAAACAGATGACGTTTAAACAAATAATATAGAAACGTCTAACAATTAGTCAAATTATCAAAATGTAAAGTCTACGGATAGTGATCTTAATTAAGTAATTCTTTTGACATAGTGACCTATCATACTCATGGGATTATAATTGAAAACATGCAATTAAAGACTAATCATGAAGAAGAATTGAATTGCAAAAGAACCCATGAAAATCATAAAAATCCTATATTTGTAGAAATCATAAACTTGTAGAATTGAAGTTTTCTTGGGACTCACTAGGTAAAGGAATACCCATTGATGATGTCACACATGGGCATGACAGCAACCCGGTGCCTCACTTGACTGAGCGAACCGACTGAAACATAAGGAAACGATATAACAAAGACTGACAAGGCTGCTACGATAACTTGCTAAAACAAGATAACTGGACCGGTGAGGTAACAACAACATCAATAATATAATGAAAGCACTAGCAAGATGAACCTAAGTGATAAAGAACTAGAAAGCCGACAAGGCTACAACTGGAATCATATAAAACAAGCCGACAAAAATATAAATGGAAAGTAGAAAACACATACCTAATACAGTATGTCCACAAGTCTCTACGAATACTACAAATCAAATGGTCTGGAAAAATTCCCAATGATACCAACCATCATCTACAAACTCAAATATAAAAAACCTACATACCACCATTAGCTCCAGAAAGAATAAAGCTTGTTAATCCTCAGTTGAGACAACACTCCTATTGCAAAGTTCGATCAGGACCTCTTTATGAACCTACATTACAAAATGCAGCATTCCCAGTACAAATAAAAATGTACTAGTATGCAAGACAAAAAAGTAGAATCATATATAACTGTGATAAAAAAGGTAATAGAGATACCACCTGAAATTGAAACTCGAATAGCCTCCATGAACGATATCTAACCACATAATAAGCAAATACATACAATTTGCTCATATAATCGTATTTCGTGATTACATATATATAGCTGAAAATGCATGACATAATCAACCAAAAGCTAGCAATGATGGTGCCTTCCGGTAGCTAATGGACATTATATTCGTCAATTTATGATCATCTGTGTCTCATACATATAAATATAGGCAATACTCCCTATATGTATTGATTATACCTCGGGAATAAAATGCATAACATATCATGACATGAATTTGTAATGCATATATTACTATAATCATGTTGTCAATCTTGGCCCATTGGTACACTTGTTTTCATAATCTCGTAATCACTTTCGTATACACATGTAAATGTCTCGTAGAACCTCATATGCTTGTAGAATAAATTGGAACACTCAAGTCGACTTTAGAAAGGTAACTTAAACTTGAAAATGTTCATAAAGATTTTAATGTGATTAAGGAATCTCTTCGTAACTTCATTAAACTTTCATACAACCATTAGGCTTATAAAACTCATAATAAGCCCGAAGCTCTTGACTCGATTTCAACGTAGAAAATTAGTTACTTAGGAACTCAAATGAGATTGAGATGCTTGACTTGATTTACTATAAACGACTCCAAATTGGTAATAGTGTGAACTTTTTTTTAGAAACAAAATTGTTTGACAAGTATATAACCACAAGAATAGGGTACAAGATATGGTATGAATATAATTTTCAAATAATCTTTTTATAAAAATTTCTCACGAGAAAGAATAGTTTTAAAACTCCCTTAGATATAACATAATAAATCTACATCATTTATGTATCACTCTTAAGAATGTGGCTTGCTAATAGACATAAGTAATAAGAAACTCTACAGATAATAACTTTAATTTTCAAACATACTTCACAATAGTAAAAGCATAACAATACCACTACTAAAAAACTGCCAAAAAGAGATGGACTGCGTCGCTTTTTTGGCCAAAAGCGACGGAAAAGCGACACAATCAATCTTGTCGCTTTTTGGCTCAATGCTTTTCCAAAAGCGACGGACTGCGTTATTTTTATTTTTTTAATTTTTTTTGTTAAGAATGCGACGCCGTCCGTTGTTGTTGTTTTTTTTAAAAAATTTTAAAAAAGAGACGAAGTCCGTCGCTTTAATTAATTTTTAATTTTTTTAGAATCTTGAAAAGCGACGGACAATGAGACGCCGTCCGTCATTTTTTTGGAAATAAAAATTTGAAAAATCTAGAAAATCGACGAACTAAAGGACCCTATCTGTCGCTTTTCTGGGTTTCTAAAAAACATTAAAAAAAGCGACGGACTAAAAGACCATGTCCGTCGCTTTTCTGGGTTTAAAGAAAAAAAAATCCAAAAAAGCGACGGACAAAATCACCCTGTCCGTCGCTTTTTTTGCAATTTTTTTGACAGTAGAAACTGACAGTTTCTGCTGCCCACCTGCAAAAGCAATTCAATTCAATTTAACCCCGATCAAACACAAAACATTATAAAGAAGCTACACAAAATATAAACAACAAACTTAAATTAACATTCAAAAATATCTAAATCACAATTTAAAGACTTATAAAGTCTTTCAAAATTCGTTTTAAAATTACAAAAAATTCATTTCAAAATTAAAAATAGTTCATAAAGACTATTATCAAGATTTCTAAAGTTCAACCTAATAATTAGTTCAAAAATTCTATAAATCAAGATTTCTAAAGTTCACAACCGATGAGTCCTAGATTTGGACTCATTTAGGGCTTTATTTGTATATGTTTAGTGTCCTGAAATGCTTATTTTGTGCCAATAACTGATGTAAAATCCTTGATTTCCAGGTATTTGGATTGAGGAACAAAGCAAGGACACTAATTTGCAAAAACAAACGAAGCGAGCTGAAAAAAGGAAGAAAAGAGAGACTGGTGATCGCCAAGTCCATTTGGCGAGTCGCCGATTGGCCATTTGACCGCCTAAAGTTCCAGTGTGCCAAGCCCTGAAGGAGAAAGTCAAGTTGGCCAGTGAAAGGAGCAGTCGGCGGATTGCCGAGTGGTTCCGCGATGCAGTGTTAGATCGCCTAAAGTTACAGACCTGGAGAATGCTGAAGGCCAATGCAAGAAGGCGATGAAATGGACCAAAGGGCGGATCTCCGAGTTAATCGGCGAGCCCGACTTACTGCGCCGAATGGCCCTTTGCAACATATTTTTGGCGACTATAAATACGTTTTTGAACATTTAATGTAGGAGCTTTTGATCATATCTTTTGGATAATTAGAATTTTCAGTTTGAACTCTGAGTTTGGAGACAAGTTTTCCTTAGCTTTGAGGAATTGAAGTTTTCCATTTTTGAGAAATTGGAAGTGGTTCTTTGAGATTCTTCAATTTGGACCTTTGTAAAGACGAAATTAATCTTACCCAATTGATGGAAACACAATTTGGTAACAATTTTTATCTTTTTATAATGTCTATCTAAAACCCCAATTCTTGGGGTGTGATTATGGGTTGATTTAGTTTATGGGTATTACTAATTGTTAGTTTAAATGATGTGTAGAAGTGATTTCAATCAGTAATTGTGGTTCAATTTAAAGAATTGTAGTTGCAAATACAATTCTACCTTTGTATTTTTGGCTTGTTCGAGAGAGAGGTTTTAAAACCAAGATTACTAAATTGATGGTTTGTGGGTATTGGGTTGTCATGGGTTCAGCTCGAGAGAGTGAATCATGAGCTCTTTTCCACACATTCAGCTCGAGAGAGTGAATGGACTAAGGCGTAGGCTGTCCTTATTTTGCATGCTTGTCGATGTTCGAGAGAAATTGACTTGATTCGGGGTAAATTTTTCGAGAGAAAGTTTACCTCCTCTATAGTCTAGCCTATTCACTAATTTACAACTATTTTCTAACAGTTGTAATTACCCATTTGTCTACATTAGTCTATAATCAATTTACATCCCAAGAACCTGTCTCATTATTGTTATCTTTGTGTTATTTGCTACTGCTGTAGTCGATAATTGAAAAGCAAAACCCCCTTATTTGACATTCGTGTCACCCCTAACTTGAATTATATTTTTATTAGATAATGTCTATTCCTATGGCTTATTTGAACATATTCGTACTTTACTCTTGAATCTTAAACACGTACCACTCCCTGTGGGATTCAACCTCAACTCATTTAGTTGGGTTATTATACTGATTAACGACCGTTGACGCTTAGAATTAGATGAAGTGTCTTTGAAACGTTAATAATCAAAATGGCACCGCTGCCGGGTAGTGATGTTGGTTAAGATTCTTTAGTTAAGTTTAATTTTGTTCTTTTTAGTTATAGTCGAATCTACTTACTTTTAGTTTTGGTTTGCTTGTTTGTGTTTTGAAACAACGAGTATGAGTGTGAACGGGAGCAATGTTAGCCAAGTAGGCCACCAGGATGACATCGGCAACCTCAACGATGTCAACGAGCCTAATGCTAATGACCCTCATCTAATGGGTGGAATTGGTGCCATTCGCTTGCCTCCGGCTGAAGGGGACGCTGTGTTCCATCTTACAAGTACTATGTTGCAGCTCTTGCAATTGAAAGGGTTGTTTGGTGGGTTGGCTCATGAGGATCCCCATGAGCATATATTTGAAACTTTGTTGATGTTTGCGGGTCGTTCTCCTTTAAGAACATATCCCAAGAGTCGGTTCGATTGGTGTTGTTCCCATTTTCGTTAATGAGAGAATCATGTAAGTGGCTGGCTGAATTGCCATGTGAATCTATCACTTCGTGGGAAGAGTTTGTCACCGCATTTCAAGTGCGATTTTTCCCTCATTCAAAGATGATGACTCTTCGGGACAATATCCAAAGCTTCAAGCATTTGGAGGGTGAGCCAATTCATGAGACTTGGCTGCGATTCAAGAAGTTGGTGCTACAATTTTGAGCCAATTCTTTCGGCGAGCCTGATTTGGCTCGCTAGAGTGATTCAGTGACTCGCCGAACCTGTCTGCAACAGTTTTTCTTCAACTTTCTTTGAACTATTTCTAACTTCTTTTTGATGTTTTTTTGCAGATATGTCTAGAACCAACATTGACATGTCTCCCCGTAAAAGAGCATGAGGCATAACTATAAATGAAAGAGGAGCCAACCCTCTCAAAAAGGAAAGAATAGAGCCTTCAAAGGGAGGCAAGGGCAAAGGGAAGAGGCCAACATCTGAGGCTTCGGAACATAACTCCGGCAGCGAGAGAGTGGCCTTTAACTCCCAAGATGTATTATTTGAGCCAGAGGACGACCAACCATTACAATCCTGGAGAGCGGAGATCCGTGCTAGATCTCTTCCTGACTCAGCTAGAGCCTCAGCAGCTTCCTTTCCAGTGGATACGATGCCAGCTCCGGCACCTCCTGTGGCCCCAGTGCCACCAGTACAAGTCCCTACTCTCAGGCTACTTAATAGATTGAAAGTCGATGGGTTGAGGACAATTTTAGATGAGAAGTTGCTATCCACAGAGGGCCTTGAGGGCAGATACTTTGCAGTGAGGGACACCCTCAATTTCCACCGGTTCGAGCAGTTCACTAGTCCCCGAGGCCCCTATATTCCTACATGGGTTCAGTGTTTTATGCAGCATACGGAGAGTTGGTGCCCAAGGGGAAGTAGAAGGCCAGTGCCTTCAGACCGGTGAAGTCGGTCATGGTCCGGGGGAAGGAAGTCGAGTGCACTAGTGATTACATTATCACTGTACTTGACAGGGATCTAGGTGTCATATTGGCATATGACGGCTTGCCTACTACTCAGTCCTTGGATGACCTAAAGGGCTGGCTTGCACTGTTGATTTCGATACCACCCCGAGGTGGATCGATGCAGGGGTCTTTATCAAGAAGAAGGACCTGAATATTGCCGCTCGATTCTAGTTTGTATTTATTAGCAGCACCAGCATGCTATCCCAGAACGAGTCTATCCTCCACCACCCTAAGGCAGCCTGCCTTGGGTCAATCATATCCAGGATGATCATTAACCTAGGACTCCTCATAGAGTAGGAGATGTCCATGAGGGCCAAGCAGAGTCAGACCTCTCTACCATTCCCGGTGCTGGTTATAGAGATGTGTCGGCGTACTGGAGTTCCTCGTGATGGGACGAGAGATTTTGAGGTCACTCCTACATCCTTAATTGATATCAAACGTATAGAGGCCGAGTACATTCGAGAGGAGGCCGATATAAGGAGAGCAGCTTCGGTGGATACATCTCCATAGGTGGACATTGACTCTATACCTGCATAGGCATCTTTGCCTAATCTATCCCATTTCTTCCTCCCAAGCTTCTGGTACTTCTACCTCTACCCATCACGCCAGGATTACTCAGGCTATGATCCTGAAGATGGGGAACCTGGCCCATTCGGCTGATGTGAGGGCTACCCAACTAGAGGCTTCAGTTCAATGGATGATTGAGAGTGCCATCCTTGCTGCCCTGACCCCCCTCCGAACTTCTATTGATAATTCGACTACGAGAGTCTCTACTTGTGAGGGTCGATAGGGGGAGTCTTCTGAGGTGACGACTTTGAAAGTCGAGGTTGCTAATTTGAGTAAGGACGTGGACTACTTGAAGTCCACAGACTTCACTTCACTATTGGAGGCAACAGATGATGTGAATGCCCCAGCGACTTCTGAGTTTCCTCCGCCCACCACCGGAGACGTACATCGGGATGACATAGCAGCTGATGAGTCAGAGTTAGAGACCGACGAGGAGTAGATAGAGTTGAGGGAGAAGAGCATCTATGGAAACCTGTCGGACCTGGAGGAGACGATCGTACAGTCGGTGATCCAGACATCACTGACAGAGATTTACATGGCAGCCCCTAGTGGATCTGGTACTACTGATATGACTCCGGGCATTGATGCCCAAGATCAGAGTGTTGCACCGGGCACTGATGCCTAGACAGATGGAGCGATTGTGTAGACATGATCCCTCTTTACCTCCCTTTCTATCATTTTTATTAATTTTTGGATGTTTTACTACATTTGAGGGCAAATTGCTTTTTGTTTGTGGTGAGGTGAGGTATTTCTATACCTACGTCTTGTGATTATGACTTTTCTCTATATATTGTGTTTTGACACTATTTTTATGGATGTTTGAGCTTGTGGATCCTTATTTTGAATGTAAATAATTTTTGGACCCTTCCGAAAAATTTTGCCACTTCTTGTGTATTTAATTGTGGCTGTTCTTGTGCAAATTTGAGTGTCGGTTGTGATCAATACCGATGACTTGAATAATGCTCCAATCGAACAAACATGAATGTGCGGTTACGATGAGGCCAAATGAAGTTGCATAGGCAATATGTGAACTTTTTGCATCTCGTTATGACTAGCCTATTATCAAATTGAGTCTCTTGTGATGAACGTTGCACACTAGCGAAATTGTGGAGTCTTGTTTGACATTGGTGTTAATGCCTTGTGTGATGAGCTTACCATGAGCGATGTGTGATGACACTTAGAATTTGCCCCGTTGGTCCGATTGACTAAGTGATGTAAGCTCTTGAAATGATCTTAGGCAAAAATTTTAAAGAGTGAAAAAATTTGACATTATACCTCTTTTGTGGCCTACCTTGTGAGTGTGTGATCTTTGCTTGAACACCCTTTGAGCCTTATCCTTTTATTGGAAGAAACTTGATGAAATTGTGACCTTTATTTATCCCTTCACCCATAATCCTCATGAAGTATGGTTTGTTTAAATATCCAACTTAGGCCAAAAGCCTAAGTTGGGGGTGTGGTGAAAGGAGAAGGTATGTCAAGAAGTGCAAAGAAGCCCCCTCGATTCATGGTGGTGAAAAAGATGGAACCCGTCCATACAAAAAAAAAGAAAAAGTTTGTAATAAAGTTGCGAAAGTGCAAAAGAAATGGCGTGTTTGGTATGCCATGGAAAGTGAATAATGGGATGACTTTTGAGCATGAATGAAAATGTTGAAGAAAAGGAAAGAAAGTTTTGTTCATACCACATTTCATGAGGATAGCAGCCCCTGAGCCTAAATGACCATACCTTTACACTCAGTCCTGTTACAAGCCTTAAAAAGACATTTTTAATCTTAATAAGCTGAAACAAGTGTTGATTTGAAAATAAGGGCACACCTATGGGTGGAGTCATGCATGTGTTCATCTTTTTGAGTGTGAGAGTTGTTTGTGATTCCGAAGCTATAAATTGTTGAACCATTGTGTGTGAATATAGAATCATCTTTATGTGAGGGCATTTGAGTACTTTGTTGAGCTTGAACTTGCATTTGAAGCAAGTATTGTGAACTTGAGGTTCTTTGATAATGGTGAGTCACAACTTGAATCTTTGAGTGCACAATTGATCCTTGCATAAGTAAATTGAGTCTTGTTGTGTGCATTCATGAATGAGTCTTGTGTAGCACTGTTTGAGACATCTTTTTTGAACTGTTGAACTGAGTTTTACTTGAGGACAAGCAAAAGTTTAAGTTGGGGGTGTAGATGAGTCTTAGATTTGGACTCATTTAGGGTTTATTTGTATAGGTTTAGTGTCCTTAAATGCTTATTTTGTGCCAATAACTGATGTAAAATCTTTGATTTCCAGGTATTTGGATTGAGTAACAAAGCAAGGATACTAATTTGCAAAAAGGAACGAAGCGAGCTGAAAGAAGGAATAAAAAAGAGCCTGGTGATCGCCAAGTCCATTTGGTGATCGAGTCGCCGAGTGGCCATTTGACCGCCTAAAGTTCCAATGTGCCGAACCCTGAAGGAGAAAGTCAAGTTGGTGAGAAAATGAGCAGTCGGCTGATCGCCGAGTGGTTCCGCGATGCAGTGTTAGATCGTCCAAAGTTACAGACTTGGAAGATGCTGAAGGCCAATGAAAGAAGGCAACAGAATGGACCAAAGGGCGGATCTCCGAGTTGATCGGCGAGCCCGACTTACTGAGCTGAATGACCCTTCGCAACATATTTTTGGCGACTATAAATATGTTTTTGAACATTTAATCTAAGAGCTTTTGATCATATTTTTTGGATAATTAGATTTTTCAGTTTGAACTTTGAGTTTGGAGACAAGTTTTCCTTAACCTTGAAGAATTGAAGTTTTCCATTTTTGAGAAATTGGAAGTGGTTCTCTGAGATTCTTCAATTTACCTTTGTAAAGACAAAATTAATCTTACCCAGTTGATGGAAACACAATTTGGTAACGATTTTAATTTTTTTATATTGTCTAGCTAAAATCCCAATTCTTGGGGTGTGATTATGTGATTATGGACTGATTTAGTTTATGGGTATTGCTAATTGTTAGTTTAAATGCTGTTTAGAAGATTTCAATCAGTAATTGTGGTTCAATTTAAAGAATTGTAGTTGCAAATGCAGTTCTACCTTCGTGTTTTTGGTTTGCTCGAGAGAGAGGTTTTAAAACCAAGATTACTGAATTGATGGTTTGTGGGTATTGGGTTGTCATAGGTTCAGCTTGAGAGAGTGAATCCTAAGCTCTTTTCCACACATTCAGCTCGAGAGAGTGAATGGACTAAGGCGTAGGCTGTCCTTATTTTGCATGCTTGTCGATGTTCGGGAGAAATTGACTTGATTCAGGGTAAATTGTTCGAGAGAAAGTTTACCTCCTCTATAGTCTAGCCTGTTCACTAATTTACAACTATTTTCTAACAGTTGCAATTACCCATTTGTCTACATTAGTCTATAATCAAATCACATCCCAAGAACCAGTCTCATTATTGTTATCTTTGTGTTATTTGTTGTTGCTGTAGTGGATAATTGAAAACCAAAACCCCCGTATTTGACATTCGTGTCATCCCTAACTTGAATTATGTTTTTATTCGATAATGTCTATTCCTATGGCTTATTTGAACATATTCGTACTTTACTCTTGAATCATAAACAAGTACCACTCCCTGTGGGATTCGACCCCAACTCATTTAGTTGGGTTATTATACTGATTAACGACCGTTGACACTTAGAATTGGGTGAAGTGTCTTTGAAACGTTAATAATCAACAACCTAAAGTTTAAAATCCTACAATAAATCAAGATTTCTAAAGTTCACAACTTAAAGTTCTAAAATCCCACAATAATTCAAGATTTCTAAAGTTCACAACCTAAAGTTCTAAAATCCTAAAATAATTCAAGATTTCTAAAGTTCACAACCTAAAGTTCTAAAATCCCACAATAATTCAAGTTCTCTAAAGTTCACAACTTTAAGTTCTATAATCCTACAAAAATTCAAGTTTTCTAAAATTCGTAACTTAAAGTTCTAAAATTCTACAATAATTCAAGATTTCTAACGTTTCACAACCTAAAGTTCTAAAATCCTACAAAAATACAAGTTCTCTAAAGTTCACAACTTAAAGTTCTAAAATCCTACAATAATTCAAGATTTCTAACGTTCATAATCTTATAAAGTTCTAAGATCCTACAAAAATTCAAGTTCTCTAAAGTTCACAACTTTAAGTTCTAAAATCCTACAATAATTCAAGATTTATAAAGTTCACAACCTAAAGTTCTAAAATCCTACAATAATTCAAGATTGTTAACGTTTACAATCTTATAAAGTTCTAAATACAATAATTCAAGATTTCTTAAGTTCACAACCTAAAGTTTAAAATCCTACAATAATTCAAGATTTCTAAAGTTCACAACTTAAAGTTCTAAAATACCACAATAATTCAAGACTTCTAAAGATCACAACCTAAATTTCTAAAATCTACAATAATTCAAGATTTCTAAAGTTCACAACCTAAAGTTTAAAATCCTACAATAATTCAAGACTTCTAAAGTTCACAACTTAAAGTTCTAAAATCCCACAATAATTCAAGATTTCTAAAGTTCACAACCTAAAGTTCTAAAATCTTACAATAATTCAAGATTTCTAAAGTTCACAACCTAAAATTCTAAAATCTTACAATAATTCAAGATTTCTAAAGTTCACAACCTAATTAAAGTTCTAAAATCCTACAAAAATTCAAGTTCATATCTAATTTCTAGAATTTCTAAGTTCAAGAATTTCCAAGTTCAAGAATTTCTAAGTTCAAGAATATAATTCAAGTAACCCAATTTTCAACAACAACATAATACATATAAGCACAAATACAATGACAAATTGAAAAATTCAACTAATCTCTAACTTCTAGCTTCTAATTATTTGTTAGTTCTAACTTCTAATACTTAATTTACAATCATATTTTAAAATCCTCAATTTTTCTAACTTCAACTTTCAAACTTACTAAATTCAAGAACTTCTAAGTTGAAAAATTCAACTAATCTAATTTCAACTTTCATATACTATCCAATATTTTTCTAACTTCAAAGTAATCTAACTTTCATATACAATTGAATGTTTTTCTAACTTCAACCGTCAAACATACTAAATTCAAGAATTTCAAAGTTAGAAAATGCAACTAATCTAACTTCTAACTTCTAACTGAATTCACAATCATATTAAAAAAAACCCAATTTAGAATAAAACCCTAAAATAAAAAATCTCCAATTCTCTACCTAACTAACAATAATCAAATATACAAATTAACAGTTGAATAACACAATTCATCAAACTAAAACAATATACCAATTTATAGCAAATCAAATATTACTAGAATTGAAAAAAACTAAAATTAAACCCTAACCTTAACAAGCTAAGAAAAAGAGGCAGTGGGGACGACGGGTGGCGACGCCGATGGGGCAAGACAGCGATAGGACTAATGCTCAAGGAGAGAAGGGCGACGGCGGCGGCGCAACAGTTTGGTTTTAGAGAGAAGGGAGAAGAGAGAGTCAGAGAGATGAGAAAATGGGGGGAAAACCTGCTTTTTGGTTCAACATAATTTTAAAAAAGCGACGGACAACGTTTCTTTGTCAGTCACTTTTTTAAAAATATTTGACCAAAATTTTGACTAAAAAGTGACGGACTAAGAGACACTATCCATCGCTTTTTAAAAATGTTTGACTACCCAATGCCCTTCACAAAGGATCTTCCTACCAATGGAATAGTAAGAAGCTAACTCATTCGGTGATTTACAATTTTTAAAATTCGTGTGATATGACAAAAAAGTTTTGCCTTAAGCAATGTTGAATTGAATACTTGACACTGATAATCACTTTGATATTGGTGATCAAATATAATGCAAAAATATTTATCATAGAACCTCTCTTCAACGTAAGTAAGTGTATACATATGCAGAAGCTAGGAATTAAATTTGTAAGGAAATTGAAGATGTCAAAAATGAAAGCAAATGACATTATAATATATATTTTGTACATATAAATATAAGTCACTTTTTGTTGGAATCAATTTAAATCCATATATTATATAGTACTCGTAAATTGTATGCTGAGTGCACAAGTGTCACACTCTAAGATTTTAACAAAAGTTGTTGTCCACCCTATCCACCTCCACGTGGAGTGGAGGTGGCAACATAGAAAATATATTTAGCCCATTACATATGCACTTGGATATTACATAGGCCCGTGGTAAATCAGTTATATATGTTGATCAGATTAATTCTTAGTAATAATTTTTTTTGAATGTTCATCTCATTAATTTGATTATAATTGTGAATATAAGAGAGTTGTTTTGAAAGGTATTGTTGGAATGTATGCATCCACATAGCTAAGATAGGACCAGGTCCTCGGCACGATTTACAATGACAAAAGCAGATAAATACTTAAGTAAATAAACGCTGAGAGTAAAGATTGTACACACAACTTTACGTGGAAACGTCCTTGCTCAAGGGAGTAAAACCACGACCTGTCTCAAAGGGATTTTCAAATTGCTTTTACTAAACTTCACAAACAAAAGTAAAACACAGTTTCCAACTTGAGATTAACCTGCTAATCTCCACACCAAGTAATATCACCTATTACTTAACCGAGCCTAAGCAGATACAACACTGCCCACTATGATTAATATAGACTTTGATGTAAGACACTAAGTTACTCACAACTAAGTTCTTACTATGATTCACACAAGCTTGAAACGTTTCTATCACAAGCAAAACAATTTATACAATATAAGCACGATTACAAGCAGTCAAAGTAACAGTTGCTATAGGAAACAATAATGCAATTTATCAGGTCCCTGCTGTTTTGAAGCTTGAATATCTCTCTTTGAATGAATGCGTTGTTTGTTGTTTTTTTCTTGAATATATCAAACATCAAGAGTTAATACTTTTTGGACAAACAACCTCGTTGCTTCTGGTTGGTGTAGTACACTAGCGACTTCACCAACTTTCTGACGCAGACAGCTTTCCAGCTGTACAACATATGACCCTGGACAAGCATACTCTGCAGAGGACCGGGTCCCTGTACTTATGAGGAGATCATCAAAACATCTGGGAACATTAAGACTTATCATTTCCCCCCTTTTTGATGATGACAAACAACCTATAGGCAACCTCACATGAGTTTTAAACATTAATTCAAAAATTACATTAGTTCCCCCTATCACCTATTCCCCCTATCACTGTTCTTCCTCCTTTGTTCAGTTCCCTTTCTAATTTCACAACTGCTTACCAAATATCCCCCCTTTTGACATCATTGAAAATGATTAGTAGTAAACATATGCAAGTTATAGGCAAAACATTTAAGTAATCAGGGCCATGGGCCATACAGAGCATGTACAGGTAAACATAACGAGAATATTAAACCATACTGAACAAGGCACAATAACAATTATCATTAGATCACAAAAACTGACCACAATAGTCAGTCATAACAGTACACAGAGCTACTAGAGTTTTAAACCAGGAATGAAAAAGAAATTGGGAAACAGGACACATTTAGGATGGAGGTTGGAAGAGGATTAAGGGTACGTATGAGCAAGGACATTCGCTCATTGAAACCTCATGAGCTTGAATAACTTGCTTGTTGAGAGCCTTGACTTCCTCACTGAGTGAGGCATTTGTCTTCAACAACTTCTCATTCTCAGTTCTCAACTTTTGCACCATTTGCTCATCTACACCACTAGTACCAGGTCCTTTGAAACAGCCTTCTGAAACTAAGATTTCAGATGAGCAATCTCAACCTCCTTATCATTCAAGATCATAGTGAGATCAGTCAATTCTCATTTAAGGGAGGCTTGTTGTTCTAGAATATCTGCCACCTAAGACCTACCCTTGCCCTTCCTTCAACACACTCACATTTGACCAGGGTAGCAGCAGTGAATATTTTCTTAGTGGTACCAGGTACTTCTCGTCCCAAAGGCACTTCAAAATGTTTGAACACATAATTCAGCAAGTAGCCATACGAGATGGCGTGCTTTGCCAGTTTCCATGTCATCACCCTGTGCATATGTTCAAGCATTATAGTAGGGAGATTTATTTCCTCAAGTTCATCCAGCTTTTCCATGAGAAATAGATCAGCAACAGACGCTACAGTTCTCTTCTCCGTCCTTGGTACCATCACCTTGTTGATGAACTCAAAGAGTAGCTGATATTCTCCCTTTAGAAACTTCTTTGGCATCCCTGAACGCTTGGTATCCCCACGATTTATGTCCTGTTCTGAGAACTAAGTGGATGGCTTGCAGCTTTCAATTGACCGGAATCCTCTTGTAGGCACACCTAGAATGATACCCAAAGTTTCCTCATCTAAAAAGATTTTAATATATTTGACAGAAGTCCTGATTCCTCCATCCTCCATCCTCCAACAACTCCATTTTGTAGTAAAATTTGCGCAGCTCAGGTTCATGCAAATAAGGTGCTGGGGGTTCGAATAGATGTCCCCAACTTTGTACAGAAACAACATCAAAGAGATTGGACATACCAAATTTGGTTATAATATCAGGATCAAAAACTCTGCCGTTCAACACTTTCTGGTTCTCCATTTGGCTATGCGCGCTTCCCTAGTCATTTCCTTGTCTGCAACTTATTTTATAACAATAGGACCTGGTTCCTTGTCCTGATTTGACTTAACAGTAACCCTCTTGTTCACTCTCTTCTTCTTTACATGAGATTTCTTTACAGACTTCTGACTTCCCTTCAATTTAACCCTCTCAACCTCAGCTTCCTTTCTTCGTTTCGCCAAATATGCAGTGATGTCATCAGATTCAGTCTCACTGGTCCCAACAAGAAACGGAGTTGATGTGGGTTCTTCAGGCAAGTGACCTTCCCGTCTTCTTTTCCTAATCCTCTCTGTTTGAATTACATTCGCTGCAATGGCACTCCCCAAACTTTCTGCATTTCAATCTTAGTCATATACCTCTTCTTGTCCCTTTTTGAGTGAGACTCAACCAACTTTCCCTTCCCTTTTCTTTTTCTCTCCTTTGCACACTCAGCGAGCTCATCAACAAGAACAACCTTAGGAGCACTTTTAAATATTTCCAAATCAGGGACACCAACTGTTAAAGTGTTGGCTCCTCGCACCCCTTTTCTGCTCCATTTCAAAGACACTTCTTCTTCCTCTTCCTTGTCACTCTCAACATCAAACGACCTAGGCGTTTGGTCAAACACGGGTAGAAGACTGTGAGGTACCTGCTCTGGAGACCTCAACTCTTATTCCAATAAGGTTGGTTGAACATCACCTCTAAGGGAGGCCAAACTTTGTACAACCACTAATTCTATCCCTGTTGTTAGAATATTAGACTCAGGACCCTTTCCCTCCAGCAGATCTCCATCAATTATACTTTCAGACATAATAGAAAACACTCCCCTAGACAATACTTCAAGTTCTTCAGTGGGAGGGTCAGCATTGAGTTTTTTGACTGATTGGGATTTCGAGTTTTGAGATTTGTCACCAGATATAACTAACATCGGTGAGCAGGTAAGATCTCCATAAATGGAAGATTAGGAGAAGCCACCACTTCAGTATGAGGTGTGATGGACTTGTCCGTTTCACCAACACCACATACTGGTGTCAACGGAGATTCTTTTGGGGAGAGGGTGGAGAAATTAAAGGAACCAGGGTTTTAAATCTCTTGAGAAAAGGGAAGCTTTGAAGAAGAAGTGGAGTTAGACATTTTGATGAAGAAGAAGGGGCGATTTAAGAACGAAGTAAGAAATCACAAAAGAGATTTGAAAGAGGTTAAGATCTTTAGATTAGCAGAGATTAGGTTTATATTTAAGCCCAATAGGTATCGGGTCCCTGAAAAGTTGTGACTCTTGGATTTAAAGTGAAAAGACGTTCGAAACTGACACGATGAATGAGTGAGAGACACATGGCAGTGACGTTGACAGACATACAATGTAGCATAAGTGATACTAACCTCGTGGGGACCAAGTCCCATTTAGTTTGTAGCCCTGCCTGTATGATTAGATCTTCCCTTCATCCAACATGCCATGAGTGTATATTTACATTAAGGTACTAGAAGTGAATTCTCAAATGATACGCATTACAACAAGTATAAATAACTGTCCTCCTTAACATTATCAAATGGAAGATTTTTTGCAAACTTGTCATGAAATAAGGTGATCTTGTGCATCCTCAACCCTAACCTGTTTTTGATGAAACAATCTTTACTCAAAGGTTTTGTAAAGATATTAGCCAATTGGTTTTCTGTCTTACAGAACTTCATCACCACATTTTGCTTTTCAACATTGTCTCTCAGAAAGTGATGCCTCACATCTATGTGCTTTGTCCTCTTATGCTGAACATGGTTCTTGGCCATGTTCATTGCACTAGTGTTATCACAAATAAGAGGGATAGTGTCTGTGAGAACTCCAAAGTGTTCCAGCTGCTGCTTGATCCATAGTAGTTGTGCACAACAAGATGCAACAGCCACATATTCTGCTTCAACTATAGACAGTGCCACTGATTTTTGCTTCTTAGTCCCCCATGATATCAGTGATGATCCTAAAATGTGTGTTATGCCTGATGTGCTCTTTTGATCAACAAGAAAACCTGCATGATCAACATCAACATAACCAATTAGATCAAATGAGTCACTAGTGGGATAGAAGAGAACCAGGTCCTGTGTGCCCTTCAGATATCTCAGAACTCGCTTGGCTGCCTTCAAGTGTGAGTCCTTTGGTGCTGCTTGAAACCTTGCACACATCCCTACACTAAAGACTATGTCAGGTCTGCTAGCAGTAAGATACATAAGTGACCCAATAATTCCCCTGTACATGGTCTGATTTACTTCAATTCCATCTCCATCCAGGTCAAGTTTCACTCTTGTTCTCATAGGAGTATCAATGACTTTCGCTTCAAGCAAATTGAACTTTTTCAGCGGTTCTTTTATATACTTCTCCTGACATATGGATGTGCCCGGGAGAAGACTGTCTGATCTGAAGTCCCAAAAAGAAAGTAAGCTCCCCCATCATGCTCATTTCAAATTCACTACTCATTAAATCATCAAACTCCTTGCACAGTGAATCTGAAGTAGCTCCAAAGATGATATCATCTACATATACATGCACAATCAACAACTCCTTACCTCTGGATTTTTGGAACAATGTATTATCAATTTTACCTCTTTTGAACCCATTTGCATGGAGGAATTTTGACAAGCATTCGTACCAAGCTCTGCGAGCTTGCTTTAAACCATATAAAACTTTATCCAACTTCAGCACATGATTTGGCAGGTCTGCATCTTCAAAACCCGGAGGTTGCTTGACATACACTTTTTCTTTCAAATTCCCATTCAGGAAGGCACTCTTGACATCCATTTGTAATAGTTTAAACTCCATGTTGGTGGCAAAGGGTATCAGGATTCTAATAGCTTTTATTCTATCTATAGGAGCAATGGTCTTGTCATAGTCAGTCCCCTCCTCTTGATTGTATCCCTGCACTACGAGTCTTGAATTATTTCTGATGATGATCCCATGCTCATCAAGTTTGTTTCTGAATACCCATCTTGTCCCAATAATGGTTCTGTTGAGTGGTCTTAGGACCAAGTGCCACACCTTGCTTCTTTCAAACTGATGAAGCTCTTCATGCATTAATGTTACACAATTTGCATCCTGTAAAGCCTCTTTGATATTCTTAGGCTCAATGGATGATATGAAGGCTGAATATACAACTAGATTTCTTGTTCTGGATCTAGTTTGTATTCCGGAGTCAAGTGGAGAGATGAGATTGTCCAGTGGATGTGAGGATTGATGTTTCCATCTGGACTTTCTGGTAATATCTTCTTCCACATCATCAAATTCACCTTCATCATCTTCTGAATTTTGAGATAATACCTCCTGAGCTGAACCGAAGGGACCAGGTTCTCCTGTGTGTTCTGCACCATTTTCCTTTGCAACCTATATGTTTCCAGGATTTTGAATTGTTTTATCCTGTTTTCTCTTGATCAGCTCCTCCAACTCATGGTCTTCTTTGTGCTCATCATTTTTCTCAGATTCATCAAATATCACATGCATGCTCTCTTCAACACATAGAGTTCTTTTGTTAAAACCCTGTAGGACTTGCTGGTAGAAGAGTACCCGACAAACACCCATTCATCACTCCTGGCATCAAACTTGCCAAGGTCATCCTTTCCATTATTCAGTACAAAGCATTTGCACCCAAATAACTTAAGATGAGCGATTAAAGGTTAGTTCATAAGGTGTTTTCTTGATCACAGACTTGATAAGACACCTATTTGTAACATAACATGTTGTGTTGACTGCTTCTGCCCAAAAATTCATTACAAGCCCTGAGTCAATCAACATAGTTCTTGCAATATACACTAATGTTTTGTTCTTCCTTTCAACAACTCCATTTTGCTGCGGAGTTCTTGGTGCAGAGAAACTGTGATTGATTCCATTTTCAGCACAAAACCCTTCAATTTGAGAGTTCTCAAACTCTGTGCCATGCTATTAATCTTGCAGTTTACCTTCAATTGAATAGCTTTGTCAAATGTGATCAGAAGTCCGGCCGTCTCATCCTTAGTCTGCCTAAACATGTTTCATGTGAACCTGGAGAAGTCATCAACAACTACAAGAATATACTTCTTACCTCCTCTGCTTTGAATTCTGACTGGTCCACATAGGTCCATGTGAAGAAGCTCCAGAGGTCTGGTTGTGCTCACACCTTTCTTGGCTTTGAAGGATGATCTTGTTTGTTTCCCTTTTGCACAGGCATCACAGACTTTATCATTTGAGAACTTCAGCTTTGGCAATCTAAGGACCAGGTCCCCTGCAACAAGTTTGTTCAACAAAGAAGTACTTACATGACCCAATCACCGGTGTTATAGATTTGCATCATCAGTTTCAGTGCTCAGGCATGAAAGACTGTCCCCTTCAATAGATTCAAGATCCACAACATATATATTGTTTACTCTTTTGGCAGACATAACAACTCTTTTAGTTGCACAATTTTTAACCAGACATCTATCAGACATGAACTTGACTTCATTTTCCTTGTCGTAGATTTAAGATACACTCAAGAGATTGTATTTCAAACCATCCACATAGTGTACATTGTCTATGGAATGATCAATTTTTCTCCATATCTTACCAATACCAAGAATGAAATCCTTCTTCCCACCACCAAATGACACACCACCACCTTGGTTTGCTTCCAAAGAGACGAAGTTTAGAGTGTCTCCAATCATGTGCCTTGAGCATCCGCTATCCATGTACCATCACTGACTGCTTCCTCTCTTCTCATTCAGATCCTCTTCATCGTCAGATTTTGCAATTAGTGAGAAAATGGAGGTGTAGACAGTTTCATCATCTTCCACAGCCATCATCGAGACATCTTCTGGACTATTTGTCTCTTTCTCGGATTCACTAGATGCATTTCCCCATACAACCAAAGCTTTCTGCACTAGTTGATCAACATGAGCTTTTCTCTTGGCATGGTCTAGGACCTGGTCCCTTCTGCGAGGTCTGAAGTCCTGAGTTTCCTACTTCTGGCTGGAGCAGTCCCTCATAAAATGACCAGGTTTGCCACATTTATGATAAAGATCATTTGCATTAGCTGTTCTACTGGTCGAAGCTTTCTTTTGAAAGCCTCCATGTTCTTGATAATCTTCTGAAACCTTCTAGTGACATATGCCATTTCATCATCCTCCTCAGTCATATTGTTTTGAGAAGTTTTCAAAGCAACTGATTTCTCCTTCTTTCCCTCCTTCATGTTTGTCCCATGTTGCTTGTTCAGCTTATAAGTTTGGATATTTCCAAACAGTTCATCCATGGCAACCGTCTTCAGATCCTTTGCTTCAGTTATAGCATTCATTTTGCTTTCCCATAACTTGGGAAGCACTTTGAGAATCTTTCGAACTTGTTTGCTTAAGGGAATAAGTTCACCAAGGCATCTCAGTTCGTTGGTTATAGAGGTGAAACTTAAGTTCATCTCGAAGATGGTTTCACCTACCTTCATACAGAAGTTCTCATACTGAGTCGTAAGCATATCGATCTTAGACTCCTTCACTTGTGTTGTTCCCTCATGGGCTGTTTGGAGACAATCCTATATCTCTTTGGCTGTCTCAGATGCAGAGATTCGATTGTACTCATCTGACCCAATTCCACATACTAGAATCTTCTTTGCTTTATAATTTTTCTCTATCTTCTTCCTGTCCGTTTCATTGTACTCCTTTTTGGTTTTGATAACGGTTGTAGTGAGCTCTCTATCTTTCACCTCCTTTGTGGGAATGTACAGTCCATCAAGAATCACGTCTCACAACTCAATATCTTCAGCATTGATGTAATCATGCATGCGATTCTTCCACCACCCATAGTATTGTCCATTGAAGCGGGGTGGTCTGGTAGATGATGACCTTCCTCCATATTGGGTGGAGCAGCCATTCCTTCGGATATTTTCTTTTCTTGGTGTTACGCAAATCGAAAAGTCAAGCTCTAATACCACTTGTTGGAATGTATGCGTTCACTTAACTAAGATAGGACCAGGTCCTCAGCACGATTTACAATGACAAAAGCAGATAAATACTTAAAGTAAATAAATGCTGAAAGTAAAGATTGTACACACAACTTTACGTGGAAATCTCCTTGCTCAAGGGAGTAAAACCACGACCTGTCTCACAGAGATTTTTAAACTGCTTTTACTAAACTTCACAAGGAAAAGTAAAACACAGTTTACAACTTGAGATTAACCTGCTAATCTCCACACTAAGTACTATCACCTATTACTTAACCAAGCCTAAGCAGATACATCACTGCCCACTATACAAATCCTGACTGATTAATATAGACTTTGATGGAAGACACTAAGTTACTTACAACTATGTTCTTACAATGATTCACACAAGCTTGAAACATTTCTATCACAAGCGAAACGATTCCTACAATATAAGCACGATTACAAGCAGTCAAAGTAACCAGGAAGCAATAATGCAATTTATCAGGTCCTTGCTATTTTGAAGCTTGAATATCTCTCTTTGAATGAATGAGTTATTTGTTGTGTTTGCTCTGGTAGGTTAATACCTTTTGGACAAACAACCTCGTCGCTTCTGGTAGGTGTAGTACACTGGTGACTTCACCAACTTTCTGGCGCAAACAACTTTCCAGTTGTACAACATATGATCTTGGACGAGCATACTCTGCAGAGGACCGGGTCCCTGCACTTGTGAGGAGATCATCAAAACATATGGGAGCATTAAGACTTATCAAGTATAAAAATTGAAAATAGATATATGGGGTTATGAGGTGAATATGTTGTGTGATGAATTTTTATATTAGTAAACATCCCTTCCTATTAGGATGGGGTATGGAAATACCTAATTGCTTGTTTCATTATCTATTTCTATCTATATATATTTATATTGTTCTAGAAGTAGAAAATATCAAAGTTAAAAGTTTGAATTACTAAAATATTCTTAAATTGTTGATATATATTAATAGCCTTAAAATGTTAATGTTTTTACTCAACATGCATTATTCCCTTGGCATTAACGTACATAATCGTAAAGTAAAATGAAAGTTAATGTATCTTAGCAAATTTATTTTTAGTGTAGATTAAGTAATGAAAGATTCGAAGTAAATACGTGCGAAACACGTGTTCATAACTAGTATGAAATTAAATAATATGAAGTTGAAGTTTTATTTAGACATTCAATTTGAATTTCTTAAATTATATTTTTTTTTTCATAAATACGAAAAAAAAACCCACAAATTTTGTTTGTTCATTTGGTTAGATTGGTGAAAATTTGATAGTACTCTTTTGCAGTTTTATTTATTTTCAACTTTCATTTTTCATTGCAAGTGCCTCTCATATTTTTTAGTCCAAGTTGGATATATGTTAGTTTCCCACATCGGAATCCAAACAGCACTTGAACGCACATGTTTTGTCACAAAAGCCAGTCATTTACGCAGGAATAAGCAAGCATACCTTTCTTGGTCTTTTGGCTAAGATATAGTGTAGTATCTGTTTTTATCAGTTTAATATATGATATGTGAACCACACAATATTAAATTAATTTTTTAAGGGAAAGAGTTCATTAAGGTAGCTTACTACTTGCAGGGGCGTATACGGGAGGGGGTCATCGGGTTCACGTCAACCCATGGTCCCCTTCCAAAATCATATATAGTAGTGTTATATTTTTTAAAAATATTTAAATATAGATGCGTGAACCCAGACTCGAAGTATCATATAATGTAATACGATGATGATTGGGTGCACCTCTCTAGGTGAGGTTAGAAATTTGAATCTTTTATCTATCTTGTTTTAGTTTTCTTTCTAAGATTTTGTAACTGGTTTGGATAAATAAAAGTTAATTTTGGACCTATGATTTTAAAATTTTAATGGTTTTCAATAAAAGAATCTAACCGGTCAAATTTATGTCTTAGATCCACCTTTTTGTAATAGTGCGCCCATTATCTATAAATCCTGAATACGCCTCTGACTACCTGGGCTCATGCACGTCGCCCATGTGTTGCACCACTGCACGGGCCTGATGCACCCGACCAATTCTAATACAATTTTTTATGCGTTTTATCAAACCCCTTCATTTCACTAGCTATATATGCCTACAAGGATAGAGTCACTTATGGATACATTTAATCTAATTGAGGTGTGTCATCCAGGAATATGCAACTGGACTCCTCACATTGTTCCAAGAAATCCAACCAAATGCATTTACTGGTTTAATATCTTTCTTGGACACAAATGTCACTGTGTAATGAAGCTTCTCTCCTACTTGGTGTTATCTTGAGTGTACACGGTTGTCATGATTGCTGATTTGATCGCGGTTGGACTCCATATTCTAAATGTACAGCTTTTACCAATGCAGCAACTCCTGAAACATGAGGGCATCAGGACATGGAAGTGCCATAATCGTAACGATGTTGAATGAGGTCTTTCGTGTATCGATATTAAGTGAAGTTGGTCCAACATTTATGTTCACTCCAGGGCCAATAATATCTGGGGAACAATTGCATTTGGCCCTCTTGAGCTAAATGCAGCCACAACAGGAGAAAATGATGTATTTCCGTTTTCAACCCCTTACATTTATCAAGATTGTTCATTTTCCTTAACTCCTGTCTTTTCATTTTTGTACTAAATGTGATAAAGGTAGTGACATCCTACAATTCCTAAACATTTAAAGGCATAACACATAAACATAACTTTTAACTTGACTTCAGCTGACAACTATGCCCTCCAATTTTCAGAGTGCACAAGTACACACTTAATTTTTATAGAATTGAACAACTAGACACACTTGTCCTACGTGTCATAATACACGTAAGATGCCATCTAGGACACAAAATTGCTAAGTAGGAAGAATGTGTCTATTTGTTCAATTTTATACAAATTATACAAATTTAAGTGTCTACTTGGGCACACCCAAAGTTAAAGGTCATAGTTGTCAGCTGAATCTAAGTTAATGGTCATGCTTATGTATTATGCCATATTTAAATATGCCTCTAATGGTAAAATGTTCATATATGTAGAATGCAAGTTATGTTGGGGTTTTGCCAAGATTTTCTTCTTTATTTGAAGTTTATTTTTTTTTCTTAAAGAAAATTCAATGTATTATCATAAATGTTTGAACTTTTTCTGAAAAGAAAATATAATTTTTTTCCATATTTGATTTATTCTTTCCTTAGAGGAAATATTTGAAGATCTATAAATTGAAGGTTTATATTTTCATAGCAGAACACAAGAACATCCGCAATGTAGTCATTAAAGACTTTTGTTTATGGGGAGGTTTTCCCTCAACAATTTTAATATTTTCTTTTTATTAGTTTTTCATATGTAGGCCGATTGGCTAAATCATATAATAATATTTTGATTTTTAGTATAAGATTTTGTCGTCTAATTTATCAACCATGTGATTTGCAATCGTAAGTTTTCGGATGACGCCATAATTACTTTCGAACCCAACAAGTAGTATCAGAGCACATGGTCCAATGATCCAATGGTTGAACAAGAGTGAATATAGGTTCAAGTGGTTTCAAATCAATTTTCATCAAATTTGATGATAATGAAGATTTTTGTGCTACTACATGTGGAGAAAATTTTCAAATATATTTTCAACAATCCAGCTACTCTATCCTTAAAAACAAAATCAACTTTCAACCCTAGCAAACTTTTAATGCTCGAGCTCCACTTTTAACTCATGCATCTTTACTTTTAACGCATGAGCTTTACTTTTAACTCATGCATCTTACTTTTAACGCATGAGCTCCACTTTCAACTCATGCATACTACTTTTAACGCATGAGCTCCACTTTCAACCTTGCTCATAACTTTTCACACAAAGCTTCAATTTTTAACCCATATGAACTTTTAAATCATGATAAACAACAGTGATACATGAAGATTTTGTGAAGAACAAGATTATCAAGCATATGAAGAAGGCGGATCAAGTTTTGTCAAGAAAATTCAGCCAAAATGGGAGATTTGTTAGGGTTTTGCCCAGATTTTCTATCCTTATTTAAAGTTTATTTTTTTCCTTAAAGAAAAGTCAAAGTATTACCATAAATGCTTGAACTTTTCTGAAAGGAAAATATAATTTTCTTCCATATTTGGTTTATTCTTTTCTTAGAGGAAAAATTTAAAGATCTATAAATTGAAGATCCATATTCTCATGGTGGAATACAAGAACATCCACAATGTAGTCATTAAAAACTTTTGTTTATGGGGAGATTTTCCCTCAACAGTTTTAATATTTTCTTTTTATTAATTTTTCATATGTAGGCTGATTGACTAAACCATATAATAATATTTTAATTTTTAGTATAAGTTTTTGTCGTCTGATTTATCAACCATGTGATTTGCAATTGTAAATTTCCACATGACGCCATAATCACTTTCGAACCCAACAAGTTAAACATTTAAATCTCAAGTGCACCTGCCATGGAGCTAGATAGAAAAGAGCAATCATTTGGTTCATATCCACAAATTGTTTTGCTTTTAGTGTGGGTCTTTGATCATTTTCAAATGAAGAGCGTTCGTCACAAGATTTTCACTCGAAATATTAGCAATTGCAACTCAGTTTTGGAGGTATTGACTTCAACTTTTTTCTAGCCGACATATTTTATAGATATTTTCTTCAAAGAGGTATAGATAGAGAGAGAGAAAGAAAGCGCTAGGCATGTTAGTTGAATATATATGAGAAATTTCTCCACTATTTAATATTTTCATTGACACAAAGTTTTGTTTGTTTATGCTTCATGTAAATGAGTTTGTATTTTCATATGAAGCTTCAACTGACGAGCAATGAAACTTCAAGTTATTATCACGTTCAACTAGAACGGGAGCGTCTAGGTCTTTTTCTTTGACATTTCTGTGAATTATATATTTTATATGTTTAATATCTTTATAAAATATTTTATCCCTTATATGTCAACTAATTTTGATTTGATTATATTCATAAACTCTGTTTATTCACCTATATCTTAAAAGTGGAAAACTCTTAAATATAAATTTACATTACCAAATTCCAACAAAAGATGAACAATCTTTTGCCTTTAGCTAAGCACTTCACTAAAAACATTTTTGAACATAAATACAAATATTTACAAAGGATAAACTTAAAAGAAGAGACAAATTTATATCAGACTCACTCACGGTAATAAAAAAATGAGTTATAAAGATCCTTGGGATTTTAATTAAAGAATAAACCATTGATGCATATGACTAAATTATTTGTTGAAAATACTATATAGACGTATGGTATAAGCAACGTTTGCAATATCAGAAATCTTGGGTTTAGAATAACAAATTAAATCTATTTATTATGTAAAGTATACTGTCACGATCCGAGCCTATACCCTGGACGTAGTCAACACTTGAGAACCATTGATGGTCCCCAAGCGAACCCTCATCTTGGCTGACTACAAGCGGAAGACTAACTCAAGCATACACAAACATCAAAACTAAAGAATTATTTAAAAACAACTTATTAAATCTTAATTTTTCTGAAAATCCTGAGTATTAAACATAAAGTTTTAAATAAAATATCTGAAACTGAATGTTGCAAGACTGACCAAGACTGTCTATCTATAAAACCTCTATTGTATAAAGATAGGTGTCGGGACAAGATCCATGAAACAAATAATAAAACTAAAGTCCTCCGAAAGTAAGGAGGCCTCACAAAAAGCTGATAAGCGGATGATATATATGATCTCAATGGATCTCCTGTGTTGATGATCCTAAGTACCTAAAGTTGCACCATGAAAAGATGCAGGTCGAATGACATCAGTACATTCAATGTACGAGTATGTAATAGGGCTGAATAACACAAATAACTGAACTGAAAGACTGAAAGTAACTCAACTGAATATAGTATAAATCATGATGAAAATCATTTAAGCTCTCACTATAGGAATGCAATAATAGTAAATACTGAAGTGAAATGTATATATAAAAATATACTTCAATTTACTTTATTTAGAGTTTCTCTAACCAACAACCATCACTATGAGTCTCGTGATGACACAACGTCTTACCCACGTTGCCAGAGCCGCCATATACCTTGCTAGAGTATAGGACACAACTAAACTACTTGATCCAATGAAAAGCCTTCTTGAAGTAGGTAAGGAGTCACCCATCTAGCATTACGATCCTATCTACGTTGGCAGCATAGGTTATGGAGTTTGAGTTATCTTAACTCTTACCCGAAATTGGTGCTCAATACTACTCCCAAAATATAACTGAATGCTCATGTAAAGGTACTCTCTGGGTTGAGATAATTTCTCAAAAGGCCTCTTTAAGAGGTAACCAAAGTTGTACTGAATCTATCTGAAATACTCTGAAAACTCTTTATACTTCTGAAAACTCTTTATACCTTTCTGAAAATAGTGCTCTCTTTTTAAATGTAAAAATGATACATTCGGAGCCATATAAGTTCCCTTAAAACACTTGAAATAACTTGTATTTAGGTTGTAATCATAAAAACTATATCTGAAATCATATTGTGATTTGATCATTGATGATCTAGGAATTTGTCAATGACCCTTTTTAATGTTTTTCCGTCGGCTAATTCGTCACTACACTGTATCAAATTACTAAAATGGTCATAACTTTTTACTCAAAGCTCGGATTGATGCGAAATTGTTGGCGTTGGAAAGAAGATTCAAATACCTATATTGATAGGTTATGGGCTACGTAACTCTTTATATTCTAAGAGATATGGTCGTTTGAAGTTGAACTAAGTAGAATGTTACATCAAAACTTAATCGGTAAGGAAACTTTTGACTCAACTTTGTGCTAAGGGATTCTAGTGACTTAATTGATATCCAAAATCATCCCCACACTAAATAATTTACCTTTACAGATATGAGCAATTTAAGAATCACCCGATACGACCTTACATATAAATGAAGAATAGTTCGGGTCTTAACTTAGAAATTTTTGGGGTGTTACACTATGTGCCGACATAGGATTGCCTAGATAGACATTAGCTAGTGGATCCACAATAGCTAAAAGTTCAGGGTCTTTACTGTGGCAAGTAGGACAACTCTTTTCGATGTGGGAGACACCAGATTCCATGTTGATAGTTCGCATTGTCTTATATGTCGGTTAAGGCTACTTCCCACAAACAAGCAAAGTTATGATGAACCAATTCAAGAAGTATCGTAAATATGTTTCAAGATGATGTTCACTTACATTGATCATGGTTTATGACTTATGTTTCTAACATTCAAGATTTATGTTTTAGCTTGATCATTGCATAATCATGAAAATGTCCTCTTTAAGCATGTTTTTAAATGTTTTTATGCATGACTATCATAATTGGTATATGATTGTACTAACGCATACTCTTGCCTACATTTTCCCAAATGAAGGGTTCGACAGTCAGGGTTCTAATTTCGTGGCTAGAGGTTGATTTGAGAGATTTCGAGCTTTGGTGAGCCCTCATGCTTCTTATTGTTTTCAGTTTTCTTTCTTATTTTTAGTTTTGGACATGATGTATGGGCTAGGCCCGAATTTTATTCTTATGTACTAGATGAATAATGAGACAAGTGTTTAGACTTCCACTTTACTTTTATAAAAATTTTGGAACTTGAAATGTTGTTCTTTATCTCTTTTCATTCTATGTCGTATGTTATGAATGCTAAGTGGCTTGTATGGGCTTTTCGGGGTCCTATACGCCATGTTACGCCTAGGGGTACCTTGGATCGTGACACTTTCTCTATGAAATTTTTCAACTTAACACATGGCTACCTAGAGCTATGATAGAAATTTTTCAACTTAACAATGGCTACCTAGAGCTATGTTAGAAATCTACCGTCAAATATAATCTTCATTTTTAACTTAGCTTCAACGCTAATCAATATTTTTTTTTACCTTAACCCTTTCTCTCATTGTCTATCACCCTTCGCTCTCTCCCTCTCCTCGATACTACTTTACCCTTCACTTTGATTCTATTTCTACCCCCACTTCCTCTTTGATTCTAGGAATCCCTTTTCCTTTTCCTTAAACAAAATAAGCTGGTTTTCCTACTAAACACAAAGATATATCATGATTTTATTCGTGTTCTTTCCTTTTAAAATCCCAATAACTATTTTAAAAGTAGGATGCAAATCTTTTTATATACTGCGTCATTAATTTTTATTTTGAAAGACAACAAAATTCATTTTTTCAAATAAATCAAAAAATATTTTTGTTTCTTAATATTAGTAGGATAATTATTTTTCTACTATACTATATTAGAAGTGCCAGTGGAAAAGTGGTATCAACATGTTAATTTTCAGTCTTTAAAATTACATTAGAGGTTATTTTAGACATTTGACATTATATGCAACGTGGTATCACCTAAATTGATCAGACAAGTAACTTTTAATTACTTTCATTTCTATGTTTTCATCATCTTTATCATTTCCGCCACCCATTAGGTTGTGCATAATTCCATGTGTACTGCAAGGTGCTTAAATTTTAAACCTCTTTGGATATGATGGAAGTTGTAAGCTATGCTCGGGGGAGCTATTGTCTATCGTTGGCCTCTGTGGTAGAATCAGTCGGGGCACTGCTTTCATATCTTGTTAATCTTTATTATTTTATCAACATTATTATGATTTTGATCTCTATTTTCTTGTTCTTCATATTTTTAATATTTCAAAAAACCTGAATTGAGTTTTGTACTTGATTTTGCAGCTTTGCCGGTTGTCATCATTGAACCATTCAATGTACTGTAGTATCCTGCTATTCCAAGAGGGATTCTATGTAAAACAATTTGACATACATTATGCAAGCAACCAAGAAATTGATCACCCAAGAATCTTGCCGTGTTTATATAAACAAATATTTTTATGGTTACTTCCTCTCGATTTAACTTGTGCTTTGCCAATTTTAGGTTTTATTTGACACTTTTGAAATGACATTTACTTCAAGAATGAAAGGTGCTACCTATACATACAATCCCAATTATGTTGGGCTGTGCTTGCACGGGCATATTACATCTAGTGTTATTATATTAATAGGTTTAAAAGTTAAAATGAAAAAAAAATGGTCAACAATAACTCTATGAATGATATTATAAAGATATTTGGTGATTTGAAGCAGTGTAGTTCTTTTTTACCATTTTATGCGTCGTATCTTAACTTTAAAATGAAGAATTATATTAGCAAAATACTTATCTATCTCCAATTCGAAAAGCATTAAGAAATAATAATATTTCATATTTTATTAAAAAAAGAATTTTATTGTCTTTCAAAATATATAAAAAATAATTAATTACTATGATCTTATATATATGAATGATATTATCAATAAAAAAAAATGAGATTGTTCTATTTTAATTATTGAAATGAAATTAAGTAGAGAAAATTACTTCCAAATCTTTTATTACTGAAAGAGAATTTAAGAGAAGAAACAATAAAATAAATCTTTAAAAGAATATTTTTATTAGGAAAATAATATGGTTAAACAAAAAAGATATAATAAGATTATTAGGGAAAAAATATATTTTCACCCAATCAAGTAAATATGTGGGCATTATTGAGTCAAAATATTGACGACGAGGATATATTTTGACCAATCTATTAACGGAGCATTTTGTTTAATTTCGCATTGTTTATGGAAATTTTTTACTCTTTTTCCTTAAAAGGATTTAACTTTATGCAATGATTGAGGTAATCCGGCCGCCGATGGTGTATTAAGCTTTACTTGTGGAACATATTTCATTTTTATTTAGATTAGTAGTCACAAAAAATATGGAATTAGACCTGACGGGAAATATTATTTAATGTTAATCAATGAATCCATGTAATGTTAGTCAATAACAAATATTATATAATTGGTAGCACTATTGGATTTCAGCCACGGGAGCATTAGATATTGAACTTATTGGTATATTGTAAATATGTATGGGTAAGATTGAATATAAGTATAAAATTTAGGATTTTCGGATATCAGAAAATCCAAAGTACTTGAGGCGATAACAAATACAACACTCTTAATTTTTACAAATAAAATTTAAAGTCCAATTCGTAATACAAAAATTCAAACTAAATATAAAAAAAAGTTGGATTTTCAATTTGCCAAACCTATGCTCACCTCTTATTTAGGATTTTAGAAAGCTTTCTCTGAGCAATTTTTCAACTTAACACATGGCTAGCTAGAGCTATATTAGAAATCTACCATCAAATATCATTTTTATATTTAACTTATCTTTAGTATAGTAACTTATAGACATGAATAAAATATTGAAGATATATCAAGAATTACTATGCACTTTATGAAGACAATATTCGAAAAGGACTAAAAGAGAAACTATGATAAATAAATGAAGTGGATGGAGCGAGTAACCATTCTCTAAAGACTAAAAAGTTTTTTTCTTCTAAATACTCATTACAATTATCTTAAATCAATAACGAGAGGGTAACTGGGAGAATTGGACATTATAAGATGCTACTATTTTCATATTATAACTAAGTTATATATTTAAAGGATCATATATTGTGCAATTGTGATTTGTTTCGAGTAGATGATATTGGATAATATGAGAAATATCTTCAAGAGTTTAAATTTCAATTTCAATTTCAGAATCATCCGATGAAAATTTTAATTGAAAATTTCAAGTAGCTATATAATAGACATGGAGGAAAATGAGATATGTATTTCACATTTCCATTATGTATATTTCTTGCATAAATTTTCCACCTTAACAGTACAAATTGATCCATGTTCACTACAAGAAAAGAGTAAAATTGTGACGGAATATTTGAAACGGAGAAGTCTGTCACAAATTGTCACGGAATTTTGACGGATTTGTGACAGATTAATCTTATAGAAATAAAAAAATTAAAAGAATTTTTTTACCTACTAAAATTCTGAAAGTGACGGATTTGTGACAGATTTATAACAAATATTTAATATAAGTTTTGTGACAGAACATTTCCGTCACAAAATGATAGCAAATAAAAATAAATGAATATATGTCGTCACAAAATCATCAAAAATATTATGACGGATTTACATTCCGTCTCAATTTAATAAAAAGACAATAAATTATAAAATCTTTAACTTAATGAACCATTTTTTCCGCGAAATTTTTTAAAAATATTAGATGACCTTTTAACTTTCCCCCAAAATTTTCGGCACTTTTAGTTTTCACTACAAGAAAAAGCCTTTATTAAGACCAATATTTAAGGACGAGTCTATATTCTTGTCTCTAAAAATATATCTATTGGGACGAGATTATATTTTGGTCCTTATTGGTATATGTTATAATGAAGACATTAAATTCGGTCCCTAAAAAAGTTACTAACTAGTTCTTAATTTATTCTTATTATTAGCTATAGTATTTTTTTCAATATATTTTTTAAAAATATTAAATTTATTATATTCAAAGGGTGATATGGTCAAATTGTCATTTCATTTATTACTTTATGTCTCAATTTATGTGATACCATTTCAAATTTCGAAAGTCAAATAATTTAAATTTGATCGTGAATTTTTTGGCATGAAATCTTTAAATTTTTTGAAATAAATTTTTCATATTTCAAAATTAAGTAAAAATTACTATAAATTAAAATAATTAAAAAATATATTGAAAGATGCCACATAATTTTGGACAAAGGGAGTACCCTTCAAGATTAGTACTAAGTCAATATTTATCAAGTAAAAAATGAACGAAGAAAATAAAAATATTTTTATTATAAATTCTTAATAAACATGTGAAAGAAAAATGTGATAATTATTTCCTTTGTGGCCGACAACTCCACAGTGGACTGCACCTCTTCCTTGACTTCAATCCATCCCCCACGTGTCCACCTGCTTCCCTTTAATTTTTTTATTTTCAACAACAAGAGATTTAGTTTCCAAAGAATAAAGTGTAAATGTAATTGGATGCATATTTTGAGGCTTGAGCGGGAAAGTCTTTCCGCCAATACGAAAAGTTTTTCTTTTATCAAATTTGAGGCGCTAAAAAATTAATTCTAAAAGTAAAACGAAAAAAACTAATTCTCAAAATAGAAGCTTGTCCTAAAAGTTGCCCTAATCTCTTCAAATCACCACTACAATTGAGAATGAATGAAACCCAACTGCCCTAGCTAATCTCAGCGATGTTTTGCCCCTTCAATGGATAGATGTGTATTCTTCTTTGTGCTATTGTTGTCTCCCCTAATCTCAACTACATTCTTCCATTAAATTGGTAAAGGTGTCTTCTTCTTCCTCGTGTTGTTGTTACTCGATCTGATTGAAATAGAATCCATTAAAACTTTGCTCGAGACAAAATTTCAGGTGTGTTCATTCTTCTGATCGAGTTTTTGCTGCACTGTTCGAAATATAATCCAACACAGCTTTGCTTGGGACAATATTTCAGGTGGGTTCATCTTCCAATCGAGTTGTTGTGTTTCTTTCATAAGTTATATGAATAACGTTTTTTCTTGTGTATTCAAGTTACTTGCTCTTCATCTTTTTTAACATTTATTAGGTTAATGATTTCAACTGCAAAAATTATTGGGTGTTGAGATTTTGCGACCATATACATGATACATAAATATACAAGTATATGACTTGTAATTCAATGACTCATCTTCTTGGTTACAAGTAAATATTAGAAACTCCAAGTATAAAAACATAGATGTGAGACACATTTGCTAGTACATAGCAGCCAGCTGCTCTTTTTTAACATTTACATTTAGAACATAGTACATTAATTTCTAAATTAACAGCAACTGTACATATCTTTTATGCTGGCTCTGTTTTTTATTTTCTACACAACTTCATAACGACATAAATTTTGTTTTAAATATTTTTACTATGCTGCAACACTATCGCTGCTAGCTACCCTGTTTTAACGGTTTCTGCCGAGATGTTGTTAATCTAACTTGTCTTTTATTCTAATTTATTCCATTTGCTTATATTATCTACCTAATGTTATTTAGTTGTGGTTCTTCAAAATAGATGTTGGATTCTTGGCTAATGTATCTCAAAGTTTTCTAATTTTTCTTATTTCTTGCTTCTTCTACTGATGTTTCTGGATATCACTTTGTTAATGACTAAACACCTATTTATTTGCTTGTTCCTAAAGAACAATGTAATTATGTATATTCCAAAGAGAAAATCAAATCTTCATCAACTCATGCTTTTAATTTATTAGAAAATAATCTCCTTTACATCAATTCTCATTTCATTCTCTTTTGTTCTATAAACTTTTTCAGGTAGTTTGTGTATGTCTATTAGTTTCTGGAAGATTTCTACATTGGTGTTTCTATCATTGCTTAAGTTAGGTAAGAGGATAATTTACATCTTAAAGCATTTATTTTATGTGACCAAGTAGGATACAAAACTTATTATCACATTTGCTAAAGGTTAGTTTCTTCTTCGTACTAATTAAATCACTAAAAAAGATATTGGTGTCGTACGAGTAGAATGAAGCTTATAAATTGAATACATCTTTGGCATATCTGTTTTTACATGATCACCTTGACATGTAGTATTATTTAAAATAAAATAGTACACTATTTCTAGGTTCTAACTACTATAACTTTTGGTGATTAACTGATTGTTTATGAATTTGAATTCATTATATTTTGCTATCTCTAGGTTCTAGTGTCATATATAAATTAGTAGTCATCATGTAAGTTTTAACACATTTATTATTTGTGTCAGTGTATATAATATGAGTAACTCTGATCGTGAGTGGATGTATGCTAGAATACTGGAAGATGGATTCATAAATCCAAAGTTTATTGATGGAGTTGAGAACTTTGTTGCATTTGCAAAAGAACATCCACGGTGCATGGATGGTGAGAAGTTAAGATGTCCTTGTAATCATCGTAAGTGTCGAAATAAAAATATTTTGGATGAGTTTACAATTATGACACATCTAGGAACTTATGGCTTTGTACCGAATTATTACCGTTGGTATCACCATGGAGAAAGTTATATTTCAAATCCAAGTGTGCTTAACGATCATCAAGAAGAAGCTTCTGGTGAAACCGTGAATCCTCAATCCCATAATGCATTCCGGTCAATGGTTTTTGATGTTGCTGGGCCTTCTTATAATGGTAACGTGGAAGAGGACCCAAATCCAACAACACAACATATTTATGATATGCTCAAAGCATCGGAACAAGAGATTTGGACGGGAAATCCACATGGACATACACAATTGTTTGTTGTTGCTCGTTTGTTGAATCTTAAGGCAGAACATCATTTTTCGGAAAGGTTGTATGATGAGTTATGTCAGTTTATATCAGAATTGATGCCAAGTGATAACAAAATGATCGATAGTTTCTATGGTACTAAAAAGCTAATGCGGGGATTAGGCTTGCCAGTCGAGAAGATTGATTGTTGCAAAAATGGATGTATGCTTTATTGGCGTGAGGACAGTGAACTAATCAATTGCAAATTTTGCTCTCATCCTCGATTTAAGAGATCAAAACATCAACGTTCCAAGAAGAAAACTAATATTTCTTATAAGAAGATGTATTATTTTCCTTTAACTCCACGGCTACAAAGGTTGTATGCATCTAATGCAACAGCAAAACATATGAGATGGCATTCAGAGCATGAAAGAGATGGTGTCATGCGTCATCCCTCAGACTCTCCTGCTTGGAAGCATTTTGATCAGACGTATCCACACTTTGCATCTGAAGTTAGAAATGTTAGATTGGGTTTGTCTACTGATGGGTTTCAACCATTTGGTCAATCAGGTCAACAATATTCCTCTTGGCCTGTGATAGTTACACCATATAATTTACCACCTTGGATGTGCATGAAGGATGAATACATGTTTTTATCTGTGATTGTACCTGGTCCAAAAAATCCAAAACAGAAAATTGATGTCTTTTTGCAACCCCTCATTGAAGAGTTGAAAGAATTATGGGAGGTGGGAGTCCAAACATATGATGTTTCAAGTAAAAATAATTTTCAAATGCAAGTTGCATTGATGTGGACAATAAGTGATTTTCTAGCGTACTCAATGTTGTCGGGTTGGAGTACAGCAGGAAAATTAGCTTGTCCTTATTGCATGAAAGATTCTGATGCTTTTTCACTATCCAATGGTAGAAAAGTTTCATGGTTTGACAATCACAGAAAGTTCTTACCACCAGATCATACATGGCGAAAAAACAAAAAGTGGTTCAAGAAAGGTCAAATAGTACAGAAGGTTGCATCTACTGAACAATCAGGTTTACAAATACTTAGGGAGATTGAGGATTTGGGACTCATGAAAGTGACAGAACTTTGTTCTGACAAGGTGAATGCAAGAATCTCAAAGAGTAGCTTATGTGGTTGGAAGAAAAGAAGTATATTTTGGGACTTGCCTTACTGGAAAACAAATCTTATTCGGCATAACCTTGATGTGATGCACATAGAAAAAAATGTGTTTGATAACATTTTTAACACCATCATGAATGTTAAGGGAAAAACAAAGGACAATGCCAAATCTAGAGAAGATTTAAAAGTACTTTGCAATCGTCCAGAGTTGCATCAGGATGAAACTACTAAAAAGTACCCGAAAGCTTGTTACATGTTAGATGATAATGCCAAAAAAGTGCTTTGTAAGTGGTTGCAAGAGTTGAGATTTCCTGATGGTTATGTGTCTAACATGGGAAGATGTGTTGACATGAACAAGCTTAAACTCTTTGGTATGAAGAGTCATGATTGTCATGTATTTATGCAACGGCTCATACCTATTGCATTTCGAGATTTGCTTCCACGAAATGTGTGGGAACCATTGACAGAGTTGAGTCTTTTTTTTAAAGATCTCACTTCTACCTCAATAACTGAGGAACACATGAGACAATTAGAAAGAAATATTCCTCTCATCTTGACTAAGCTTGAGCGCATTTTTCCTCCAAGCTTCTGGGATTCTATGGAACATCTTCCCATCCATTTAGCTTATGAAGCACGTTTAGCAGGCCCAGTTCAAGAACGATGGATGTATCCATGTGAAAGGTAACTTAAGTTAATTATATATTATAAGATATATAAATATACTAGTGATACTATATTGACATATACTTACATTATGTTTGAAGGAAACTCCATGGGGTGAAGTATGATATCAAAAATAAGAATAGAGTTGAAGGTTGTATACGCAACGCATGTTTGGTTAAAGAATCATCAACACTTTGTACGCACTACTTTAAGTCAGACATTTTGACTAGATATAGAAAAGTGCCACGAAATGCGGATGATGGTGGGGTTGGAGAGGACCATCCTGAAATGTTGTCTATTTTCAAGCATGTTGGTCGTGGTTTTGGTAAAAAGAAAATAAGAAGGTTAGATGATAGAGAATATCATGCAGCTCGGACATATATTTTGTTGAATTGTGATGAAGTGAAACCATATATAAAGTAAGTTAATTATCATGATCTAGATATACATATTATTTACATTTGAAGTTATTGAAATAAATTAACTCTTTTTTCTTCAGAATTTTTGAGGATACCTTGAGACAAATACAACCATGTATTCAAGATAGCGAGATTGATGCTAAACTTGAAACAGAGTTTGCGTCTTGGTTTAATCAATACGTAAGTACTAATAGATCTAAATTAATCTATACAGTAAATTCAATATAATCTTAATGTATGCCTAATTACTTATAGTGTCAATAGGCACATGATCCTTCATCCGGCATTACCAATCAATTCATGAAAGATCTTGCAGAAGGGCCACTGCATAAGGTTCAACCCTTTAATGGATATGTTGTAAATGGTTACAAATTTCACACTGAAGAATACGGTTCAAATAAATCTACAATGAATAGTGGTATATGCATTAAGGGCTCTAGTCACAGTGCAAATGAGATCGATTATTATGGTATATTGACAGAAATTCTGCAGCTAGAGTATCATGCATTACCATTTAAGCGAATCGTATTATTTAAATGTTCTTGGTTTGATCCAACACCAAAACATGGTACAAGAGTACATCCACAATATAATCTTGTTGATGTTAACAGAAGAAGAACGTTTAATAAATATGAGCCATTTATTATGGCTGTGCAAGCTTCTCAGGTGTATTTTGAAACCTATCCTTCAGTAAAGAGGACACAGAATGATTGGTTAGCTGTTTGTCAAATAAAGGCACGTTCAATTGTAGATGTTCCAAATATAGTAGAAAAACCTCACACACTGAATGATCTAGCTTTTCAAGAGGATAACAGTCAAATGCATGAAATTGATATTTGTGAAGATGAAACACCTTATATATTGAATGATCCAGATGGTGTTTTTATTGACATGGAGGAGGAGGAGGAAGGAGAGAGGGAAGAGGAAGAGGAAGAGAGGGAGATGGAAGAAAATGATGAGGCTAATGACAATGATGATGAGGAAGAGGAGGATGCTGATGATGGGGGGGAGGAGGAGGATGAGGATGAGGAGGATGGTGATGATAATGATGATGAAGATGACAACGAGGAAGGGAAAGAAGAATATGAACATCAAAACAAAAAGAGAAGAAAGTGTTGAGATTAATGTCACTTGAAGTTTTTAAATTTAGTTTTTCTATTAATCTAAAGTTGAATGTACTGTTTTATGCTACAAGTGATTTTCATTTTCTTAGTTTTGCTATTATATCTTGTGATTTGTGTTGGGCATCTTATATTATATATCTACAAAATGAACTAATACAATTTGAATGTTAGTTGATTTTTTATCAAGAACTTTGTTGTTGCAATTGTACAATGTCTAGGTAATTAAAATTTAAGAATATGAGTGATACGCCATCATCAAATGCTGGTTCTCCTACTGGTCCTTGTACTCCAACCACTCCTAGTACTCCAGATGTCTCTATTGGGTCTACTAGTTGCTCATCAACATCTGCTCGGTTGGTCATCTCAGTTGTAGTGGAAAAGTAAGAAAGATATTTTTGTATAGTTGATCTAATTTTTTCTAATATAAGTATTATGAAATGTGTTATTTTATTTTTAATTTTATTTCAGATTCGTTCCTAATGGTCATTCTATCTCGAAGACCATCACAGAAACTTTCAAGGAACGACAAGATGCTACTGGCTACTCATGGAAGGATGTCAGTCAATCAACTCGTAAATTTTATTGGCATGAATTTTTGGTAACTATTGCTTTATATTTAAAATTTATAAGTAATTTATTTAATATATGTCTCTATGTGTTTATTTCACTAAGTAATTTTTTTCCAGAAATCATATCAGTGGAATCCTACTGAGAATTCTATAATGGAACGTACATGGAATAAGGTGGCATCCACTTTATACTCCAAGAAAATGTATATTTGGCGAAAAGGTACAGTCAAACCTAATTTTGTTTTGGAGGATATTTGGAGAAGTTGGAAGACGCATTGGGCCTCAGATGAATGGATGGATAAATCTCGTATCGCCACTCGAAATCGATGTAGTGAGACTGGTGGATTAGGCACTGGTCCAAGCAAGCATACCGGTGGTTCTAGATCAACAGTGGAGCATACTATAAAATTGGTACCAAATTTAACACTTTCTATAATATTTTTCTAATCGTATCTCTTATTTTAATATTAAACTCTATTTTTTAGGCAATAGAACTACGTCGTCCACCAAATTCGTGGGATATATTTAAGAAGTTGCATAAAAGAAAGGATGGCAGCTTTGTTGATGCCAAGTCTAAATGCATTAATGTAAGTTGTGTGTGTTGCTCTTCTTTAACCAAACATTGTAGGACTGATCCTTATTTTGTGAAGCTTTTAAAAAAGAAAAAGGTAGATTTTATGTAGTTGTGTGTGTTGCTATTAAGAAGATTTGCTATAATTGTTTGTGTTGCAATTGAGCAAATTTTTGGGGCAGCTCTTTGTGCTGTTTTGTTGGGCAATTTTGAAGCAGATTTTGTGCTATTATGGATAGATTTTGTGCCTTTTTTTGTGGCAGATTTTGTGGCAGCTCTTTGTGCTGCTTTGTGCAGCTCTTTGTGCTGTTTTTTAATGCAATTTTGAAGTAGATTTTGTGTTGTTTTTGGGGTAGATTTTGTGCTGTTTTTTTGTGCAGATTTTTATCTTACTTTTTTTTTATCAAATGTTGAGTAGTTATTTGGACAGTTATTAATGCAATTTGAAGCAAATTGTGTGCCTTTTTTTTATATAGATTTTATGCCATATTGGGGGCAGATTTTGTTCTGTTTAAAGAGTTTGTGCTGTCTTTTGGGTGCATTTTTTTTACAGAGTTGCTAGAAGCAACTTAATATGCACATATTTGTGGAAAGCTTGAGTTTTTGGTGGTTGATTGTTTGAAAATTTCAGGATAAAATGGAGGTTGTCTTAGCTGCTGCTATTTCTAGCTCCTCAGATGATTCACAAGAAGTTCAAGAACTTGATATAAATAACTTATACTTTGATGTTGTGGGTGGAGAAAAAAAACGACGTGTGTATGGTTTAGGCTCTCAAGGTTTGGCGTTGTATCAAGATCAAAATTCTGTCACTTCGCGCAATTTACCTGCGGTGTCTGATGATGTTGCTGAAAAGCGCATTAAACTACTTGAGGAAGAAGTGTTGCATATGAGAGAAAATCAAGAGAGAGTTCTTCAAGAACGTTTAGAGGCGGAGGTGCAACAACGAGTAGAGCACGAGGTCTCGCGTTTGAGGCAACAAAGTGATGATCGATTCAAGTCTATGGAGGAACGATGGTCTCGCATGATGAACGAGATGGCGTTATCCTCACGCTCATCTAGTAATCCTTCTCCTTAATAGGAAATGACCAAATGTTTATGTGTTTAAATATTTGTACACTTTTGCTTATTGAAGTTGTGCTTTGACATGTTTAAACTTCATAATTTTGTATTATAAATCTAATATTATGTTTGTTATATAATGGTGGTTAATTATTTTTATGTCTTTTACTAATTTACCATATATATATATATCTATATATATATATATATATATATATGTATATATAAATAATAATTGTTGACTACAATATATAGCAATTATTATTTATTAAATTAAAATCAAATTTGTGACGGATTTAATCTGTCACAATTAATTCTAAATTTGTTACTAATATCTACAAGAGCAATTTTGTGACAAAATATTTCATCACAATTTACTTGTAACGAAATATTCCGTCACAAATATTGTGAATATATTTAGAAATTTGTTACAGAAACGATTCCGTCACTATTTTGTAACCAAATATTCCGTCCAAAATTCTGTCTCAAATTTGTGACGGAATTTAATTCAAATACAAGGATTTATATTGTCACCGTCAGGTCTGTCACTATGTCGTCACAATAAATGTGTGACGGAATTGAAATCCGTCACAATGAGTTTATGACCCCAGGTTCTGGGACGTCCATTTTTCCGTCACAAATCCGTCACACATTAGCATTTGTGACGGATTTGTGACAGAATCGTCTGTCACAATTTTGCTATTTTCTTGTAGTGGTTCTTCAAAATTCAGGAACAAAAGTGATACATGAAAGATACACAGTGGGATACACATATTATGTTGTGATCTTTCCATCCATAAACTTATTTCATTAAATATTTTACCACTAATTGGGCGAAGCCGAAAAGAAATTCTTATTATATGTACATAATAATTATTCCTATTTCATAAAAATATTAGGTCTGAAGCTTTGGTATTAAATAATGACATGTCAACATCAATGACATAGTCAAAATTTTTACTAAGTTAGTACAAAATATGAATAGGTAAATGCACTAAAAAGGGAATGATAGTCAACAACTATTGTATATACATAGAAATTCTTTTAACCATAAATATACAACATATATTTTTTTTTATCAAAGGGGGTTTGGATGAAACCCTTCTTGCTCCCACTTGACTTTGCCCGATTAAGATGATTAGATTAACAAAATGTTCAATCATGCAAATAATTTATTTATTGACAACTTACATTCTATATAAGGGTGAGAATGTCTCTCACTAAATTTGTAAACCTTCTCCAGTTAGGAAATCACTTTCACTTATAAGAAAATGAGTTTAAAAGGTAAGTTGATCTCTCAAATAGAGATAAAGTGTGTTGGACATTTGCTTCATGAGCACTTCAAATCAAGTCCACACAAAACATAACATACGACATATCTTCTTATAAGATAACAAAATTTACGTTCCATGAAGGTCAATTGGGAAAAACTAACTCTATTGCTAGCTGGAAATATATTCTTGGTAAGCCTCTAATTAATTTCATATTTCAATTGACTTTAATAGAAGTGAGAAATGAATTAGTTTTCTCTCCCTTTTTTCATTTTGTAATTTATCTTACATATGTCTGTGAAAATAAGGCGTAAAAGCAAAATTAAGTAGGAAAAAAGTATTATGAGAAGATGGTTTTACACATATTCTTAAAAGGTTCACATCATTTTATGTTAAATTTTGGAGATCAAAAGTAAGAACACCTAGTTTCGATTAGTAGAAGTGTACGTAGAGTATTATCAATAGTTCAAAATATTCTAAAAAATTTCAAGAAATCATAATCAAACAAAAAAAAAAAATGATTCTTAAAATTGTAAAAGTTCATAAAAAGGGACAAAGTAAATAACAATATTTTGAGTTAATAGTCACAAAGAAATTCTCTAGATAAAATTCTTGTAGTATGTTCATTTAAAGTAAAAATCATAAAATTAAAATTCTAAAGAACTATTAGCATTTTAGATTATAATGTTATTGTTAAATAACATCACATTTCACTGGGTAATTTATTACATTAACTTAAGTGTATTTATATATATGTTTAAATATATGTACATAGTGTATGTATTATGATCAATTATGAAATTAAATGTGTGTACTTTTTCTTCCTTTGTATTCTTAATATACTTGGTTTGATAACAAGAGAAAAAGAGCGGCATTCCAAACAAGTCATACATATAGACGATGTGGAAAAATCAATCCACTGGCCTGAAACATATATAAATCATGAATTCTTTAGAGCGGATTGACAGGCCAAGCGTACGGAGACCGTCAAAGAAGTGCCTCAACGCGATTCGCTCCTCTTCGGGCAACTCGTCCACATCTACAAGATACCTGACGGCGTTTACAAATTTCTTGAGCGTGAGCTCACCCTGCGCTCCTGCCTGACGGACAACAAGTTCTTTTTCCTGCCCACATATTTCTTGCAAGAGCATGCCACTGGTTGGTTTATCCTATATTTCAAGAGTAAATACCGCCGTGAGGAATAACGGTTCCTCTATTTGTTTGGTCTAATACCTTCAATTTTATTGAAGGACATATGAATGAACTATACAAGTCAGTGACAATTACTTTGACTGCAAAGGAAAACTTAATCACTTGGACTCTTTTATGTACGAGAAATTGAATGAAAATACTCCAATGCCCCTTGATATTATGGAGTTTCTTATTGGTCTCATTAAGGACCTTGAGACTTGCCATGTTGGGAAATAGATGTCATTCCCCATTCCTATTAACATGATGAAGTATTATGACTATCCTAAAATTTTGTTAATAAATAAAATTACTTGGTGTGATATATGTTTGAGGAGCTTGATGAAGTATTGGTTGTATTGTAAATCTCTTTATGAATTAATAGAACTGTTTGGTGTGATATATGTTTCACAATTTGTGTATGTAAGCCTGTTCAATGTTAATTATACATATATGATGGAATTTTCCAAGTGCTTATGCAAATTTAGATGGAAATATTATATGGACTAAATTAGTCAGATACTTTTTAAAAACATTAATTTCTTTGGTTAATTTTGTCTTATTCTCTTAAAAGAATTATAAGTTATTATTTAATTTTTAATAGAGACATAATTTTTTTAATTGTAAATTGTGATTTCTATAATCATTTTGATGTTGTGCGGTAAAACATTCATAACTAATTATTTAAAGTAAACAAACACCGACAATTTAACATTTAAAAGTACTAATTAGACAAAACATCCTTACCATATCTACTAGAACTCACTATAGAAAAAATATTCTAAAAGAGTTCAAGAAATCATAATCAAACAAAAAATGATTCTTGAAATAGTAAAAGTTCATAAAAAGGGACAGAATAAATAACAATATTTTGAGTTAACAGTCACAAAAAAATTCTCTAGATAAAATTCTTGCAGTATGTTCATTTATAGTAAAAACCACTAAATTAAAATTGTAAAGAACTATTAGCATTTTAGATTATAATGTTATTGTTAAATAACATCACATTTCACTGGGTAATTTATTACATTAACTTAAGTGTGTTTATATATATGTTTAAATATATATACATAGTGTGTGTATCATGAACAATTATGAACTTAAATGTGTGTACTTTTTCTTCCTTTTTATCCTTAATATACTTGGTTTGATAACAGGAGGAAAAGAGCGGCATTCCAAACAAGTCCTACATATAGATGATGTGGAAAAATCAATCCATCGGCCTGAAACATATATAAATCATGAATTCTTTAGAGCAGGTCGGCAGGCCAGGCTTATTGGGACCGTCGAAGAAGTGCCACAACGCGTTTCGCTCCTCTTCGGGCAACTCATTCACGCCTACAAGATACTTGACGGCGTCTACAAATTTCTCGAGCATGAGCTCACCCTGCGCTCCTGCCTGACGGACAATAAGTTCTTTTGCCTGCCCACAAATTTCTTGCAAGAGCATGCCATTGGTTCGCTTACCCTGTATTTCAAGAGTAAATACCGTAGTGAGAAATATCAGTTCCTCTGTTTGTTTGGTCTAATACCTTCAATTTTATTGAAAGACATATGACTGAACTATACAAGTCAATGACAATTACTTTGACTGCAAAGGAAAACTTAATCACTTGGACTCTTGTGTACGAGAAATTGAATGAAAAATACTCCAGTGCCCCTTGATATTATGGAGTTTCTTATTAGTCTCATCAAGGACCTTGAGACTCGCCATGTTGGGAAATAGATATCATTCCCCATTCCTAATAACATGATAAAATATTATGACTATCCTAACATTTTGTTAATAAATAAAACTACTTGGTGTGATTTATGTTTCAGGAGCTTGATGAAATATTGTAAATCCTTTTATGAATTAATAGAACTGTTTGGTGTGATATATGTTTCACGATTTGTGTATGTAAGCGTGTTCAATGTTAATTATACATATATGATGGGCTTTTTCAAGTGCTTATGCAAACTCAGATGGAAATATTATATGGACTAAATTAGTCAGATAGTTTTTAAAAACATTCATTTCTTTGGTTAATTTGGTTTGTATTCTCTTAAAAGAATTATAAGTTATTATTTAATTTTTAATAGAGACATGACTTTTTTAATTGTAAATTGTGATTTCTATAATCATTTTGATGTTGTGCGGTAAAATATTCATAACTAATTATTTAAAGTAAACAAACACCTACAATTTAATATTTAAAAGTACTAATTAGACAAAACATCCTTACCATATCTACTAGAACTCACTATAAAGAAAAATAATTAGATAATTATTAATCACTTAGTTGTTTTCTACTAGATTTCCTCACCTCTCTCTCTCTCTCTCTCTCTCTCTCTCTTTTCTTCCCATCTCTCCATCCCCTTTCTCTCTTTGTCTATCCCCATTTGCTCTCTCCCTCTCCTCGATACTATTTTAACTTTGAGTTTGATTCTATTTATACCATATTTCCACTCTTACTCTAGGAATTCCTTTTCCTTTCCTTTAAACAAAAAATGTTGGTTTAATTACTAAACACAAAGATATATCAAAATCTAATTTATAAGAAAACACCAAATATGAATGATCGTCTAGATCGTTTTCCCTTTATTGCTTTCTTTTTGATGTTTAGAGTATTCCTATAGCAACCCAAAGTCATTTAGGACTTGGAGGGTTAAATAGTACGGTCACCTGGTAGTTTATTTGGTTTTTGTGCAAGTTTCCATGTTTAGGAGCTTTAAATGTTTGAATGGTTGACTTCGGTTGAAACTTCAGGTAGACGATTTCACAATGCAACTCTAATGGTTCCTTTAACTCTGGAACATTGAGTTTGCTCCAGAAGGATCTTCAGTGCGGATCTTGATGCTTCTGAGATCATTTTTAGAAGACTTAAAATGGAGTTTAGGTATGGATTTGGGACACACTGTTTGTCGAGAAAACATTGGGTGGATGTTTTGATTACTCTATTGAGTCCGAAATGCCGAATTCAGTTGTGTAGCATAGTTCATTCACTTGCACATGGTTCTGAACGAATCCTTAGCACCCCATAATGGATTTTAAGCCTTGTGGAACTAGGTGGTCTGCATTAGCTGGTGCAACCCCTATTCCTCTTCACATTCGTGCATCTTTAGCCAAATTCATTCTCCACGATCTTAAGCTTAGTGTCATGCTTGTGGAGGCTAGTAGAGTTGGCCATCACGTTTGTAGGACTTGCACCGCATTTTCATAGTCCAAGGGGGCTGACCCTTGATGAGTCTTGGATTTTGACTCATTTAGGGCTTGTTATTCATAGTATTAGTGTCCTCGATGCCTATTTTGTGCTCTAAACTAATGTTTGAATGCTAATTTGCAGATATAAAGGCAAAATAGCAAGGTAAGGACAACACCGGGCAAAAATGAGCGAAAAAGATGAAAAAGGCTGAAGATAGTAAATGCTGAGAATTGCCAAAGCCACTCGACGAATCGCCTAGTGGCACTTTAGCTCGCCTAATATTCCAGACTGCTAGCCTGGGGGAGAATCCAAGTTGGCAATGGATTTGGACTTTTGGCGAACCGCTGAATGGATCAGTGACAAAGACTTTGATCTCTTGAAGTTACATAGTCTGAAGGATGATGAGCCAAGGCAAACCGGCGATGGAAAGGAGCAATTGGTGCATCACCGACTTGGTCAGCGATGCTCGACTAACTCCCCCGAGTGACCTAGAAGGCCAAAATCTGGGAACGTATAAATTGAATTTCAAAAAGAGAAAAGGAGATCTGGTCAAATCCTGCCATATCTTACCATTGTTAGACTTTGAGATTTCGTTAGAGACATTGCTTTTCTTAGTTTTTAGGAGTTTTCTAGTAGCTTTTGAGTTGGGTTTTGGATTTGAAGATAAAATAAAGCATTGTAAAGATTCAGAGATTAATACCCAACTTATGGAGAACGTAACTGGTATTAATTTCTTACTTTTTATGATGTGTGGCTAAAACCCCATTCTTGGGGGTGTGATTATGTGATTAATTGTCATAATTAGCTTATGGGTGTTAGGAATTACTGATTTAATTGCTGTTTTGAAGTGGATTCGATTGGTAATTGAGTTTTAACTTATGATTGTAGTTGCAAATGCAGTTCTAGCGTAGTATTCTATGCTTGCTTGAGAAAGAGGTTTTAGAATTAAGGTTACCAATTGATGATTGGGTTGTTATCGGTTCAGCTCGAGAGAGTGAATTTAAATTCGATCCTATCTATCTAGATCGAGAGAGTAGATGGATTGAGGTTTTGGGCTGTTCTTAGTATGATGCTTGTTGAGGTTCGAGAGAACTCACTTGATTCATGATAGTTGATCAAGAGATGGCCATTACATCTAAATCCTAGACTACCCACTAAGATTAAGCGACTTATTGTAATTAGTAATCACCCGTATAGTGAAATTGGCAATTAATCGATCACATTCCAAGTATCCTTTTCAACTTGATTACTCCCCTATTTTTCATAGTTGTTAATTGACAAACCTTATCCCCCCTATTTGACACTTGTTGTCAACCCCTTCGATTTACTTCAATAATTTCGATAATTTCTATTCCTACAACCAATTAGAACATGTCTTTTATATCGTAATTGATTTCTCTACCTTATCACTCCCAGTGGAATCGACCCAACTCTTCGTTAGGTTTATACTAGATTGCGATCGCCTACACTTAGTATTGGATGAAGTGTAGTTGAGCGTTATCAACCCTTCATGTTCAAGTCTAGGCGCCACATTTGCAAAAGCTTGGGGGCTTTACCTTCCACAATCACAGACTGGGTCCCGTGTTTGTCAAGGTCACCTATCTAGTCTCTGAATGAAAGACCGGCCTCATTCTTTCGACACTTAATCATATTTTCAAATTGTGATTATGAGGGCTAGTGTCATGACCCAATTTCTCAAGTCCTTATGGCACCTACTATAACCCACCAGTAATTAAGCCAACCCATATTCCAAAATGACATGTAATGGGTATATGAGGAGAAACAAAGAGGAATTAATAATTTAACACAATTAACAAGACAAACATCGGAAAAAAATCAATAAATACATGAATTAAAAAACCCCTCCCATAAAATTAAAGTCACAAGTACAAAGCTACTAAATAAAAGAATACAAGCCCCAAAAGTGGGGCAAAAACAAATGACTTGTCTCAAAATACAAATGCTTAGTAAATAAAATAATGATGGAGATAGGTAAGATCCAGAATGCCATATGCTCACTCTCACCTCTGAATGCGGCAACTAAAGGCTCAATCTCAACGTTGATAGATGGTACTCAGACCTGCATCACGAGACAAATGTAGAGTGCATCATGAGTACAAAAATTACATGGACTCAATAGGCATCATAGACCGACTGGGCAAGAAAAGTAAGGGTAATATGAAATGTGAGAATTTCGCAACTGAAGTCAAAGAATGGAAAACTAATGCAAATGCACATGAGCATACTAAGGAAATGAAATTAAGTAAGTAAATACTAGCTAAAACCTAACTGGACCCCATAAGCCCATAAGGTACATTCCGGCACAAGTTTAAGTAAAAAGCTGAACAAACACCCATTAGCCTAACACGTATACATAATAGCTACATTTGTTAAGAATAGGACCTAGTGAGTCTAGAGTTAGAAAGTGTGTAGCCCCAACTTCGAACTATGGATAGACCTCCCAAAATATCCATATAGTGTGTAGTCCGAACTTCGAACCTTGGATAGGCCACCAAGTAAGAAAGAGTGCGTAGAAAGGACCTATAACGACGGATATACCTCCAAAATGTATGCAATAGGATCTAACAAACACGTATCAACTCTGTAAAGGATAAAGAACCCAAATCTCAGACTATGGTTGTAGATTAGTGACCAGCCATGTATCTGTGACCAATAATAGTACGTTGAAAGGTCTCAATTCAACATCATCGATATAAGGCCACCATGGAAGTCCGTTTACTCCAAGAAAATCAATCATATACTCAAAGCTTGAACTGAATCCAATCCCAAACCATTGAACATTACCGTATACCTCAATCGTGAATCACCTGGCAATAGAAAAGGGGAACCATGGCTAAAATGTCATCAAAACTGCATCATCTCTTAATCTACAATTCATTCTATTAGACCCAAGTCACCTACATACATGTATAGGGAGCTAAGCAGTCCAAAACAACATCGGGGAGATTCTAAGGCCTATCAACTCCAAAATATGCAAGTCTAAGGCAAATAATAGTATATAACTAGACTAAGGATAAACATTCTTCAATACCAATAATAAAAATATACTAATTAACACCACAAGGGAAAATTGTCACTCTCCGAGCCTACACCCTGGACGTGGCTGGCACTCGAGAACCATCGTTGGTCCTCAAGCGAACTCTTGGACTGGCTCAATACTCAGGAGAAGACTTACTCAACAATATAGGGACTCAAATGCAAAGATTAACTCAATTGTCTCAAAATAAATAACTCAGAATATTTAAAAATATCCAACTAGCCATAAGAAGGCAACTCAACTCTTAAAATATTAACATGGAAAATGGAAAAAAAGACTCCTCTAAATGCTATTGCCTATCAAGCCTCTAAATATGATGATGGAAGTCGGGACAAGACCCACTTGAGTAGTTCTTGACTTTTGTTCAATTCTTGAACAATAGAGGTTGTGAATTCTTTCGTGTTGTTGATCTTTGGTAAAAGTTGTGTTGCCCAAAGGGATTGAGTTGAATTCATCATGTATTCATGTTGGGTTTGTTAATCGAGAAGAGTTTAGGAGAATTTTCCCTATTCGAAATGAGTTACAACCCTAAATTGAGCATAAATATTTGTCAGATTTTCTGGGTATAGGTGTGGGGAGGCATGCGGCCCATAGTGCCAAGGCTGCACTTTAGTAGTTTAGGCCCTAGCGCGATGCACCAGCAGTGTGCCAAGGCCCGACTTCTAAAGTTCAGGTCCTGGGCTGACACACCACTCAGTACGCCAGGGTTGCCTTATCCTTTTCTTTCTGTGCTTTATTTTCGGACGTGCTCCTTTGAATCGTGACTACATTCTCTTCTTTGTATTAGCTTCTAAAGTCTCCATTAATCCTTGACAATTTCTTCATATCCTAATCACATGTCTTAATTCACATTCCAAACTAAAGTAAGTTTAAAAGGAAAGTTCAAGAGGTTTTTTTTTGAGTCATTTGATAATTTTTTTTGTAATCAACAATGGTTTTGAGCTAAGTCTTGAGAAAGTAAATATGAGAATGAGAAGAAGTGTATTCATGATTGAAAAATAGTATAAGGGAACTAAATATTCCCAAATGTAACACTTTTCCATTTAAAAGAGAGAAACAATGATTTCTATATGGGTTTATGAGTTCAGAGATGTTTCAGAGTATTACCTCTTTTAAGAGGATATTTTGAGTAATTACCTCAAATTGAGAAGAGTTATGTTTTCGAGATTTGAGCATGAGTTTAAATATTATAGGGAGTAGTGTTGAGCACCGATATGGGGATGAGTTCAGACAACTCATATTCCTAATAAACCATGTAGCCAACATGGGTAAAAGGTTGTACTTTTTAGATGATTCCTTATTTCTTTTAAGCATAGCTTAATGGATCCACTTAGTTGAGGTGTTCCATACCCCGGCAAGGTATAGGACAGTTGGGCGTTTCGTGCCAAATTTGGGTGTTTAAACTTCTACGCTCCCAAGCTCTTTTAAGTCACTCTGGGTATAATCATTTTTTTAACAACAAAATATATTTTTTCATTAGTTCCACATTTCGTAGAATCTATTTAGTATTTGATCTACGTCATGAATTTTTTTACTTAAGCTCTCGAATTCTCCCACTTTATCATCAATATTCACGCCATTTTGTTGCTTCTTAATTGGTAGATGTTCAAATGTATTTGCGCTATCTATCAAATAGCACTTGCCAGTATTTGTTCAATTTTTATCCCTCAAGTGCAATACTTTCTCAATTTGAAATAATCGTGTTGTTCTTATTAGGTATTGACAACGTTTATTTTTATACACCCATTCCAAGTTTTGGCACGTGAGTTGAGGGTAATCTCATATGTCTCCAATTATTTGACATTGTTTTCACCCTTGACAATTTCAGCCAGATAATACTAAAAGAGATTTTTTTTTTTTAAAAATTGTCCGCAATCGTTGATTTAGCAAATCCAACTCTCGTTTGCTTGATTAATCATAATTTTCTTAATCTCGAGCTTTTCATCAAATTTGGATTATTATTTATTTATTTATTTTCTTAAATAGTATCCCTTATAGGACTAGATCCATTGGTTTTTGAATACTCTACTCTTGAAATTTTGCATACTTACTCCGCGCTTACTAAATGTTTCATTTTCTTTCAAAGGTTGACTTAATTTGAGCATCAAAGGGACAAACAAATTATAAACGACATGGCCGATCAAATTATGATCAACTTAGTTGAAGATGAGTTTAACCATGTTACGACCCAGGGGTACCCCCTAGTTGTAACATGGTGTACTTGACCCTTCGGGGGTCTCATACAAGCCCTTAGCATATCATAACATAAGATAATAGAAAAGTAAGGAAATTTTAAAACTTTTATCCATACAATCGAAGTCTTTTATTACAAATAAGCGGAGGCCTTTTTTCTAAACTTTGTCTCAAACCATCTAATACAACTTGAATAAAACTCTTCGGACACAACCCATACAATAGTCTCAATATATGAAATAAAAGACATAAAGGAAATAGTGGGTTTGTCCTCGAAGCTATGAGGACTCACCAAATCTTCAACTCCTTTGCTCCTTAGAAACCTAGCTTCAAGAATGGAACTCAATCTCCGAAATCCTACATTTGATGAGAATGTAGGCAAAGTATGCGTTAGTACAAAATGTACTAAATATGTTAGCTAGCATAACCATAAGGGCATAAGACAAGGGTTAGTCAATATAACACATAATCCATAATCATATGAAATACTTCATGAAACATAAACTATAATCATAAGAGAGGGTATCGTAATAACAAGCAAAGTCTCCAACATAAGCATCATATAAACATTATTAACCTCTTTAGTCATCTATACCATAATAGAACTATTCTCAAGTAACCTCCAAAGCATACTTATTCAATGCCTAAATAGCATCCTATAATACCATCCAAGCTAAGTATCCAGTTTTGGTCATCTTAATCATAGTCTATATGCATGGTCAACTCTTAGTCTCTTCTACCATAAGGGCAATATACTCCTAAGTAACCTCAAAGCACACTTGTGCAATGCATGAAAGGCATCCCATAATATCATTCAAACTAATCATAACCTTGAAGTCAACATAGTCATACTTACTCTCCTTTGGCCTCATTATTAGCTTACTTCTCATAACCAAGGGAATCTCTCACCTTTAGTCAATACTAACAAGGAAGGCAACTATAGCACAATCCTATCTCAAGATACATCACTCAAAAGAACACTTTCTTGAATAACCTTGAGTCATACTTGGTGCAATGCATGAATAACATCCCATAATACTATTCATGCTAGGTACCACTTTTAGGTCCTCATACTAATACTTCTTGGTTTGGAACCTAGTTCCTCTCTTTAACTTTAGAACACTATGAGGTACTCTCTTAAGCACATCTTAGTTCATTATTAACATGGACCCTATGAGATACTACCATAAGCATGTCTAAGTCCATTTATACTCTTGAACACTATGAGGTACTTCATTAAGTAAGTCTTAGTTCAATTATGCTTTAGAACACTATGAGATGCTTTTTCAAGCATGTCTTAGTTCATTGGATATAGAGATTGCCACTAGAAACCTTAACTCAACTATGTGAAGGCTTCCATCCCATGAGACCTAACTTTGGGAAAACCCACACTCTACTACATAAGAGTTCCCCCTTTAACTTGGATATTCCTCACATCAACTAGGTGTGGTTCTCCTTTCAACTTGGAGCCCGGACCCTCTCTTGTGTGACACTCCATCTCATTGTCAATATCCATTTGAGGTTAAGCATACACCCCAAGATTTCACTATTAAGCCTTGCTTAACATTCATGTCTCATGGAAGGATGTCCTTGACAACCAATCCATGTTCAAGTGATTCTATCACTTTATACTTTCAAGCATTTATAAGATAGGTTAGGTGAGTATAGATCTTTCACTACCATTCTACCTATTAGACTTTTATTCATCACCTTAGCTTTACTCTCAAAGCCCTAATGATTCAACATTCTTGACTAGAAGAATTACTCTCAAAGCTCACAATCATCAATTACCCCTAGATTCTAAGGCATTCTAATCACATTCTTTATTATCAAGTGATTCTAGTCATAATTCATCAAAAAGTTCAACTTCTATGCTCTAAAAGTCAAGATCCATCATACATAATAAGGTCTAGTTCAATTCATGTCTATATGTTCCTAATCTTGAACCATTACTACACATGACATTAATTTTAGAAGATCAATTCTAATTCTTCACTTTCACCTTTCATGACATAAACCCACACATATCAAATTCATCACATAGACTAGGGTTAACCATAAAAATCACATAAATCCATCATAATATCATAATTCAATGCTAATTGATTCATAATTAGGTATTATCCACTAGATTGGAATCATACCGAAACACTACCCACAATGTAAGAAAAAACCCTAGCTAGAATTGGGTTTTGACTTCACAATTGGGTGAAAACCTAGGGGCTCTATGGGTGGAAGAACCCATAGATGATTAAGATAACATACCTTAATTCAAAGCCCTCACCAAGCTTGCATTAATGGAGAAAATCTGACTTACTTCCTTCTCTTCTTCTTCTTCTTCTTCTTCACTTCTAGAGAGATAATTATTTGGAGAGAATTTGGGTTCTTTGAAGAATGAATTAATTCACTTATTTTAGGGGCCTATTTGGTTTATATAGGTGGTTTAATAACTAACTTACCAACCTCCCGTAACCCCTAACTAATTACTAATTAACCCCTTAGCCCCTAACTTAAAAACAAAACTTAAAATCTGCCTTGACTAACGAAACTCCCACCCACGGACCGTGGGTGGGTCCACGAACTATACTGCACATTCATAGGTGAGGTACTGGAGCTTAACATGCAGGGGAAGGTCATCCTTGACCCACGACCCCAACCCATGGGCGTGGGTCCATCTACTGGCCGTAGATGCCCTTCGTGGGAAGGCTGATTTTTGACAGCTTTTAGGCTGTTTTAAGGGTCCTTGGGGGGTCGTACCTTGACGCCCTAACCCTAAAACCCTCATTCTAAGTACGAGAATCATTTTTATGATTTTTAACCCTCATACCAAACTCTAAAACCCTAACACAAGGCTCTAGAACTCTCTAGTTTAGTTCACTAGTTTCCGAGGCGTAACAAACCATGAAGGAGCCGAGTCATACCAGGATAAAATTGCTAAGCTCGAGGAAAAAGTGGAAAAAATAGAACAATAAATTGATGGTATCAAGGAAATGATAGCCGATATTAAGAACTATTCTAATGAAGACTCATTGAATTACGATCTTAAGGACTTCTCCAATGAAGATTTAGAGGAATACTCTCCTATTCACGCAACTGCATATCCCAACTTTGATTGTAATGCTCAACACTTTTAAGACATGCATCCACTTCCACAGAATGAGGCATTTGACAATTGAAGTGAAACAAGCAAATATGAAGAAAATGGTGGGAGACATTTCAATAGAGAGACTAATCAAATTTCTTTCACAAATGAGCTTGCTTCACAACTTGGGACAAATATGGTTGAAATTGAAAGTGAAAACGAGAAACCTTATAATCTCATTGATACTCCAATGTATTATGGGATAGGTATTCCCCAGATGCACTTGATGGCATATCTTGATTGGTTAACAATCATAGGGCAAGGCAATGAATTTCATATGAGGATTTTTGTTAGGACGTTTACATGGCCAACCTTGATGTGATATGCAAACCAAGACACATGGAAATGTTCTCTTGGGTCGATATGGCCAAAGATTTTACTATGCAATACGGGTCTCCTAATAGTGCATCTAAAGGGTGTGGTTTGTCGAAAAGGAAATCTATTGAGTCTCATGATGAAATGAAAGGGGATGAATCTTAAAAGAAAGTACCAAAATCATCTTTGGGGCATTATTGTTTGAATGAGGCACAATCTAGAGACAAAGGGAAGACTATCACTGAAGCACCAAATGTTCCTCAACTAGTGCCTGAAGCGAGAAAAAAACTCAAAATTTCACCCCTTTGAGTGAACTAATTTCATTTCTTTTCGAAAAGTTGAGATAATTAGGAATTTTACAACCAAAGCCTCGTGAAATTCTTTTGCATCCTTTTAACCCAGCCAAAAAATGTGCTTTCCATTCAGGCATGTTAGGTCACACTACTGATGAGTGCCAGTGTTTGAAAGAAGAGATCCAAAAGCTATTGGATAGTGGTATGATCATTCAAAGACGGGTAGCTCTCCCTAAGTTTGTTTGGCATCAACTTTCAGCCGTCACGCCAAAGTTAAATCACAATCAAGCAATTTATCCTCAAAGTGTCAGTCAAGTTCCTCTTCACAGTCAAGAAACTATTGGATCAAGGATTATTGCACCAAATTTACCCTTTTAGGAATCTGTTGCACGCACTTATGATATAGTCGAAAAGAGTACCCAAAATGATTTCATTCTAAACAATCATTAAGTGTACGGGGGATTTTCTCAAAAGATGACTTTTGAGTGGCATAAAGCAGAGAAATTAGTTTTTGTGTAACATCTTTTTGAGAAAAACTGCGTATTTTTTTGTGAGCTTAAATGATCATTTATTTGTATGTTTTAAATTTCTTTTTATGTAAGGCGAACTATGCTTGACCTGATTTCCTTGGTGGATAGGTAGGCAGCCCATATAGAGACTCGGACATATTAATTTAGAAATTCTAATATATATTTTGCATGTAACTGGAACTACTCCTGATTTCCTTGGTGGATACGTAGGCAGCTTATATAAGGTTCAGTCGGTTTATTATAAAATTGTAGTATTCCCTCGAGAAGGAGAATGAAGCGGGAGATAATTTTGGCATGCAATCGAGATAATTTTTGGAAGCACGCCAAAATTTGTAAAGGATAAGGATCAAGTTGAAGTCAAGATTTGATGCTCGACATGTGTCAACCTTTCTCCAAATCAAATTTTCTTTTCTTTCATTTTCAACATTAGAGACTACTAGTTAATACCTTATTCCCGTCCACTCGTCCTAGACTTGAATCTTTGCCTCCAGTCTAAAATTCTTATTTATACAAAATCACAAGCATAATCTATTTTATCGAATATATAATTAATTTTGCATTTATTTCATATATGCTCATGCACTAACAATTTATTTTTGTTTTTATAGTTTTGTTTCTTCTTTAGAGGTTGCCGAGCATTGAGCACTGTTTTGGCAGGGAATCTGCGTCAAGGACGAAATTATAATGGTAGACAAATTGAAAGCATTCAATATGGGCATGGGATTAGTGGGAGCACAAAATGATGATCGTGAGAAGAATGTGGTTCGAAGAAACACTCTGGTCAATCTGGATACTACTTTTAGCCTTTTTCCTACCATTACTAAAACTTCAATCTCAACTCAAAATATTTGTTTAACCATATCTCCTCGCCCATCTTCTACCTATACAATGTCTCCACAAATGCCCTCAGTATACACTATCAATCCCAATAGCTTTCAAGTCACCATATTGTCAAATACCCATCCTCCCACAATTGTATTTCCTTAAAATGAAAACAAGCATTACCAATTGACAGCTCACCTTTATTCTAGACGTGAGAAGGATATTTGGTCAATTTGCCATGAAGATTTGGGAAAATACTTCCACAATCTGAGAAAACTTTTGATGAAGAGTTGCGCTCAAGAATTTGTTAGAGTTTGAAGTATGAGAATTTATGTGTGCATCCAACTGTTGAACTTCTGCTAGGGTATACACTACCTAAGTTCAATACTTTCAATGGGAAAGGAAATCCCATCGCTCACTTAAAGGACTATTTCATTAGATTTGTAATACTTCGTATCTAAAAATGAAGAAAAATCCTAGTTTTCAGAAAACTGGTGTCAATACCGACGGAACTACCCACAGACCATAGGTGGGACCACAGACCGTAGGTGGTGTTCCGTAGTTAAGGCTAATATAATTATAGTATTTATCCCACCCACGATTGACCAATATGGTCCATGGTTGGACCTGTGGACCGTAGGTCTGCCCGTAGGTGAGGGTCAGCAGCCAGTTAGCGGGAAATTGCTGTTGGGTAAACTTCAAACGGTCATATCATTTAGCATAAAAGGATATAGGTGGCCCATGACCTATGAATTAAAGATAATTTAATCCTCTTTCCAACGCCACCAATTTTGCTAAAATCCCATCTCCGAGTAAAATGTTATGCTCGTTTTAGTGAAGCCTTGTCAGGCAGACTTGACCGACGACCCCTACCTACGGTTTGTAGGTCAACATACGGACCATAGGTCCCTCCATAGGTAGCCTTCGTTAACCTTGAAGTTAGCATCATTTAGGTCTTTTTACTATGTGTTGGGCACTTAACTTTGATATCTAAACTACGTAGTTTTGGTCACTTTTAGCCTAGTAACTAAATTAGAACTTACCCTAGTCAATTCATTCTCCAAAATTCATCCAATTAGAACGAAAAGAGGAGAAAGAAGTCGAGAAGCCCTAGTTCAAGAACGGAACAAGGTTTCATTAGTTCCAGCCTCGAAATGGAAAGATTTCTCCTTGAAATTCATCACCAGGTATATGGGATTTTACTAGTGGGTTCCTTTCACCCATTAGGTCCCTAGAATTCAGTCAGATTCTTGATTCCCTCAATATTATCTAGACCTAGGGTTTCTAGAATTTCAACAAATTATTATGAATTAGTTATTTTAATGTTCCTAATCAGATTATCATATAGTAGTATCATTTTTGCCCAGATTCATGCATAAATTCAAAACCCTAGTTATGTAGTTCTTTTAGTTCATGAATTACATTAGTTAGGACAGATAAACATATATACATGCCTCAGTTTTAGAATGTTTCATTATCAGATATACATGTTGCATTTTCAGATTTGCATGTCAAATTATTGAGCTATCCAGTTTACTTCAATATGTTATAAATTTCACATATTCAGTTGGGAGTTGGCTTAATACCGAGTTGGACTAGGGTCAGTCACCCTCAAGTCCCAGAACTACGTGCCCTCGTAGGTTATAAGTCCCCTCTGTGGGCATTAGTTTAGTGATCACAATAGTCATGCCTCTATACCTCTGGCAGGGTATATTGGGTCCTCTCGATGGGGCGTATACATCGGACTCCACATTTGGCTCATGTGGTTTTATGTCGGTTATTAGTAACTCCCAAAGTCAGATTCTAGTGCATTGACTAGGTTATCAGTTACAATTCAGTATTCAACTTCAACATATATAAACTTGGTTATTATATTCAGTTAGTTCATGTTAAACATTTTCAGTATAGTATCATGCTTATCTCATGTCATTGCTCAGTTATATGCTTTGTTCAGTTATGTATTTTATTCAACTTTATTCTATCCTGCATGCTCAGTACCTTTCAAGTACTGACGCATACTCTGCACTAAATCTTCTCGTGATGTAGGTTTAGGCCCTCAGCTTTCAGATCACGCATAGATTGGTTTCCAATCTCCATTTCAGCAGCATCAATGGTGAGTCCTTATTCTTCAAGGACGATTGGCATGATTATCTTTTCTACTTTTAGTCTTTAGTTTCAGTTTTGCTAGATTTAGCTGGGGCATGTCCCAGCATTTTTAGTTAGTTAGAGGCTTTATTTCAGACATAGTTAGATTCAGTTTTAGCTTTGGTGTTTGATATTTCAGTTGTCATTAAACTCATAGTTCTTTTATTCAGATATTAATAGGTATTCCCCATCCTTTCAGTTTACATGATGTTTTTAGCTTCCGCACAATACTTTGTTAATTCAGTTATCTTTAAGTATGCTTATGATATGCCAGCAAGGTTAGCTTAGGGTCACTCATGATCCTAGGTCCCGTGTCCACTTCCTGGGGGTAGCTTCGGGGCGTGACAAAATTAGTTGGTACTGGACATAATGAATCCATACAAATGAGATTGTTCATTCAAAGTTTATCATGATTGGAACTAGCTTGAACTAGCTTGGTACACTAAGCAAGACTTTAGGAAATGGCATACATGGGAAGATATGGCTCAAGACTTTATAAAGAAATATGAGTTCAATAATGGAGATGATTTTCATATAGCCAATTTTCTCAAAGTGAAGAAAATTTCGCAAGAATCATTCCAAGAATATGCCATACGATGGAGGTTAGAGGCTTCAAAACTACATCCTTTATTGCCTGAAGAGGAATTGATCTCAACCTTCATCCAAATTCAGGATTGCTTATATTATGATAAACTTCTTGGAACTTGTTCACACAACTTCTCTAACTTTATTAAGGTTGGCAAAGAGATAGAAAATGGTATTTAAGGAGGAAGAATTGTAGACAACTCAGCAAAACAAGTCGTCCACCAAAACTTCTAAGCAAAAATACCAGTTAATCCATAAAGCAAAATGAGAGACAAAAACTCAATTTTCATGACTATGCAATAGCCACAACACCATCTAAGTGATCAATTTTTTCAATCTCATACTAATTTCACTTATTGTAATGTGCTTCTCCAGCATCCTTGCAAACAACAATTTCATCAAGCACAATCTAGCTTGCGATCACAAAAGAAAGTGAGATTTTTATGCTTCACTCCTTTGAATGAGCCATATGTAGATATATGTGAGATTGAGAGCAAATGGACTTCTGTAATCAAGAAAAAGATTCATTCCTGAGTATACGCCTAAACACTTTGATCCATCAAAGAATTGTACTTACCATTCAAACATTCAAGGATATGACACTGAAAATTGTCCTGCACTAAAATTCAAAATTCAAAGCATGATTGATAGTGAAAAGATAAAGTTACAACTAGAGTCTTAAATCAGCAATGGAAATATCGCAAACAATAGCACAATTGTTATGGGTGATCCATCAAAATTGGCACCAAAGCATTTGAAAAGAAAGCGTGCAATCAGTCAAGAAGAATAGCAAGGGCATTATTTTTGAAACTTGAGAATATCATTCTCAATTCACCCTCTTAGTAGTATCTACTCTTGTTGCAATCCTTTTTAGAATTTTGTAATGAACTACATGTGACCTGATTCCTACTAGTAGCGGGATACATAGGTGCCTATTTTGGTTTCGGTCTCAACATAATAACAATTCCATTCTCCCCTAAGAGCAAAGACTAAGACAACTTTGCAGATGGCCTACAACTATTCGAAAAAGGAAAAGTCGAGATCACAAGTCATACTCACATCATCAAATTGTTTCAATGCCATAGCAATAAAAAATACAGATTCAAAGCCAAAGCTTCATGGTTCAATGCAAGGGAACCATTTTCTTTTATATTAACAAATTTTCTTTGAGTAATGCAGAGGTTGATTTTTAGTTATTCTTAAACGATAACACCCAAAGCTCAACATCAAGTCAAAATTTGCAAAATTCAGATGGTGCAACATCGACAAGAATTAAATTTGAAATTCATAATTTTTCTTTGAGCGTAGAATTTATAAGTAACAAATTTTCATTGAAGATGAAGCTCCTAAGTATGGGAACCATATGCAGTTCAATACTGTAAAGGTACTGCAACAAGCTTTTCATACTAGGTTCTGAATGTTCGCGATCACAAAGAAATCGCACCAAGCTCATTACATTGCGCAAAAAATTGTATTTGTAAATTTGTACTATACATTGGGTTAGTCCATCCTAAAATATGACATATTGGGTTCGCTCACCCTCAAATAGGATATGTTGGGTTAGTCCACCTTCAAACAGGACATATTGGGTTCGTCCACCCTAAAATAGGACACATTGGGTTCGTCCACCCTAAAATAGGACACATTGGGTTCGCCACCCTAAAATAAGACATATTGGTTTCTTCCACTCTCTAATAGGAATTTTTTTGGTTCATCCACCCTAAAATGGGATATAGTCCACCCTAAAATACGACGCATTGGGTCCATCCACCCTAAAGTAGGATATATTCGTTCATTTACCCTAAAATAGAAGATATCGGGTTCATCCGCCCTCAAATAGGACATGTTCGGCTACTCTGCCCTCTAATAAGATGTTTTAATCTCATCTATATCTAATGAGACATCTCACAATTCTTTAATTATTTATTTATTCTTAAAATATACATATGCACTGCATGCTATCTTTTAAATTTATTGAAAAGCCTATCTCTCTCAAATGAGATATCTCGTAATGCCTTAATTATTTATTTTAAACATATGAGCACTGCATGTTATCTTTTAAATTTCTTGAAAAGCTTATCTGTTTCTAATAAAACATCTCGCAGTCCCTTAACTATTTATTTATTTTATACATAGGATCACCACATGCATTTTAAATTTCTTGAAAAATTGAGTTACATATATATGTCTCTTTTACTAATGAGACTTCACAGACACATAATTTGAAGCAGTTATTTCAGATAAAAGAAAATGCAATATATTCATTTTATCACATCTGGAGCATTGATTCAGAAAGGACGTAGTTTCCTTATGATATTTTTCTTAAGATATTTATTTATATTTCTAGCATTATATTATTTCCTAACAATTTTATCAAGATTTGGCAGCACAATCCACATACAACAACAAGAGACACAATGCGACGTGGAACTTTATCTAAGCAGTGGATTGGGGTAATTTGTTGAGAAAGTTTAGCTTTCCAACAAATGTTAAAGGTCTACCTCAAATTCTGCTCGATTCCACTCTCAACTACTCTCCTCGATCACAATACCCAGTAACATCATAATTCAACACTGGGCAACTTTTGTAAGATCGCGACTACCTTGTTTCCAAAATCCTCTACATTATCAGTTATCCAATGCTCATATTATCTCATACTCTTCCAAGGTCGTATTTGTTGGTCAGGAAAAATTGGTTACTACGTCAACTTCTTTGCCCAAAAAGCTCTTACATCATCTCTAGTCAAAGAGGGACAAGTTGTTGACATCAAATTTCGACTCTCCTTTCTTCTAATTTGTTGTTTTTGAGCTTTTAATTTAATAACGTATCAAATTATCCCTTTTCACAACTACTTTTACTATTGAAATTGTATATTTTATTATTAAAGTTATATTATCACCTTTCATACATATTTTCCTTAAATAATTGATTGTTGTCATTTTAGTTTAAGTTTTGTATTTTATTAAATTAATTCTAAGTCGATATTTTGTATCTACATTTTATATTAGCATAAATTTGTAATATTGGTATTTTTTTAAGGGGAAATTACTTGATAAAGCAAACACATATAGCAATGCATAAACGATATGAAAACATGCTAAAAGGACTTTACATAACATGCAATGACAAAGCTAAAACATAAGATAAGATGTTTCAGAAACACAATTCATAATCATGGTCAATCCAATCTTAACATATTTAAAACACTTGTTGAGATACTTTGAAAGTAACCTAGTTTATTATTGTAGGTGTTTACCACTAATCAACATAGACCATGTGAGCTCAAACATGATTATGGTGTCTATCCCACACCAAAAAGAGATGTCCTACTTGTCAAGGTAAGGACCATAAACTTCTAGCTTACGTGGATCTACCAGTTAAGACATCCTAAGGGGGCACATAGTTAGAGACAAGGAGATTGCTACTAGAGACCCGACCTCTACTAACGAGAGAGCCTCCATCTCAATATCCTTTAAGTGCTAATTAAAATCCCACAAAATAGTAATTTATCATTTCATTTCATTATCCATGGAAAGGAATAATTACGCTACCAATCCAAGCTAAAGTCATTTAGAATAGCTCCTAACCATTCAACCTTATGAATCTTTATGTGATAAAACCTTTTAAAAAATTATTTATACTTTCATCTAAAATCATCCTCATGACAATATACATCAATTTCATAAAAACATGCATCTCTTCATAAATTCATATTTCATAGTTCAATAAGCTTCATCATGTGTTCATAGTAAAAAACTATGGATCATGCATGAGTTCATATGAATTCAACTCAAAATCATGTAAATACTTCAATTCATGCATTAGAAGATAGAAAACAACTAATTAAATCATAATTGAGAAGAACCCATGAAAATTGAATAAAACCCTAACTATGATTTGAGAATTGAACTTGTAGAATTGGGATCTTTGGGACCCAATGGAGGAAAGGACTCCATAGGTGAATACTAACATATCTTGATGATACAAGCCCAAAAGCTATGGTTAATTGGAGACCTTGAAGTGAAACCTAGCTTCTTCTTCCTTTGCTTGAGAGAGAAATTTGGGAAAGAACGTAGAGGGAATTTGGGATTTAGGAGAATGATTTTAGAATAGATAGTTTTAAGACTTAAAATACTTAAATAGGCTTAGAATAGGGGTCAAAACTACATGGCTTACGTAATAATTACATAGGAAAAAGACCCAAAACCCCTGAAAATTAACTGTCGAGCTAGTCTACGGTCCGTATACCCCAACCATAGAACCTTCTAGGATCTGTAGACCCCAACCATAGAACTCAACTTTGACCCTAAAATTTTTACTAAGTAGGGGACCTTTCTACGAGACCTATCTATCACCCCTAAGACGTTTGATAGACCAAACTGATCAACCGTCGAATTAGATACTAAAACTTGATTTTTTTTCAAAAATTCAACCCACTTTCTATGGATGCCTTCTACGGTCATAGAACATAAACAATGGCTAAATATGCTATCTTTTTTTTTTTTTTAAAAAATCTGAGGCGTTACAATAACGCTAGTTCTAATGTAAGCATTTTTTAAAAATCAATCAAAGTGAAGAGTAATACAATACATGCATAACCACTATTCAAGAAATACTAAATATTAGGTCTACATTGTTAATTCCTCATGGTTACTACAACCCTAGTCGTGGAATTATCTACTCATGTTTGTTTTTATCAGAATTCAAATTAGTTGAGTTAAGATAAATCATGAACTTACAAAAATTATTGATGAATTCCGGAATCTTAAATTGAAGAACAAAAGATGATATATAAACAAACGATTCAAGAATTAAAATGGAAAAGTGTTTCACAAATTAATCCTCAAAACAAAGCTCCAAAGTATCAATTGTCTAACGTCAAAAATTAATAATAAAAGACTATTTATAGACATTTAATCCTAAATAAACTGGTCTAAGAAAACATAGGAAAAATGGGTTTCGACAGTCGGGTCTATGGCTCGTAGACTCCACTCGTAGAAGGAAGCCTTTTCAAAGTTCATTTGGACTCTTTCTATAGACATGATCTACAAGTCATAGACCTTTGAACAGTCCATCCTGGCAAATCACTGTCCAAGTACTGGAGCTCAAAATCTTTGATCTTTTCTACGACTTGGACCTATTACTCGTAGAAGTTCCTATGGCTCGTAGTCCAATTTCACGCTCCCACACTTAGCTAAGAATTCTTCAATCCTCATCTATAAGTCAGTTCTATGGCTCATAGGTCGACACGTAGATCTTTAAAAAGTTGTTGCTTTACTACAAATCTTTGCTCACACTTTCAAAACCTATTTTCCTGCAAACATCAACAAAAAACCATCAAATCTACTAAAAATGTTTAACAAACATGCAAAAAGCCAAGTTTAAAGCATTAAAAGTACCGTAAATTTGTGTTACATTAGAGCCACAACAATAGGTTGTACCCTTGGAATTTGAATAACTTGTGTCCCTGCCTGAGCAGAAATATGAGCCTCATCATGAACCTTGGGTCCACTTGAAGTACTAGGCAAAGTCCATGCTTGGGACATAGCCTCCACAAATCTGAGGATCCTGGAAAATGTTTCTTGTAGAACCGGCATGACCATGAATATTCGTGGAGGCTAGGATGACCCTATATAGTCCGGCTGATACTGAATATGCCCTACCTATGTATCAAACTCTAGTGAGGGTGACCGCTCGTGATCTCGACTGATTCTATAGCCCATGATCTACCTAGACCTTTAGGTCGATCTTGGTTTCTACCACTAGCTAGGGCTAATTCTGGAGGTACAAGAGTCTCTCTCCCACCCGTTGAAATACCGTCCTAGCCATCTGAAAAAAATGTAATAAAGTGAGTTTAGATATTGCTACAATAACCAATGTACGATAGAAACAAGAAACAATTAAGTATTCCTAAGAATGCACTATATCCTCCAAAAGATTTGGTATGAAAGTCATCGTACTGATCCATGAGACCCTACTAGACACTTTCTCCTATACTGGTAAGACCGCTAAACCTAACGCTATGATACCATGCTATCATAACCCAAAACCAGATCATGATGGCATGCACACCCACAACCCCCGAGTACGCAAACCAAACCAAACCCAACTAACTAGAGAAAAATAACAATTTAATAATAAGGAATAAGTGGAAGCCAAAATAATAAAGCTACATAATAGGGAAATAATACAGAACTATAAATACGATACATGATATACAAAAAAGGCTCGAAAGTTACCAAGAATGACAAACTAAAAAAAAACCAAATCCAGACCTGGTGTCATTACAAATATATACAAGTGAACTCACTAATCAAAATACAAAATACAAGTCTTTACATAAGAGGGGAAACAGGAAAGTCATTGGTTGGTAGGAGCTCACACTATCCAAGTCTATGCCAGCCACCGGAGAATCTAACACACAGTGAGGGTGGCTTGTACTGGGAGTTGCATCTGGATAAGATGCAGAAATATAGTATGAGTACCAAATCATGGTATAGTCAGTAGGCCTCATAGGCCAACTGAGATCAGAAGGATCATAAATATAAATAAGAAACACTATAGTTCTAACATGGAGTCTGATATAAGACAAAAAGTAAGCACACACTACCGACAAGAAAGAAAACAACAATTCTAACTATACAAGTCAAACAATCACATGCAAACAATCACACAATGAGATGTGATGCACATGTGGCCAATGCATGTTTAAAGTAAAGAGTTCTGGAAGTATCTCGCTTGGTGTCCCGTGGACTGCCCAAGACAACCATGGAACCCACCTAGCTCAACTACAAATGTAATAAAAGTAAAACTCACAATTTGGTCTGTGAGCCGCCAAAGCTTATCAACATATATATGGGAAGGTGAAAATAATGTATTTCCTTCAAAAAAAAAAAATTCCAAGCGCAACTGAATCGATTAAACCACAAATGAAGGTCATTTCATCAGAATGTTGACCCAAGTAAATATTTGCAAGGAAGACACATAACAAAATGAAAAACATCGTAAAATCATTTTGATGACCTCGGGATCCAAACCAATGGTCATTCTAGAGAAAAATTAGCATTCTGGAGCTAATTGTGCTGATAGAGTTCTCATATGAGCATATTTACCATGAATGTTTACTGAAGTTAAACTTTGGCAAAAATATCAAAGTTAAATGCCTAACAACACAATCTTAAAATTAAGGCCTCATAAACCGAGCCAACCATCCTACTAGACCAAAATGGACACTCTAAAGCTAATAGAATTGTCGGAAATCTCATAGACATCAAATTTTCTGAATGTTGACTAAACTCTACTCTTTCACTTAAAGAACCTCCAAAAGGGTAAAACTTACACAAAACTCTCCAGACCAGCTAGGTAAGAGTGCCACCCAATTCATTACCACAAAAAATCTACAAGAAAGATATGGGAAGGGAAAAAGAAGTCAAAGAATTCCAAAAAAAGAATAAATGACCACAAGGGTCATTAGATGAAGCCATAACCTACCTCAGTGCAGACCTCACGCACTCAAAAATTATAATTCCAAAGCTTAACGCTTGCACTCTATCAAAAACATAATCACAACTTGAATATGAATGTTTTGACACCAAAAACACAAAAATTGGAGACAAACTAAAAATTGAGTAAAAACATGAATATGGGACTCACATCGAGAATCATGAAATTGACTCCGCAGAAGGCCCAATTTATCTTTCAGAGATTTTTCCCTAAACATGACACATTTCAAGTCTCAGAAAGCAGCAGACAATCACATAGAAAAATATCACAAAAATAACACGAAAATAAGAACAAGGCAGACCCATTGTGACGGTTCCCCAAGATTCCCCAATTATTCCAACACGGAGCCATGAACTTCTCGGACATACATAAAAAAAATAAGACAAAATGGAGCTCTATGGATCAAGATATGCAACTATTAATATAAGCCCTTTACCGAATTCAAGACTGGTCTTTATTTTAAAAAATACTGTCACATAACACATCATTACTGTAGGGGGGTGAGAGGGTCGCGATTGCGTCCCACAATTTAAATAAGTGTTATGACCAAAGGTCATCAAAACCATAGGATAACACTACACAATTGCGACCTAGAGGCAACCCTATTGTCCTTTCTAGGTGTAGGGCCCTCTATGATTCTGGAGGCTTCCTTATCACACTGAAGAAAGTCACCTGAATCTGAAGCTGATGCATCAGCCAAAAACACCAAGGCTCAAAATCCCAAATGGGGTGCTCGAAATTTGTTCGAACCCCCGTGCACCAAATGAGATATGTTACCCCACCTAATTAAACATTCCAAACTCAACGAAGATGTCAAAGCTTCTAACCGAAGTCGTTTTGATTAAAAGTGGGTACCAGAACCAAACTCAATTTTAAGCTAAATTCCATAAGGACTCATGATGAGGCTGGAAGCTTGGGGATCCACACTAAAGGACCTTCTAAGAAAACACAATGTTATGGAGATAATGGAACCATATAAATTGCATTCTTAGGTCGTCTTCCAAAACTTTTGACCAAAGTAAACTGTTCAAGTTTGAAAAGATGCAAAACATAAAAAAAAAACATGCATAAAATCTACACGAATGATCAGGTGACCAAACTGTCACTCCTAGCTCTATAGTGAAGCTCTAAACAATGAAAGGAAGGCAATAACACAAAATAACCTAGAAGGTCATTACATATTAGTATAGAGAACATATGATATGGGTAGGATTGAATATAAGTATAAAATTTAAGCTTTTTAAATATCTAAAAATCAATAGTACCTTATCCGTATCCCATACAAAATTCATAATTCTTACAAATAAACTTTGAAGTACAATTCATAATCCAAAAATTTAAAATAAATATCAAAAAAATATATTTTCAATTTGCCCACACTATGCTCACCCCCTATTTAGGATTAGAAAAAACTTTCTCTAACCAATTTTTCAACTTAACACATGGCTACCTAGAGCTATGTTAGAATTCTACCATCAAATATAATCTTCGTTTTTAACTTCGCTTCAACGCTAATCAATAAAAAATTTCACCCTAAGTCTTTCTCTCATTCTCTATCACCCTTTGTTCTCTCCCTCTCCCCGATACTACTTTAACTTTTTGTTTGATTCTATTTCTATGTCACACCCCGAGTCTACACCTTATATGGAACTAGTACTCGAGAACCATTGTTGGTCCCTAAGCGAATCCTTGGCCTGACTCAATATTTAGTAGAAAACTTACTCAACAATATATGAGCTCAAAAGTAAAGGTTTCTCAAAAGTCTCAAAATAATTAACTCACAAAATTTAAAAACATTCAACTGGCCAAAAGAGGCAACTCAAGTCTTGGATATTGACAATTGAAAATGAAACAGACTTCTCAAACACTACTAAGTATGAAACCTCAAATAACTATGATGGAAGTCAGGACAAGACCCACGATATCCTAATACGACTGAAAGTAAATGTGGAACCCTGCAAAGCAAGGAGGCTCACCAAAGCGACTCTAGAACTACAAGTGGTATCAACTGAGCGCCTATTCATGGCCCTGATTTATTGTATATATATCATGAAAGATGAAAGAAAAATGGCCAGTACATGGAATGTAAGAGCATGCAAAGGGAACTCTAAAGCACATACATAAGCTTGAACTGATAAAAAGGAAGAACATACTCACCTCAACTCAACTCAAGGATACTCAACTCAATTCAAAAGAAAAACAACAATAAAGATGTGGTATAAAGAAATAATTTAAACAGTAGATAAAAAATCAATGCATTTAAAAATACAATAATAAACTCTGTTACTCTTATTTGGGAGATTCTCTAACCGACAACCATCATTATGAGCTATGTGATGATACATTGTCTTTCCCACGCTACCAAAACTATCCTATACCTTGACGGAGTATAGGACATCCTCAACTAAGTGGATCCCCTAAGCTATGCTTAAAAGAAATAAGGAATCATCTAAAGAGTATGTCCCTTTACCCATGTTGGCATACATGGTTTATGAGGACTTTGAGTTGTCTGAACTTGTCCCTATATCGGTGCTCAATACTACTCCCAATAATATAACTCATACTCATATATTTAAAAACATTTCCTCATCCTCAAATTTTGAGATTATTACTCAAAAGTTTCTCTTAAAAGAGATAGTGCTCAAAAACTCCTCATGAACTCATTTCGAAATAAAAGTTTCTTGTCATTTTAAATGTAAAACATTTACTTTTGGTAATACTTAGTTCCCTTATATTAATTTTAAAACATGAACTCAACTCTGTTCATCCTCTTGCTCAAGTACTCAAGTCTTAAAACAAGTTTTAAAAGTTTTTAAAAGACTTCTCAAATAGACTTAAAGGACTCCCTCGAACTTTACTCTTAACTCTATCTTAAATTTGAAATGTGAATTCAAGAGTTATGATTCATGATATATAGGATCTCTCGATGATTAATGAAGGTTTAAATAGTTAGGATTAAGAAGGGAATGAAGGCTCGACTAAAAGGAACAAGTGCGGAACGAGAACGCAAAAGAAAAAGTGGCCTGGCGCTTTTGGCGCAGGGGTGGCTCATTGCGCCAGGCCTCCCATTAATGGGGATGGTTTCTGCTGAACTGTTGGCCTCCCATGCCAGCCCTGCTAGTGCATTAGGGGCGCGACGCCCCAGCCCTTTTCAAGAAAGTTCTGATGAATTTTTCTTCTCAAATTTTGGCCCTAATTTACCTATATTGATTGATTTCTTCCAAACTCTCTTAGATTTGTAAACCCTACATAAGTAAATAAAAATCTACTCAAATATCCTCAAGAACAACCCTCAAACTCAAAACTCTCGCCTCAAGAACACATCAAAACCCCATTTACAAAAATTGAAGAACGAAACCTCAAGAAATTTAGCAAGAACCTCAATACACGTATTTTCATAGATGAATTTAATAAAGAAACTCATGATTGATGTGACGGTGAATGAACCCATCACTATGAAAGCTTATATACCGCGAAAGAATCAAATTCTTGGTAAAAATACTCAAAGATCGCAATAAATTGTTAACACTTGAAGTTTTTCTCCCTTTCCGCTTCTTGAACTTTTCCTTAACTTTCCAAATGCTTTTAGGCTTTAGCGTAAACTAATCTTAATCAACTTTGACCCCTAATTTGGTTGAAAAAAATATGTGGGCTTAGTGGCGTAAGAAAAAGACCAAAATACCCCTCCTTAATTAGGATAAAATTCCTTAACTGGACAGACTGAACTCAAATGGGCATATCTCCCTCATCTGCACTCAAAATTTAGGAAACTCGGTGACGTTGGAAAGAGGACTCGAAAATGTTTCATTTGACATATCATGGGTCACCTAAATCATCATGTGCTGAAAGATATGGTCGTTTGAAGTTAACCCAAAACTCACAAATGAAGCATAACCTTGAACAAATCTCAATTTGGCTCTTTCCAATTTAGTTCTTTAAAAAATTAGCTCTTTCTAAGACCGAGGTGTTACAATATCCCCCCCTTAGGAACATTCGTCCTTAAATGAGATCACTCTAAATAGAACTAAGGGTGGTAACACCAAACACCCATCTCAGACACCCAACATGCAACTTAACACAACATATCATATCAATTTAAAGAGTGGTTTACAAAAATTCATTACCGTGATTTGGAATTCCTCCGGAAGTAAAGAGATGTGGGTATCTATTCTTTATATCCTCCTCAGCCTCCCAAGTAGATTTCTCAACAAACTGATTCTTCTATAATACTTTGATTGATGCAACCTCCTTGGTTCTCAACTTGCGAACCTGGCAATCAAGTATCTCAACTGGTATCTCCTCATAAGATAGGCTGTCATTAATACCAATATTCTCGGTAGGTATTATAAGTGAAGAATCACCCATAAAATTCTTCAACTTAGAAATGTGAAACACCAGACAAATTGTTGTTAACTCTGGCGGTAGCTCCAACTCATAAGCTACATTGCCAATTCTCTTGTATATCATGTAAGGACCAATATACTAGGGTCTTAGCTTATCCTTCTTGCCAAACCTCATAACACCCTGCATGGGTAAAACCTTCAAGGACACCTAATCATCCACTTCAAACTCCAACTCTCTTCTCTTAATAGCTGTATAGGATTTATGATGACTTAGCGCTATTTTCAATAGTTCTTAAATCATCTCCACTTTCTTCATAGCTTGATGAATAAAGTCTGGTCCTATAAACCCAACTTCACCAACCTGAAACCATCCAATAGGAGATGTACATCTTCCCCCCCATAAAAGGCCTCGTAGAAAGCCATTTGGATACTAGAGTGATAACTCTTCTTGTAAGCAAACTCAATGGAAGGTAAGTGATCATTCGATCACACACGCCCTCAACATATCCTCTAAAGTCTGAATCGTACGCTCTGCTTTACCATCAGTCTGAGGATGAAAAGAAATACTCAAATTTACATTCGAACCCAAACCTTTCTGGAAAGACTTCCAAAAATGAGCAGTGAATTGTGCGCCTCTATTTTAAATAATAGACACCGAAACTCCATGAAGTCTGACTATCTCTTGGATATATACTCTAGCATAATCTTCTGCTGAATAACTAGTCTTTACCAGCAAGAAATGGGCTGATTTAGTCATCTGATCTACAATCACCCAAATCGAAACATGTTGCTTGCGAGATCGCGCAAAACCAGTAAATAAATCCATATTTATCATCTCCCACTTCCATTTCAGAAGATCTATGTTCTAAGCCATACCACCAGGCCTTTGGTGATCTACCTTGGCTTGTTGGCAATTCGAGCCCTTAGCAACGAACTCTGCAATACACTTCTTGATACTACTCCACCAATAGACTTCTCTCAAGTCACAATATGATGGATAGAGTATCTGGAGCTATGACCTTCCTCCATGATCCTCTCTTGGAGTTTATCCACCTTTGGTACACACAATCTACCTTGATACCTTAATACACCATCTCCCCTTTGTTCAAAAGCCATTACCTTCTTCTTATGAACATTTTCCTTTAATTCAATCAAAATAGGGTATTGGTCTTGTTTCTCTTTCCTTTCAGACACTAGGGATGATTCAACCCCAGTCATCACCACCAATCCACCTTCATTGGAGTCCAACAACCGAACTCCCAATCGTGCAAGTCTGTGCACATCTTTGGCTAATTCTTTCTAGCCTTCTTCCACATGGGCAGTACTACCCATAGATAACCTACTCAAAGCATCATCAACAACATTAGCCTTACCTGGGTGATAGATAATAATCATGTCATAATCCTTGAGTAACTCCTACCACCTTATCTGTTTGAGATTAAGCTCTTTCTGACTAAATACATACTGAAAACTCCTGTGATCGGTGAGTATATCTACATGAACACCATATAGATAGTGATGCCATATTTTTAAGGCAAACACTACAACAACCAACTCTAGATCATGAGTTGGGTAATTCTTCTCGTGAATCTTAAGTTGTGTGGAGGCATAAGCTATAACTTTGTCATTCTACATCAATACATAACCCTGTCCAACTGTGGACGCATCACAATACACAACAAAGCCTTCTGTACCCTCTGGTAAGGTCAACACTGGGGCAGTTGTCAACCATGTTTTTATTTCTTGAAAGATTTTCTCACAAGCTTCAGACCATTGAAACTTTGGTGTCTTCGGAGTCAACTTTGTTAACGGGGATGAAATAAATGAAAACCCCTCGACAAACCTTCTATAATAACCGGCCAATCCCTAGAAACTCCTGATATCAGTTGGAGATGTGGGTCTGGGCCAGTTGTGCATTTCCTCAATCTTCTAATTGTTAACTCAAATCCCTTCAAAAGAAACAACGTGGCCTAGGAATACCACAGACTCAAGCCAAAACTCACAAATAGAAAATTTGGCATACAACTTTTTATCCTTTAGAATTTGGAGAATTGTTCTAAGATGAATGGCATGAGCTTCCTCATCCCTCAAATAAAGTAGAATTTCATCAATTAAAACGATAACAAACATATCAAGATAAGGCTTTAACACTATGTTCATAAGATCCATGAACGCTGTAGGAGCATTAGTCAAACCAAAGGACATAACTAGAAACTCATAATGACCATAGCGGGTCTTGAATATTGTCTTCGAGATGTCACTCTCCCTTACTCTCAACTGATGATAGCCCAAACTAAGATCTATCTTAGAAAAGTTAGTAGCACCCTGAAGTTGATCAAAAAGATCATCAATTCTCGGAAGGGGATACATATTCAGTATAGCAACCTTGTTCAATTGGAGGTAATCAATACACATCTTAAGAGAACCATCTTTCTTTCTCACAAATAAGACAGTAGCGCCCCAAGGTGAGACACTAGGTTGAATGAAACCTTTATTAAGATGTTCTTTCCATTGCTCTTTTAAGTCTTTCAACTTAGAGGGAGCCATTCTATATGGTTGAATATAAATAGGTAGAGTGTCAGGAAGAATATCAATACCAAATTATATTTCCCTCTCAGGAGGGACTCCATAAAGATCATCTGGAAAGACCTTTGGAAACTCACTCACAACAAGAACTGACTGAATAGGTGATGTTTCAACACTAGAGTTATTAACTCGAACTAAGTGATAGATTCACCCCTTAGAGACTAACTTTCTGTCCTTAAGGTATGAGATAAAACTACTCTTATGGACTGCTAAACTACTCCTCCACTCCATAACTGTATCATTAGGAAACTAGAACTTAACTACTCGAGTTGTACAATTAACTAAGACATAACAAGCATGAAGTCAATCCATACCTAGAATAACATCAATGTCCACCATGTCTAACTCGACTAAGTCAGCCATGGCATCCTTGTGATTGACAGAGATGGTACAATCATGATAAACTCTCTCAACTAGAATAGACTCACCAACAGGTGTGGAAACACCGAAGGGTTCAAAGAGTTGCTCAGAAAGAATATCAAAACTCATAGCAATATACAGAGACTCACACCTGGATCAAATAATGTATATATATCAAAAGTAAAGACTTTGATCATACCAGTGACAACATCAGGTAAATTCTCTTGCTCTTGAAGACTGGTGATAGCATATAGGCGGTTTTCTCCTCTGCCTATCCCTGAAGTAGCTCCTCTTGGAGCAACTCTATACGTTGGAGCCGCTGAAGAAGATGGGGCTCTATTTCCCCCATTACCACTACCCTACCTGTTCTTAGGGCACTCTCTCGTGAAGTGACCTGTTTGACCACAGTTGAAGCAACCAATGGAGTTATCACGACATGCTCCTGGGTGGTTCCTATCACCCTTAGCACTTATAGGAGTCTAGTTGGCCCCTTGTGCCACACTACCTTGAGACAGATCAGGTCTAGCTCTTAAGTTCTGCAAATTCTGATTCTTGAACTCACTTCTGCTCTTTGGTGCAAGTGCACTAGGAGATGAAATGTGCAGGTCCAATTGGCCTTTGCTGAAAAGAAGTCTGATTTGCATTTCCAGTCTTTTGCTGTCCGGACTCATTACCTGTGGTCTTAGCCTTCTTATTGCGAAACTCCTCCTTATCCCTCAATTTGTCCTCCTCAACCCTATGTCCCATATCAACATAACAACCTTCCCCCTCTTTTCTTGACAAGGGGGACAGTTCAAACACAAATAAACTCATCCTGTTCCTCATGTCAACAACCATCTCCGGAGCATAATGGGAAAGTTGAGGGAACTTGAGGCTGTACTCATGCACACTCATGGACTCCTGCTTAAGAGTGAGGAATTCTCTTACCTTTGCCTCTCTCAGCTCACAGGGAAAGAAACGCCCCATGAAGGCACTTTTAAACACAACCCAGCTCACAATTGGTTCTTCATCATCTTTACTCTTCTTCCTTGGTCATACTAGATCCTAGCAACACCCATAAGTTAGAATGAAGCTAGTTCCACACGCTTAGCATCTGCAACATGCATCACCTCAAACACTAATTCCTCCACAAAATTTTCAGGATCCCCAATGACACTTGAACCGGTGAAGTCTTGAGGATTAATCCTCAAGAACTTACAGATTCCAGATGTATCAGCCACATCCTATTGAACCCCTCTTTGTTGACCCGCTTGGTTGGTCATCACTTGACTCAACATCGAGATGGCATCTTGGAACTCATCATTAGTGACCTCTTCTTGGGGTTGCACTTATGGTGCATTGGGAACCCCTTGATATAGAGGACCAACATTCCTCCTAGTAATATGATCTTGAACATCTATTCGCGGAGGAATGATCTAAAAGATACGCACACACACGAATTAGAAAGAAACTTTTATAGAGTTGAACTCTATCGCACAAAAAGAGTATGAAATTGTGAGATATTTCCTAAATGTCGTAGCCTCCTAATTATAAATGTGGAGCACTTCATGTAACACCCCGTAACTAGAAAGAACTAGAAAGAAGTTAAAAAGTGGAAATAGTCATTTTTGGAAAGAATATAAAAAAATCTGGAAAAAATTTGTTAAGTATTCTTAAGTTGGATTTTTGGTCAACTTCAAACGACCATAACTTGTAGTTCAAGATGAGTTAGGTGTATTTATAGATATTTTAGGAAATATCGTTGAACAATCTTTCCAATGCCGCTGAGTTTGCGCGATTCCGAGTTCGTATGAGTGTGATATCCCCATTTGAAGTTGCTCTGTTCAAAGAAGGAAAGTCTAATCCGGATTTTAGAAGGGCATTATGGTCTTTTCCTTACCCAATTATTTTATTACGTTTTTAGGTAATTAATTGGGGTGTAAACTGATCTTAGTCAATTTACGCTTTTTGAAAATGAGTTAGGGTTTTGAGAAAAGAGAAAAGAAGAGGAGGAGCAAGAAACATCAAGATCTTCAAGAAACGCTTGTGGATTTCGTCAAGGGGTGATCCCTATGAGGTATGTGAGATCATATATCATTGGCTTAGTTCACCCATGTGCCAAGCATGTTTAATTCAACTATTTTCGTCCTAAAAGATTGAGAATTTGATGTTCTTGAGTTGTATTCTTGAATATGTTTCGTTCTTGAATTTTTGATTAGATTGAGGAGTTCTTGAGAGTTTAATGTTGATTATTAGAGTTACCTTGAGTTAGATTCTTATGTATATGGTTTGGGGTACCTGAATCTAAAGATATATTGAGGAAAAGATTTGAAGTTGATCGAATTAACATTAGAAAACGAGTTGAAAAATTTGTTAGATCGCACCTGGGAGGGTCTGGTGCGGCACGCACCATCTGCGCCAGAGGGGCTGGGGCGGAGCGCCTGCAATGCACCAGAAATGAGCCCCAGTAAGTTGGGGATTGCGCGGCGGGCCAAGGATTCCCCCGAATCATTGTTTTCCACTCGTTTTCCATCGCTTAGCCCATTTAAGTCCTCCTATAGTGTACTAACACTTCCTATTGATTCTAACTACTCTAAATGACTTCTAAACACCTAGAAATCATGCAGAAACATGAATCATAACCTTGAATCCATAAATTCAAATTCAAGGAAGGTTAAGAGCCAAGTGTAGGAAGTTCTTAGAGTCCTTTCAAGAAGTCTTTTGCAAATGCTTTTAACTTTGTTTTAAGACTTAAAGTTCAAGTTGAGTAAAAGAGTAAGGAGTAAAGATTGAAGTTCATTTCTTCAAAAGTTTATGGGGACTATGTATTCCCAACGAGTTTAAAATATTTTCACATCTAAACAAGAAAGGAAACCTTGATTTCCAAAGAGCCTTTGAGATAGTTTTCAGAAAAGAGTAAACACTTTCACAATTAAGCAAGAGAGGAAACTTTGATTTACAAGATTGCCTTTGAGCTAAGTGTTTGAGCAATTATCTCAAATTACAGAAAGAAGTATGTTTTTAAACATAAGAGCTAGTATCATATTTTGGGGGAAGTATTGAGAACCGACATGGGGGAGAGTTAAGACTACTCACAGCCCCTATAAACCATGTAGCCATCATGGGTAGAAAATGGTCATACTTTTTAGATGATTCCTTTAGTGCTTTTTAGCATAGACTAGTGGATCCACTTAGTAGTTCAGGTTCTATACCCTCAGCAAGGTATAGGATGGCCATAGCAATGTGAGGCAAAATACTGTATCATCACAATAGCTCTTAAGTGATGGTTGTCGGTTAGAGAAACTCCCATAGAAGTAATTGTATTATGATATACACAATTTATTTGTATTTTTACATACATTTCAGAGTTATATTTGTATCTTTCCATACATACATAGTATTATGGTATTTCCAAAATACACAGATTTGGCACCCTTGTTTTAAATAGCTTTTCTTTATATTGCACTTGGTTTAAACTGCTTTATATTGAAATGAGTTCAGTTATGTTGAGTTGAGTTGAGCGAGGTAAGTTCTTCAGTTCCTTTCAAGCTTATGTCTTGTTTTAGAAATCCTCTCGCATACTCCTACATTCAATGTACTGATTCCATTTGGCCTGCATCTTCTTATGATGCAAGCATAGGTAACCAGGATCAACATCCAACGCATCATTGATCCAGTTGAGCACTCAGAGTCTTGTGGTGAGCCTCTTTGCTTTGTGGATAACCCTTTTTATTGCTTTAAGTTTTATTATTAGTTCATTGGGATGTCGTGGGTTTTATCCTGACATCCATCTCATTTGTTTTAGAGGCTTCATAGACAGTCATATGTTAGTTCTTTAGTCTTTTCATTGTCATTATCTTATGTTGAGACTTGAGTTTGCCTTAATGGCTAGTTGAATGTTCCTTGATAACATTCTAGTTTAATACATAGATTTATCTTTGTTCAGTTAAATCTTTCGCTGAGTAAGTAAGCTAGGCCAAGAGTTCGCTTGGAGACAACAATGGTTCCGAGTGCTAGTCTTTCCCAGGTTATAGGCTCAGGGAGTGGCAAACTTGGTATCAGAGCACAGAGTTCAGGAGTCCTAGGGAGTCTATAAAGCCATTTATGTAGAGTCCTAGTTATTGGTGTAAAGTGCGCCACATCTATAATTAGGAGGGTGCAACACTTAGAAAAATTTCTCACTTCTTTCACACTTATTTCGTTCATTAAAGTTTGATCTCTAAAAAGTTTCTTCTAACTCGTGCTTGCGCGTGTCTTTCAGATTATGCCTCCACGAAGAGCAGTCAGAGGTCGTCCGGCTAGGACAAATGTTGAACCACAAGAACAAGGGGTACCTAATGCACCAGAAGTGTAACCCCAAGGAGAGGTCACCAATGCTGAGTTCTGTGAGGCTATTCAGATGTTAAGCCAAGTTGTGACCAACCAAGCTGGGAAACAGAGAGGAAATCGATAGGAAGTAGCTGACACTTAGAGGATCCGCGAGTTCCTAAGGATGAATCCTCCAAACTTCACAGACTCTAGTGTTACTGAGGATCCAAAGAATTTTGTTGAGGAGCTTCAGAAAGTTTTTGAAATCATGCATATTGCTGATACTGAGAGGGTGGAGCTAGATGCATACCAAATGAAGGGTGTCGCTAGGATTTGGTTCAATCAATGAAAGAAGAACCAAGCTGAGGATACACCACCTGCGAGTTAGGCTTGTTTTGAGGAGGCCTTCTTGGGGCGTTTCTTCCCCCGAGAACTGAAAGAGGCTAAGGTACGAGAGTTCCTCACACTTAAGCATGATTCTTTGAGCATTCATGAGTATAGTATAAGGTTCACACAACTTTCTTGGTATGCTACGAAGATGGTTGTGACATGAGGAGCAGAATGAGTTTATTTGTTGCTGGGTTGTCTCGTCTGTCGAGTAAGGAAGGTAAGGCTGTAATGCTAATATGTGACATGGATATAGCGAGGTTGATGGTCTATGTGCAACAAGTTGAGGAAGAGAAGCTGAGGGATAGAGAGGAGTTCAAGAATAAGAGAGCTAAGACAGGAAATGAGTCCGAACAACAGAAGAATAATGCCAACTGGTCATACTTCCAACAGAAACAGAAGGGACCTGCTCCATCATCTGCTAGTGCACCTGCACCAAAGAACAAAAGTGAGTACAATAGTCAGAATTTCAGAGCCAAACCTGCCTATTCTCAGGGTAGTATGGCGTAAAGGGATAGTAAGCCTCCTGTCTGTGCTAAGTGTGGTAGGAAACACTCAAGTACATGTCGTGAGGGCTCCACTGGTTGCTTCAAGTGTGGCCAGAGTGGTCATTTCATGCGAAAATGTCCAAAGAACAAGCAGGGTAATGGTAATGGGGCAATAAAGCCCAGTCTTCTTTAGTTTCTCCACTAGAAAAAGTTGCACCAAGAGGAGCTACTTCTGGTCTGGCGGAGGATCAAACCGCCTATATGCTATCACAAGTCGCCAAGAGCAAGAGGATTCGTAAGATGTTGTTACTGGTATGATCCAAGTCTTTAACTTTAGTGTTTATGCTTTGCTAGACCCATGATAGAGTTTATCCTTTGTAACTCCTTATATTGCGATGAATTTTAATGTTCTTCCTGAGCAACTTAGTGAATCCTTCAGTGTTTCTACACCTATTGGTGAGCCTATTCTAGCAGAGAGAGTCTATAGTGATTGTCCTATTTTCGTCAATCACAAGAGTACCATGACTGATTTAGTTGAGTTACATATAGTAGATTTTGATGTCATTTTTGGTATGGACTGGCTTCATGCCTGTTATGCCTCAATTGATTGTACAACTCGAGTTGTCTAGTTTCAGTTTCCAAATGAGCCAATCTTAGAGTGGAAAAGTAGTTCAACAGTGCCTAGAGGTTGTTTCATTTCATAACTTAAGGCAAGGAAGTTAGTTTCTAAGGGGTGTGTCTATCACTTGGTCTGAGTTAATGACTCTAGTGTTGAGATACCTCCTGTTCAGTCAGTTCCAATAGTAAAAGAGTTTCCAGAAGTCTTTCCAGATGATCTTCCCGGAGTCCCTCCTGAGAGAGAGATAGAATTTGGTATAGACATTCTTCCAGACACTCGTCCTATATCTATTCCGCCATATAGGATGGAACCAACAGAGTTGAAAGAACTTAAATAACAGTTGAAAGATCTCCTTGATAAGGGATTTATTCGACCAAGTGTCTCACCTTGGGGCGCTCCGATCTTATTTGTGAGAAAGAAAGATGGTTCCTTTAGGATGTGTATAGATTACCGCCAGTTAAGCAAGGTTACCATCAAGAACAAATATCCTCTTCCGAGAATTCATGATCTTTTCGACCAGCTTGAGGATGCTACTCGTTTCTCTAAGATAGACCTCAAATCAGGCTACCATCAGTTAATAGTAAGGGAATGTGATATTCCAAAGACAACTTTCAAAACCCGTTATGGTCATTATAGTTTCTGGTCATGTCCTTTGGTTTAACCAATGCGCTTGCAACATTCATGGACCTTATGAATAGAGTATTCAAACCTTATTTAGATATGTTTGTTATCGTCTTCATTGATGACATACTAATCTATTCAAGGAATGAAGAAGATCATGCTAGTCATCTCAGGATAGGTCTCCAAACTATAAAGGATAGAAAGTTGTATGCCAAGTTCTCTAAGTGTGAGTTTTGGCTTGATTCTATGCCATTCTTAGGCCATATTGTGTCTGGAGAGGAGATTAAAGTTGATACTCAGAAAATTGAGGCAGTGCAGAATTGGCCTAGACCCACATCACCAACTGATATTAGGAGTTTCTTGGGTTTGGCTGGCTATTATAGAAGGTTCGTAGAGAAGTTCTCATCTATTTCATCACCTTTGACCAAGTTAACTCAGAAGACAGTGAGGTTTCAATGGTCTGAAGCTTGTGAGAAAAGCTTTCAAGAATTAAAAAAGATGTTGACTACTGCCCCAATTTTGACATTACTAGAAGGTACACAAGGCTTTGTTGTCTATTGTGATGCTTCTAGAGTTAGTTTGGGTTGTGTGTTAATGCAGAATTGCAAGGTTATAGCTTATGCCTCCAGACAGTTGAAAGTTCATGAGAAGAACTACCCAACCCATGATCTAGAGTTGGCTGCGGTAGTGTTTGCTTTGAAAATATGACGTCATTATTTGTATGGTGTTCATGTAGATGTATTCACTGATCACAAGAGCCTTCAGTATGTGTTTACTTAAAGCTTAATCTCAGACAAATGAGGTAGTTAGAATTACTCAATGATTATGACATGAGTATTCTTTACCACCCAAGTAAGGCTAATGTTGTTGCTGATGCTTTAAGAAGCTTGTCTATGGGTAGTACCACCCATGTTGAGGAAAAAAAAAGAGTTAGCGAAAGATGTGCATAGACTTGCACGCTTGGGAGTCCGACTAATGGATTCCACATAAGGAGGAGTGGTGGTGATGAATGAGGCTGAATCATCATTAGTGTCAGAAGTAAAAGATAAGCAAGACCAAGATCCTATTTTGCTTGAATTGAAGGCAAATGTTCATAAGCAAAAAGTATTTGGCTTTTGAACAAGGGTGAGATGGTGTGTTGAGGTATCAAGGTAGGTTGTGTGTACCAAGGGTGGATCAACTCCAAGAGAGAATCATGGAGAAAGATCATAGCTCCTGATATTCTATCCTTATGGGTTCCACAAAAATGTATCGTGATTTGAGACAGGTTTATTAGTGGATTAGTATAAAGAAGGGCATTGCAGAGTTTGTTGCTAAGTGTCCGAATTGCCAACAAGTTAAAGTAGATCACCAAAGGCCAGGCAGTATGGCTCAGAATATAGAACTTCCGAAATGGAAGTGAGAGATGATTAATATGGATTTCATCAGGGGTTTACCAAGGTCTCGCAGGCAGCATGATTCTATTTGGGTGATTGTCGATAGAATAACAAAATCTTCCCACTTCTTACCGGTAAAGACCACCCATACAACAGAGGACTATGCCAAGTTGTATCTTCAAGAAGTGGTTAGACTTCATGGAGTTTTGGTCTATATTATTTCAGACAGAGGTGCACAATTTTGGAAGTCATTCAAAAAAGGCTTGGGTTCAAAGGTGAACTTAAGTACTGTCTTTCATCCTCAGACAGATGGGCAAGTACAACGCACTATTCAAACCTTAGAGGATATGTTGAGGGCTTGCGTGATTAATTTCAAAGGTAGTTGGGATGATCACCTACTTCTCATCGAGTTCGCTTATAACAATAGTTACCACTCTAGCATCCAAATGGATCTTTATGAAGCTCTTTATGGGAGAAGATGCAGATCTCCTATTGGATGGTTTGAAGTTGGTGAAGCAGGTTTGATAGGACAAAATTTAGTTCATCAAACTATGGAGAAGGTGAAAGTCATTCAAAAGAGGTTGAAAATGATGCAGAGTCGTCAAAAATCCTACACTGATGTTAGGAGAAGAGATTTAGAGTTTGAAGTAGATGATTGGGTATACTTGAAAGTTTAACCCATGAAAGGTGTTATGAGATTTGGTAAAAAAGGGAAGCTTAATCCCCGATATATTGGCCCTTACAAAATATCAAAAATGGTAGGTAATGTAGCTTATGAGTTGGAGCTACCACAAGAGTTAGCCATGGTTCATCCGATTTTTCACATTTCCATGTTAAAGAAGTGCATGGAAGATCCTTCATTGATCATACCAACTGAGGATAGTGGGATCAAGGATAGATTATCTTACGAAGAGATTCTTGTCCAGATTCTAGATCGCCAAGTTCGCAAGTTGAGGACTAAGGAAGTAGCATCAGTCAAAGTTCTTTAGAGGAACGAATTTGTTGAGGAAGCTGCTTGGGAAGCTGAGGAAGATATGAAGAAGAAATATCCACATCTCTTTGAAACCGGAGAAGTTCCAGACCAAGGTACTAATTCTCTTCTTAGTACTCTTTCATTTATAAGTTAGCATGTTGTAATTACATTGCTTGTTGGGTGTTTGAGCTGAATGTTACATGTTACTCCCTTAGCCTAGTAAGAGTAAGCTCATTCAAGGACGAATGTTCCCAAGGGGGAGATATTGTAACATCCTGTAACTAGAAAGAACTTGAAAGAAGTTAAAAAGTGGAAATAGTCATTTTTGGAAAGAATATTAAAAAATCAGGAAAATTTGTTAAGTATGTTAAGTTGGATTTTTGGTCAACTTCAAACGAGCATAACTTCTAGCTCAGGATAAGTTAGGTGTGTTTCCAGGTATCGTAGGAAATATCATGGAACAATATTTCCAACGCCACCGAGTTTGCACGATTTCGAGTTTGTATGATTGAGATATGCCCATTTGAAGTTGGGCTATTCAAATAAGGAAAGTCTAATTTGGATTTTAGAAGGGCATTATGGTCTTTTCCTTACCCAATTATTTTATTACATCTTTGGGTAATTAATTGGGCTATAAACTGATCTTAGTCAGTTTACGCTTTTGGAAAAAGAGTTAGGGTTTTGAGAAAAGTGAAAAGAAGAGGAGAAGGAGTAAGAATCGTCAAGATCTTCAAGAAACTCTTGTGGATTTCATCAAGGGGTGATCCCTACGAGTTATGTGAGATCACATAGCATTGGGTTAGTTCACCCACGCGCCAAACATGTTTAATTCAACTATTTTCGTCCTAAAAGATTGATTTTGATGTTCTTGAGTTGTATTCTTGAATAAGTTTTGTTCTTGAATTTGAGATGAGATTGAGAAGTTCTTGAGGGTTTCATGTTGATTATTAGAGTTGCTTTGAGTTGGATTATTGTGTATATGTTTTGGGTACATGAATCTAAAGATATATTGAGGAAAAGAGTCAAAATTATTCGTATTAAGGTCAGAGAACGAGTTGAAAAATTTGTCATATCGCACCTAGGGAGGGGCGGCGCAGCAATCCCCATCTGCGCTAGAGGGGCTGGGGCGGCATGGCTGTAGTCCGCCAAAAATGAGCCCCAGTAAGTTGGGGATGGCGCGGCGCACCAGGGATGCTCCCGGATCGTCGTTTTCCACCCGTTTCTTGTGGTTTAGCCCGTTTAAGTCCTCCTAAATTGTACTAACACTTCTATTAATTCTAACTACTCTAAATGACTTCTAAACACCTAAAAATCATCCAGAAACATGAATCATAACCTTGAATCTATAAATTCAAATTCAAGAAAGGTTAAGAGCCAAGTCTAGGAAGTTCTTAGAGTCCTTTTAAGAAGTCTTTTGCAAATGCTTTTCACTTTGTTTTAAGATTTAAAGTTCCAGTTGGGTAAAAGAGTAAGGAGTAAAGATTGAAGTTCATTTCTTCAAAAGTATATGGGGACTATGTGTCCCAAAGAGTTTAAAATGTTTTCACATTTAAACAAGAAAGGAAACTTTGATTTCCAAAAAGCCTTTGAGCTAGTTTTCAGAAAGAGTAAACGCTTTCACAATTAAGCAAGAGAGGGAACTTTGATTTCCAAGATAGCCTTTGAGCTAAGTTTTTGAGCAATTATATCTCAAATCACAAAAAGAAGTAAGTTTTTAAACATAAGAGCTAGTATCATATTTTGGGAGTAGTATTGAGCACCGATATGGGGGAGAGTTAAGACAACTCACATCCCCATAAACCATGTAGCTATCATGGGTAGAAAACGGTCATACTTTTTAAATGATTCCTTTAGTGCTTTTTAGCATAGACTAGGGGTTCTATATAGTAGTTCAGGTTCTACACCCTCGACAAGGTATAGGATGGCCCTAGCAGCGTGAGGCAAAATGCTGTATCATCACAATAGCTCTTAAGTGATGGTTGTCAGTTAGAGAAACTCCCATAGAAGTAATTGTATTATTAAATACACAGTTTATTTGTATTTTTACATACATTTTAGAGTTATATTTGTATCTTTGCATACATACAGAGTATTATGGTATTTCCAAAATACACAGAGTTGGCATCCATGTTTGAAACATCTTCTCTTTATATTGCACTTGTTTTAAACTGATTGATATTGAAATGAGTTCAGTTATGTTGAGTTGAGTTGAGCCAGGTAAGTTCTTCAGTTCCTTTCAAGATTATGTCTTGTTTTAGAATTTCCATGGCATACTCGTACTTTCAATGTACTGATGCCATTGGGCCTGTATCTTTTTATGATGCAAACACATGTAACCAAGATCAACATCCAACGCATCATTGATCTTGTTGAGCACTCAGAGTCTTGTGGTGAGCCTCTTTGCTTTTCGGAGGATCCCTTTTATTGCTTTCAGTTTTATTATTAGTTTATTAGGATGTCGTAGGTCTTGTACCGATATCCATCTCAGTTGTTTTAGAGGCTTCATAGATAGTCATATGTTAGTACTTTAGTCCTTTCATTGTCATTATCTTATGTTGAGACTTATGTTTGCCTTAATGGCCAGTTGAATGTTCCTTGATAACATTCCAGTTTAATACATAGATTTATCTTCATTGAGTTAAGTCTTTCAGTGAGTAAGTAAGCCAGGCCAAGGGTTCGCTTGGGGCGAGCAATGGTTCTCGAGTGCCAGTCCCACCTAGGGTGTAGGCTCGGGGAGTGACACTTCACACTGCTAACGAGGACTCTACAGACACGAACTCATAGACACCCTAGGACTCTTGAACCATGCTCCGATACCAAGTTTGTCAATCCCCGAGCCTACCCCCTGGATGTAACTGGTACTCGAGACCATTGTTGGTCCCCAAGCGAACCCTTTGCCTAGCTCAATATTCAACAGAGGACTTATTCAACAATATATGAATTAAAAATTAAAGGTTTCTCAAAATAATTAACTCAAAACATTTAAAAACATTCAAATTGCCAAAAGAGGCAACTCAAGTCTTAAACATTAACAATTGAAAATGAACAGACTTCTCAAAATACTACTGTCTATGAAGCCTCAAACAACTATGATGGAAGTCGGGACATGCCCTATGACATCCTAATACGACTGAAAGTAAATGGGGAACCCTCCGAAGCAAGGAGGCTGACCAAAGCAACTCTGGAACTGCAAGTGGTATCAACGGAGCGCCTGTTGATGACCGTGATTTCCTGTATTTGAATCATGAAAGATGCAGGCAAAATGGCGTCAGTATATGGAATGTATGAGCATTTAAGTGGAACTCTAAATCATAGACATAAGCTTGAACTGATAAAAAGGAAGAACATACTCACCTCATCTCAACTCAACTCAACTTAACTCAACTTAACTCAACTCAACACAAGGATAGTCAACTCAATTAGATATAAAAGCAACAATAAATATACAGTATAAAAAAAGCTTTTAAACAATAGATAATAACTCAATCTATTTAAAAATACAATAATAAACTCTTTTACTCTTATTTGGGAGATTCCCTTACCGACAACAATCACAATGAGCTATGTGATGATACAATGTCTCGCCCACCCTATGAGAATTATCCTATACATTGCCGGAGTATAGGACATCCTCAACTAAGTGGATCCACTAAGCATTCTTAAAAGCAATAAGGAATCATCTAAAAAGTATGACACATTACCTATGTTGGCATACATGGTTTAAGAGGACTTTGAGTTGTTTGAACTCGTCCCCATATCAGTGGTTAATACTACTCCCAATAATATAACTCATGATCATATGTTTAAAAACATTTACTCATCCTCAAACTTTAAGATTATTATTCAAAAGGTTCTTTTAAAAGATATAGTGCTCAAAAACTCCTCATGAGTGCATTTGCAAATCAAAGTGTCTTCTCATTTTAAAGGTAAAACATTTACTCTTGGGAATAATTAGTTCCCTTATATTCATTTTGGAATCATGAACTCGATTCTCCTCATCCTCATGGTCAAGTACTCAAGTCTTAAAACAAGTTTTAATAGTTTGTAAAAGACTTCTCAAAACGACTCAAAGGACTCCCTTGAAGTTTACTCTTAACTCTATTTTGAATTTGAAATGTGATTTCAAGAGTTATGATTCATGATATATAGGATCTCTCGATAATTAATGAAGGTTTAAATAGTTAAGATTAAGAAGGGAATGAAAGCTCGACTCAAAGGAACAACTGCATAACGAGAACAAAGAAGAATAAGTGGCATGGCGGTTTTGGGACAGGGGTGGCACGTCGCGCATGGTCTCCCATTACTGGGGCTTGTTTCTCACGCACTGCTGGCGCCCCACATAGCCTTGCTAGCGCATAGGGGGCGTGACGCCCCAGCCCTTTTCCAGAAAGTTTCGATGAATTTTTCTTCTTGATTTTTGGCCCTAATTCACCTAGAATCGAATGATTTCTTCCAAACTCTCTTAGATTCATAAACCCAACATAAGTAAACAAAAATCTACTTAAATCTCCTCAAGAAAAAACCTCAAACTCAATACCCTCACCTCAAGAACTCAGCAAAACCCCATTTACAAAGAATGAAGAACGAAACCTCAAGAAATCAACAAAAACCTCAATACACGGATTTTCATGGACGAATTTAATAAGGAAACTCATGATTGGTGTGACGGTGAATGAACTCATCACTATGAAAGCTTACATCCCTCGAAAGAATCAAATTCTTGGCAAAAATCCTCAAAGATCGCAAGAAATCTTGAATGCTTGAAGTTTTCTCCCTTTTCTCCTCTTGAACTTTTCCCTAACTTTCCAAACACTTTTAAACTTTAGCGTAAACTGATTTTAATATGCTTTGACCCCTAATTTGGGTGAAAAAAATGTGTGTACTTTGTGGGGTAAGGAAAAGACCAAAATACCCCTCCTTAATTCAGATGAATTTCCTTAACTGGACATGCTGAACCAAAACGGGCATATCTCCCTCATCCGCACTCAGAATTTAGCAAACTCGGTGGTGTTGGAAAGAGTACTCAAAGACATGAATTACTATCTTTAGTATAGTAACTTATAGACATGAATAAAATATTAAAGATATATCAAGAATTACTATGCACTTTATGAAGACAATATTCGAAAAGGAATAAAAGAGAAAGTATGATAAATAAATGAAGTGGATGGAGTAACCATTCTCTAAAGACTAAAAAGAATATTACAATTATGTTAAATCAATAACGAGAGGGTAACATGGATAATTGGACATTATAAGATGCTACTATTTTCATATTATAACTTACTTATATATTTAAAGGATCTTATATTGTGCAATTGTGATTTGTTTTGAGTAAATTATATTGGATAACATCAAAAATATCGTCAAGAGTTTGAATTTCAATTTCAGAATCATCTGGGGAAAGTTTTAATTGAAAATTTCAAGTAGCTATAGATAATAGACATGGAGAAAGATGAGATATGTATTTCAAATTTCCATTACGTATATTTCTTGCATAAATTTTCCACCTTAACTATACAAACTGATCCATGTTCTTCACAATTCAGGGAAAAAAGTGATACATGAAAGATACATAGGGGATACACATATCATGTTGTGATCTTTCCATCCATATACTTATTTCATTAAATATATTACCACTAATTGGCGAAGCCTAAAAGAAATTCTTACTATACGTACATAATAATTATCACTATTTCATAAAAATATTAGGTTTGAAGCTTTGGTATTAAATAATGACATGTCAACGTCAATGACATAGTCAAAATTTTCACTAAGTTCGTACAAAATATGAATAGGTAAATACACTAACAAAATGAATGAGAGTCAACAAATATTGTCTATACATAGAAATTCTTTTAACCATAAATATACAACATATTTTTTTTTTTATCAGAGGCAGTTTGGATGAAACCCTTCTTGGTCCCACTTGACTTTTCCCCGATAAAGATGATTAGATTAACAAAGTGTTCAATCATGCAAAATGATTTATTTATTGACAACTTACATTCTATATAAAGGTGGGAATGTCCCTCACTAAATTTGGAAACCTTCTCCAGTTAGGAAATCACTCTCACTTATAAGAAAATGAGTTTAAAAGGTAAGTTGATCTCTCAAATAGAGATGTGATGAACATTTGCTTAATGAGCACTTCAAATCAAATCCACACAAAATATACGACATATCTCCGGATAAGATAATAAATTTTACATTTTATGAAGGTCAATTGGGAAAAACTAACTCTATTGTTAGCTGGAAATATATTCTTGGTAAGCCTCTAATTCATTTCATATTTTGATTGACTTTGATAGAAGTGAGAAATGAATTAGTTTTCTCTCCCTTTTTCTATTTTGTAATTAATCTTACATATATCCGTGAAAATAAGGTGTAAAAGCAAAATTAAGTAGGGAAAGAGTATTATGAGAAGATGGTTTTACACATATTCTTAAAAAGATCACATTATTTTATATTAAATTTTGAAGATCAAAAGTAAGAACACCTAGTTTCAATTAGTAGATGAGTACATAGAGTATTGTCAATGATTCAAAATATTCTAAAAGAGTTCAAGAAATCATAATCAAACAAAAAAAGACTCTTGAAATGGTAAAAGTTCATAAAATAGGATAAAATAAATAACACTATTTTGAGTTAACGGTCACAAAGGAATTCTCTAGATAAAATTCTTGCAGTATGTTCATTTACAGTAAAAACCACTGAATTAAAATTCTAAAGAACTATTAGCATTTTAGATTATAATGTTATTGTTAAATAACATCACATTTCACGGGGTAATTTATTACATTAAGTTAAGTGTGTTTATATATATGTTTGAATATATGTACATTGTGTGTATCATGATCAGTTATGAACTTAAATTTGTGTACTTTTTCTTCTTTTGTATCCTTAATATATGTGGTTTGATAACATGAGGAAAAGAGCGGCATGCCAAACAAGTCCTACATATAGACGATGTGGAAAAATCAATCACATTCAATTTTATTGAAGGACATATGACTGAACTTTACAAGTCAATGACAATTGCATTTACTACAAAGGAAAACTTAATGACTTGGACTCTTGTGTACGAAAAATTGAATGAAAATACTCCAAAGCCCCTTGATATTATGGAGTTTCTTATTTCTCACCATGTTGGGAAATAGATATCATTCCCCATTCCTAATAACATGATGAAGTATTATGGCTATCCTAAAATTTTGCTAATAAATAAAACTACTTGGTGTGATATATGTTTCAGGAACTTGATGAAGTATTAGTTCTATTGTAAATTTCTTTATGAATTAATAAAATTGTTTTGTGTGATATATGTTTCACAATTTGTGTATCTAAGCGTGTTCAATATTAATAATACATATATGATAGGCTTTTCCATGTGCTTATGCAAATTCAGATGGAAATATTATATGGACAAAATTAATTAGATACTTTAAAAAAAAAAATCATTTCTTTGGTTAATTTGATTTGTATCCTCTTAAAAGAATTATAAGTTACTATTTATTTTTTAATAGAGACATTTTATTAAATTGTAAATTGTGATTTCTATAATCATTTTGATGTTGTGCATTTGTGTATGTAAGCGTGTTCAATATTAATAATATATATATGATAGGCTTTTCCATATGCTTATGCAAATTCAGATGGAAATATTATATGGACAAAATTAATTAGATACTTTTAAAAAAAAATCATTTCTTTGGTTAATTGGATTTGTATCCTCTTAAAAGAATTATAAGTTACTATTTAATTTTTAATAGAGACATATTTTTTTAAATTGTAAATTGTGATTTTTATAATCATTTTGATGTTGTGCGGTAAAATATTCATAACTAATTATTTAAAATTAACAAACACTTACAATTTAATATTTAAAAAGTACTAATTAGAAAAACATTCTTACCATATCTACTAGAACTCACTATAAAGAAAAATAATTGGATAATCATTAATCACTTAGTAGTTTCCTACTAGATTTCCTTACCTCTCTCTCTCTCTCTCTATTTTCTCCCCATATCTCCCCCCTCTTTCTCTCTTTGTCTATCCCCATTTGCTCTCTCCCTCTCTTCGGTACTATTTTAACTTTGACTTTGATTCTATTTCTACCATATTTCCTCTCCGGCTCTAGCAATTCCATTTCCTTTCCTTTAAATTAAAAATGTTGATTCTTACTAAACACAAAGATATTTCACAATTTAACTGACAAGAAAACACCAAATTTGAATGACCGTCTAGGTCATTTTCCCTTTATTGCATTCTTTCGATGTCTAGAGTATTCCTATAGCAACACAAAGTTATTAAGGACTTGGAGGGTTGAATAGTACGGTCACCTGGTTGTTCATTTTGTTTTTATCAAAGTTTCTGTGTTTAGGAGCTTTATAAGTTTGAACACTTGACTTCGGTTAAGACTTTAGACGGTTTCACAATGCAACTCTAATGGTTCCTTTCACTCAGGAGCATTGTGTTTGCTCCAGAAGGACCTTTAGTGCGGATCTCGACACTTCTGAGATCATTTTGAGAAGACTTAAAATGGAGTTTAGGTGTGGGTTTGGAACACACTGTTTGTCGAGAAAACATTGGGTGGATGTTTTGATTACTCTATTGATTCTTTAATGCCGAATTTAGTTGTGTAGCATAGTTCATTGGCTTGCTCAGGGTTCAGAACGAATCCTTAGTACCTCATCAAGGATTTTAAGTCTTGTGGAACTAGCTAATTTGCATTAGCTGGTACATCCCCTATTCCTCTTCACATTCGTGCGCCTTTAGCCACATTCTTTCTCCGCGCATGATCGTAAGCTTAGTGTCGTGCTTGCGGAGGCTAGTTGAGTTGGCCATAATGTTTGTAGGAATTGTGCCGCATTTGCATAGTCCAAGGGGGCTGACCCTTCATGTTTAAGTCTAGGCGCCACATTTGCCAAACCTTGAGGGTCTTACCTTCCACAATCACAGACTAGGTCCCGTGTTTGTCAAGGTTATCTGTCTGTTCACTGAATGAAAGACCATCCTCATTTTTTCAACACTTGATCATATTTTCAAATTGTAATTATAAGGGCTAGCATCATGACCATATTTCTCAAGTCCTGATGGCACCTACTATAACCTACCAGTAGGTAAGCCAACCCATATCCCAAAATGACATGTAATGGGTATAAAAGGAGAAACAAAGAGGAAATAACAATTTAACACAATTAACAAGACAAATAGCGAGAAAAAAATTCAGTAATTACATAAATTAAAAGACCCCTTCCATAACATGGAAGTCACAGCTACAAAGCTACTAAATAAAAGAGTACAAGCCCCAAAAGTGGGGAAAAAACAAATGACTTGTCTAAAAATACAAATGACTAGTAAACAAAATAATGATGGAGATAAGTAAGATCCATAACGCTATGTGCTTACCCTTGCCTTCGAATGCGGAAACTACAGGCTCAATCTCAACGTTGTTAGATGGTACTCGGACCTGCATCACGATACAAATGCAGAGTGCATCATGAGTACAAGAATAAAAAGGACTCGATAGGCATCATAGATTGACAAGGCAAGAAAAGTAAGGGCAATATGAAATGTGAGAATTTACACAACTGAAGTTAAAGAATGGAAAATTAAAGCAAATGCACATAAACTTACTAAGAAAATGAAATGAAGTAAGTAAATACTAGCTAAAACTTAACAAGACCCCCCAAAAGCCTAGAAGGTACACTCATGCACAAGTTTAAGTAAAAAGCTGAACAAACACCCACAAGCCCGACGAGTACCCATAAAGGCTACATTTATTAAGACTAGGTCCTAGTGAATCCACAGCCAGAAAGTTTGTAGCCCCAACTTCAAAACATGAAGAGACCTCCCAAAATAACTGTAACACCCCGTATCCGAAACAGACCAAAAATGCAGATTTTGAGAAGTTGCAGGTGAAACCCATGGTTGCCATCCATGGACCGTAGGTCAGACCACCGCCTGTTCTGGAGGTCTGTGGTTCACCACTGCAACCCCTTCCCAACCCAGCTCAGAAAATCGGCTAAGTCTCGACCCATGGATAGACCCACGGTTCGTAAGTCAGACCATGGTCCATGGTCTGTGTTCTTGGATCAAGACTCCTTTTCCCAACCTCTAACACGAACTATGGTCAACTATCATGAACCGTCGTTCGATCCATGGTCCATAGGTCTGACCGTAGATAAGGGTCAGCAGTCAGTTAGGGGAGAATTGTTGAGTGGTCAACTTCAGTTGGTCATAACTCTTAGCACAAAAGTAATTATGTGTCCCATGACCTATGATATATAATTGAATCATCTTTCCAACGCCACTGAGTTTGCAAAATTCCAATCTACGAGTAAAAAGTTATGCTCATTTTAGTGAAGTCATGTCAGGCATACTTGATCGACGACCCCAATCTACGGACCATCGATTGACCAACGGCCCGTAGGTCCAATCCGTTGGTCAGTCCGACGGCAATTAAGTCGGGGGTCTTGTTGTCTTTTCCTATTTTGTTGAACCCCTAAGATACGTCGTTTAAACCTTAAATCATGAGGTTTTAGTCAGTTTAAGTCTAGCAACATAACTAGAACTTGTCTAAGTCAAATCATTAATAAAAACTTAGAAAAATTAGAGCGTAAGAGAAGAAGAGAGGTCAAGAACCCTAGTTCAAGAACACAACAAGTTTCCTTCAGTCCCAACCCCAAAATCGAAATATTTCTCTATGGATTTCATCACCAGGTATGTGGGATTTCACTAGTTGGTTCCTTTCGCCCATTAGGTGCCTAGAATTCAGTCAGATTCTTGATTCCATGATTATGAACAGACCTAGGGTTTCTAGAATTTCAACAGATCATCATGAATTAGTTATTTAAATTTTCCAAATCAGATTATCGTGTTATTTCTCCATTTATTGCAAAATTTCAGAACCCTATCTATGTATTTCTTTAGTTCTTGAATTACACATGCTGTGTCAGATATTTTAGTATGCTGTTATACATGCCTCAGTTTATGAATGCATCATTATCAGATTAATTGTTGCATTCTTAGTTTTGCATGTTCAGCTTTGAGCTATCCAGTATTACAGAAATTCAGTCATATAATGTGTTATTCACTTAATCTTATGGGAGTAGAATAATACCGAGTTGGACTAGGGTTCATCGTACCCATATAGTCCTAGAACTATGAGCCACATAGGTGTAAGTCCCCTTTGTAGGAAACATCAGTTTAGTGATCACGCCAGTCATGCCTCTTTTCCTTTGGCCGGGTATATTGGGTCCTCTCGATGGGGCGTATACATCGGACTCCATATTTAGATCATGTGGTTTTATTGTCGGTTATTAGTAGTCAGACTCTATTGCATTGACCACATTTACAGTTCATTCAATATTCAGTCAACATGTTATAAATTGGTCATTGCATTCACTTAGCTCAGTATTCAGTATCTATATCATGTCCAGATTATTTCATTGCTTTATTGCTTTGTTCAGTTATATGTTATTTCAGCTTTAATCTATTATGCATGCTCAGTACCTTTAAAGTAATGACACATACGTGCACTATATCTTCTTATGATGAAGGTTCAGGTTCTCAACATCCAGATCACGCTTAGATCGGTTCCCGAGCTCCAGTTCAGCAGCATCAGTGGTGAGTCCTCATTCTTCGAGGACAATGGTCATGTTATCTTTCAGTTTCCAGTCTTTTAGTTTCAGATTTTCTAGACTTAGTTGGGGCATGTCCCAGCACTTCTACTCAGTTTAGAGGCTTATCTCAGACATAGTTAGATTCAGCTTAGTATTGAGTTAATATTTTCTTTGTATTAAACTTATCATTTTTCATTTATTTTAGTTATAATATATGTGTATTCCCCATCTTTTCATTTTTATTTATGATTTAGCTTCCACATCAGTTTATTATCTTTAGTATGCTCATGATCATGCCAGCAGGGTTAGCTTGGTATCACTTGTGGTCCTAGGTTTCGTGTCCGCGTCTCGGGGGTAGCTTGGGGGGTGACAAACTTGGTATCAAAGCCTTAGGTTTAAGTGTTCTAGGATGTCTGAAAAGCCACATTAGGTAGAGTCCTTTTCATGGATGTGTAGTACGCACCACATCTAATGAGGGGGAGGCTACAAAGAGTTTTAGGAAATCTTCATTTTCTTGTTACTCTTATCATACGTAAGGTATGATCTAAATTCCATTCTAACTCAATGTTCTACGTTTCAGTGATCATGCCTCCTTGTAGATCTTATGCCAGGAACACAAACGCAGCTCCTCCAGTTCCAGATCATTAAGTCTCAAATGCTGAATTCAGGAATGCCATTCAGATGTTGGCTCAGAGTGTCGCTAACCAGAACAATCAGCGGGTTCAAGCTCCTGTGAATGCAAATCAAGGATCAGCAACAACAAGGGTCCGTGACTTTGTTAGGATGAATCTGCCTAAGTTCTTAGGATCGCAGACTAATGAAGATCCCCATAATTTCTTGGATGAGATCAAGAAGATCTTTGAAGTGATGCAGGTCACTGGGAATGATCGGGTTGAGTTAGCATCTTACCAACCTAAGGATGTGGCTCATATATGGTATACTCAGTGGAAGGAGAACATGGGTACAGATGTCGATCCTATTACTTGGGATTGTTTCAGCGAAACCTTTCTAGACAGGTTTTTCCCCATAGAGTTGAGTGAAGCAAGGGCCCATGAATTTATGAACTTGAGGCAGGGTAACATGACTGTCCAAGAGTATAGGCTCAAGTTTAACCAATTCTCCAGGTATGCTCCTCACATGGTTGCCGATTCCAGGGCTCAAATGAATAAATTTATGTATGGAGTGTCAGACTTAGTGAATACCGAGTGTAGGAATGCTATGTTGTTGGGAGGCATGAACATCTCTAGGCTTATTACTCATGCTCAGCAGGTTTAGGGTGATAAGCTAAGGGAACAGGCTAAGGAGACTAAGAAAGCAATAACATACAACTACGAGTATTCCCAACATAAATCGTGTGGTGTAAATTGCTCGTAGTTTTAGCAAAAGTCTTCGACTCCAGTACCTTCATTAGCTAGTGTTCCATCCCCCTAGGTTCCGTAACAATTAGAAAGGTAGGGAGTCAAGCTCTAAGTCTTAACGTAGTGTTTCAGGCACCAAAACCTACCCAACTTGCTCGAAATGTAGTAAGAACCATCCGGGCGAGCGCCTTGCAGGTAAGGAAGGATGCTTTGGGTGTGGTCAGTCTGGTCATAGATTGAAGGATTGTCCTTATAGACAGTCAAGGAGGAAATAATGGTAGAGTTCAGTCTATAACTTCAGCAGCACAAACAAGTCGCTCGACTCAGCATGGTAACTCATAAGGTACAGGTGGCAGATGTGCTAAAACAGGCTCTATGCCCTTCAGGCTCGTCAAGATCAGAAAGATTCTCCTAATGTAGTCACTGGTACATTACGAGTCTTTGATCTTGATGTTTATGCATTGTTAGATCCAGGGGCTACTTTGTCTTTTATAACTTCTTACATAGCAGTCCAATTAAGTGTTAGCCTAGAAACTTTTTCAGAACCCTTCTCAGTCTCTACTCCAGTCGGTGACCTAGTTATAGCTAGACGGGTGTACAGAAATTACCCTGTCACAGTCTTTCAGAAAGTCACCTCAACAGATCTTATAGAGTTAGAAATGGAAGACTTCAATGTCATTCTAGGCATGGATTGGTTACATTCTTTTTATGCCTCAGTTGATTGAAGAACTAGGATTGTTCATTTTCAGTTTCCAGACGAACCAATCCTAGAATGGAAGGGTAGTAGCTTAGCACCTACGGGTCAATTCATTTCTTGCCTTAAGGCCAAAAAGATGATCTCTAAGGGTTATCTCTATCATTTAGTTTTGGTTAAGGATTCTAGTTCTGAATCCCCAACTATTGAGTCGGTCCCTATAGTCAATGTGTTTCCAGAAGTGTTTCCAGATGATCTTCCTGAAGTTCCTCCAGAAAAGAAAGTTGACTTTGGGATTGATCTCCTTCCAGATACCCAGCCTATCTCTATTCCTCATTACAGAATAGCTCCACCTGAGCTTAAGGAATTGAAAGAGCAGCTGGAAGACCCTCTAGATAAGGGCTTCATCAGACTTAGTATTTCGCCATGGGGTGCACCAGTGTTTTTCGTAAAGAAGAAAGATGGTTCTCTCAGAATGTGCATTGACTATAGGTAGTTGAACAAAGTCACAATCAAGAATAAGTATCCCATCCCCATGATTGATGATTTGTTCGACCAACTTTAGGGTGCTAGTCATTTCTCAAAGATAGACCTCAGATCAGGTTATCATTAGCTTAGAGTCAAAGATAGTGACATTCTGAAGACAAACTCTAGAACTCGGTAAGGTCATTACGAATTTGTAGTTATGTCATTTGGACTAACCAATGCTCCTGCAACTTTCATGGATTTGATGAACAGGGTGTTCAAGTAGTGCTTAGACTTATTCGTTATCGTCTTTATTGATGATATCCTCATTTACTCTAGGAATGAGGAAGAACATGCAAGTTATTTGAGAGTTGTTCTGCAAACTCTCAAAGATCGCCAGTTATTTACAAAATTTAAGAAGTGCGAGTTTTGGTTACAGTCAGTTGCTTTCCTTGGGCATATTGTGTTTAGTGAAGGAATTCGAGTAGATTCCCAGAAGATAGAAGTAGTGAAACAATGGCCCAGACCTACCTCTTCTACAGATATCAGAAGTTTCTTGGGTTTAGCGGGCTATTACAGACGGTTCTTGGAATGATTTTCAACCATAGCCTCACCATTGGCTAGGTTGACTCAGAAAAAGGTTAAGTTCCAGTGGTCAGATGATTGTGAGAAAAGCTTCGCAAAATTGAAAACTAGGTTGACTACAACTTCTGTCTTGACTCTACCAGAGGGTTCAGATGGTTATATGATCTATTGTGATGCATCCAGGGTCGGCTTAGGTTGTGTGTTGATGCAGCGAGGCAAGGTTATAACTTATGCTTTTAGACAACTTAAGGTACATGAGTAGAATTACCCAACTCATGACCTAGAGCTTGCAGCAGTGATGTTTGCACTCAAGATTTGGAGGCACTACTTGTATGGTGTTCATGTAGATGTGTTAATAGAACATAAGAGCCTCTAGTATGTATTCACCCAGAAAGAGTTGAATCTTCTCCAGAGAAGATGGTTTGAGTTTCTCAAAGATTATGATATGAGCGTGCATTACCATCCGGGTAAGGCGAATGTAGTAGTAGATGCTCTTAGCAGATTATCCATGGGTAGTGTAGCACATGTTGAGGAAGAAAGAAGAGAGCTAGCAAAGGATGTTCACAGACTTGCTCGCCTAGGAGTTCGTCCTATGAGCATATCAGATGGTGGTCTAACGGTTCAAAATGGGGTAGAATCTTCTTTGGTAGTAGAGGTTAAGGAAAAGCATGAGAGTGATCCAATCTTGCTTGAGCTTAAGGGTGCACTCCACAATCAGAGAGTGGAGGTTTTTTCCCAAGGGGGAGATGGTGTACTTCGCTATTAGGGTAGATTGTGTGTTCCTGATGTGGGTGAATTGAGACAGCATATTCTCGCAGACGCCCATAATTCTAGATATTCTATTCATCCAGGCGCCACTAAGATGTACCGCGATCTGTGGGAAGTCTATTGGTGGAATGATATGAAAAAAGATATAGCAGATTTTCTGGCTAAGTGCCCCAATTGCCAGCAAGTCAAGGTAGAAGATCAAAAACCAAGAGGTATGACTGAAGCTATTGACATTCCTACTTAGAAGTGAGAAGTGATCAACATGGACTTTATCTCAGGTTTACCTCGTACTCGCAGACAACATGACTCCATTTGGGTGATTGTTGATAGGTTTACTAAGTCTTCTCATTTTTTGGCGGTCAAGACTACAGATTAAGCGGAGGATTACGCCAAGTTTACATTAATGAGATTGTGATGTTGCATGGGGTTCCTTCGTCTATCATCTCAGATAGCGGTCCTCATTTTACCTCTCATTTCTGAAAGTCATTTCAGAAGGGTCTTGGTACTAAGGTTAACCTTCGCACAACATTTCATCCATAGACGGATGGTCAGGCAGAGCGTACCATTCAGACCTTAGAGGACATGTTGAGAGCTTGTGTGATCAACTTCAAGGGTAGTTGGGACGATCACCTTCCTCTCATTGAGTTCGCCTACAACAATAGTTACCATTCCAGCATTCAAATGGCCCTTTATGAGGCATTGTATGGGCGTAGATATAGATCTCCAGTTGGTTGGTTTGAAGTAGGTGAAGCTACCTTGATAGGACCAGATTCAGTCCTTGATGGTATGGAAAAAGTGCAACTCATTAGAGATAGAATTAGACAGCCCAGAGTCGTCAGAAGTCTTATGCAGATGTGAGAAGAAGGGAACTAGAGTTCCAAGTTGATGATTGGGTTTTCCTGAAAGTGCACCTATGAAGGGGGTAATGAGATTTGGCAAGAAAGGGAAGCTTAGTCCCAGATATGTAGGCCCTTACTAAATGTTGAAAAGGATTGCTACAGTGGCTTATGAGTTAGAGTTGCCAGCAAACTTAGCAGCAGTGCATCCCGTCTTTCACATTTTACTTTTGAAGAAGTGTGTGGGTGATACAGTATCCATAGTGCCATTAGAGACTGTGGCTGTAAAAGATAGTCTTTCTTATGAGGATGTACCAATTGACATTTTTTATCGTCAAGTTAGAAGGTTGAGAAACAAAGAAATAGCTTTAGTCAAGGTTTGGTGGAGGAGTCAGTCCGCAGAGGGAGCTACTTGGAAAGCAGAAGCGGCCATGAAAGCCAAGTATCCTCACCTCTTTCCTTTCGATTCCACTCCAGCTTGAGGTAATAGTTCCTCTTCAATTTTTTCAGTCATTCATGCGTAAACTCAGTCTTACAATCATGTTCCTTTAGTTTGTACTTGCATTTTCAGCGTATTTGCATGTCCTTGGAACACAGTTCAGTCAGAAATTCAGTTCTCAGTGTTTAGAGGTAGGGATTTCAGCCCTCTCCGTCCATTTAAGCTAGTTTAGTCATCATTCGAGGATGAATGGTCCCAAGGGGGAGATAATGTAACACCCTGTATTCGAAACAGACCAAAAATGCAGATTTTGAGAAGTTGCAGGTGCAACCCACGGTTGCCATCCATGGACCGTAGGTTAGACCACGTCCCATGATGGTGGTCCGTGGTTCACCACGGTAACCCCTCCCCAACCCAGCACAAAAAATCGGCTAAGTCTCGACCCACGGACAGACCCACGGTCCGTAGGTCAGACCACGGTCTGTGGTCTGTGTCCGTGGATCAAGACACCTTTACACCGCCTCTGACACGAACTATGGTTGACCAGTACAGACTGTCGTTCGATCCACGGTCCGTAGGTCTAACCGTAGATGAGGTTCAATAGTCAGTTAGGGGAGAATTGTTGAGTGGGTCAACTTCAGATGGTCATAACTCTTAGCACAAAATGAATTATATGTCCCATGACCTATGATATGACAGATAATTGAATCATCTTTCCAATTCCACCAAGTTTGCTAAAATCAAACCTCCGAGTAAAACGTTATGCTCATTTTAGTAAAGCCTTGTCGGACAGACTTGACCGACGACCCCAATCTACGGACCATCGATTGACCTACGGCTCGTAGGTCCAATCTGTCGGTCACTCCGATAGCAATTAAGTCAGGGATCTTTTGGTCTTTTACTATTTTGTTGGACCTCTAAGATACGTCATTTAGACCCTAATTCATGAGGTTTTTGTCAGTTTACGTCTAGAAACATAACTAGAATTTATTTAAGTCAAATCATTAATCAAAACTTAGAAAAATTAGAGCGTAAGAGAAGACGAGAGGTCAAGAACGCAGCAAGTTTCCTTCATTTCTAGCCCAGAAATCGAAAGATTTCTCTGTGGAATTCGTCACCAGGTATGTGGGATTTAACTAGTGTGTTCATTTCGCCCATTAGGTCCCTAGAATTCAGTCAGATTCTTGATTCCATGATTATGAACAGACCTAGGGTTTCTAGAATTTCAATATATCATCATGAATTAGTTATTTAAATGTTCCAAATCAGATTATCATGTTATTGCTCTGTTTATTGCATGAATTTCAGAACCCTAGCTATGTATTTCTTTAGTTCTTGAATTACACATGCTAGATCAGATATTTCAGTATTCAGTTATACATGCCTCAGTTTATGAATGCATCATTATCAGATTAATTGTTGCGTTCTCAGTTTTTCCTGTTCAATTTTGAGCTATCCAGTATTACAAATATTCAGTCATAATGTGTTAATCACTTAATCTATTGGGAGTAGCATAATACCGAGTTGGACTAGGGTTCAGTGTACCTATATAGTCCCAGAACTACGAGCCACGTAGGTGTAAGTCCCCTCTCGATGGGGCGTATACATCGGACTCCACATTTAGCTCATGTGGTTTTGTTGTCGGTTATTAGTAGCTCCCACAGTTTAGTCAGACTCTATTGAATTGACCACATTTACAGTTTATTCAGTATTCAGTCAGCATGTTATAAATTGGTCATTGCATTCAGTTAGCTCAGTATTTAGTATCTATATCATGTCCATATTATTTCATTGTTTTATTGCTTTGTTCAGTTATATGTTATTTCAACTTTACTCTATCCTGCATGCTCAGTACCTTTCAAGTATTGACGCATACGTGCGCTACATCTTCTTGTGATGTAGGTTCAGGTTCTCAGTATCCAGATCACGCTCAGATCGGTTCCCGATCTCCAGTTCAGAAGCATAAGTGGTGAGTCCTCATTCTTCGAGGACAATAGTCATGTTATCTTTCAGTTTTTAGTCTTCTAGTTTCAGATTTTCTACACTTAGCTGTGGCATGTCCTAGCACTTCCAGTCAGTTTAGAGGCTTATTTCAGACATAGTTAGATTCAGCTTAGTATTGAGTTAATATCTTCTTTGTATTAAACTCATCAGTTTTCATTTATCTCAGTTATAGTATATAGGTATTCCCCATCTTTTCATTTTTATTTATGATTTAGCTTCCACATCAGTTTATTATCTTTTGTATGCTCATGATTATGCCAACAAGGTTAGCTTGGGATCACTTGTTGTCCTAGGTCCTGTGTCTGCGTCTCGGGGGTATCTCGGGGCGTGACAATAACCATATAGTGTGTAGTCCAAACTTCGAACCTCGAATAGGCCACCAAGTAACAAAAAGTGCATAGAACGTGCCTATAACGACGGATAGACCTCCAAAATGTATCCAATAGAATCTAGAAAACATGTATCAACTTTGTAAAGGATAAAGAACCTAAATCTTTGACTATAGTTATAGATTAGTTACCAGGCCATGTATATGCGACTAATAATAGTATGCTGAAAGGGTTGAATACCAACTCATCGATATAAGGCCACCATAAAAGGACGTCTATCCTAAGATACTCAATCATATACTCCAAGCCTGAACTGAATCCAATCCCAACCTGTTGAACATTATCGTATACCTCAATCGTGAATCACTGGGCTATACAAAAGGGGAACCATTGCTAAAAGGTCATCGAAGTTGCATCATCACTTAATATACGAATCATTCTATAAGACCCAAGTCAACCACATATATCTATATGGAGATAAGCAGTCTAAAATGACATCGGGAAGATTCTAAGGCCTATCAGCTACAAAATATGCAAGTCTAAGGAAAATAGTAGTCTATAACTAAACTAAGGACAAACATGCTTCAATACCAACAACATACAAATACTAATTAACACCACAAGGGAAAATATTATGCTTGCCTCCCAAAAAAATCCAACAAAAGCATAAAACATGATATCGAGTTAACTAAGCATGATCAACTAATTAACCACCCCAAATTCAAAAAAAAAATCAACATATTTACATTCTCAAGCTCAATCTAAAGGTCTGGAAGCCATAGCCTACCTTAATGCAGACCGTGCGTGCTCCAAAATAATTGTTTTTGATATTTTTCCTTGTTAATAGCCTTCAAACACTTCCACACTATAAAAAGTAGGATCACAACGTCAAGATGGTCATTAGAAACAAAAATACATTAATTAGAGACAAACAAAAATTTGAGACAAAACGGGTAATGTAGGACCCGTAATGAAAATCCATAATTGACTCCGTCAAAAAGTCTATTTAATCACCCGAAAGTTGTATCACAAAAACGGTATACAATTTAGGGCTTGGAATATCTAATTGAATGAGCATGCATAAATTTTCAAATTAAAGCAAAGAGATGAGGGTTGTCAGCCTTTTTGGAGTGAGTTTTACCTCAACAAGACGTCCCTCACAAGTACATGGTTACTTCACTACGTAAGCCCAAACTTTCCGAATGAACCAAACTTTGAATTAGCCAAATCAAAGTTCTATACCTCCAAAAATCGCCAAATGACATATTGATCTCAAAGTAGATCACACATGGTCTTTATTTTAAAAGACTAGACGAAATTACACACTGCAGAAACATCTAGGGGAGCTCATAATAGTAGAGGGCCACTGGGCTTACCCTTTGTAAAAACGGAGGGGCTCGTGTGATAGCTGAAGGTCACATGCGTGGGCATCGTGAACATGGTGGCCTTGCTGTGAACATGCAATGCAAGATGCTAGTCCTTCAGGAACGTTGCGCAGGTCTCACGAATGTGGAGGCCTTTTGTCTTGCCCAGCATGAACGAAACAAGAGGTTCCATGAACGGTGATATACAATGAGTTTACGGTTTTCTAATACATTTCACTTACAAGTTGTGTGTGTCTAGGGCCTTTTTATATTGGTTTTTATGTGTTTTTATCATGTTTTGTAGGAAAGGTGTTCAGGCGCGGAAGTATAGAGACAGCTGCAAGAAATGCAGAAACAGGGCATTCTTAGAGGAGATCTACGAACCGTAGGTCCATTCACGGTCCGTAGGTGATGACCGTAGATCAGCAGACATGGGATTGAGGACCAATCAGGGAAATCTGACCAAGTTTGGAACCACGGTGTCCATTGACGGTCCGTAGATTGATCTACGGACCGTACTGTTGATCTGTAGAATGCTACTATGAGGGTTGCAGTACCTGATTTTTGAAGATTCTAAGTATGGAGCTACGGAGGGTATTAATGGACCGTAGATCGATCTACGGTCCGTACTATTAGTCCGTCGTTTGCTTCAGAGAAGCTGATTTTTTTGAAGCAGAAATATTTTCTAAGTCCTGGTTGACGGAAGGGACTTACGGATCGTAGATCCATCGACGGTCCGTAATTCATTCTCGTGGATTGAAGACGCGTACCTGAACAAACTTTCCTTAATTTGTTTTCCTTTTAATTTAGGATTTGTTTTCTATAAATAGGACATGTAAACCTCATTTTTGGGGGTTACACATTATTATTCTATTTTTACCTTGTGACTTTGGAGATTACGTTGCAGCCCTAGCAATTATTGATCTCCTACATTCGTTTTGAAGATTTTGGCTTTGCAATTCAAGTTGAAATTCTGGGTTTATTATTCTCATTACGTAAGTTCATGATTTATTCATCTAATATTATGAATTGTGTTCTTGCTAGTATAGGTAATTAATTCACAACTAGGGTTGTGGGAACCATGAGCGATTAACGAAGTATGAATAGTAAATAAGCAATTTTTGAATAGTGTTTTGCATGTATTGATAATTCTATCGTTTAAAAGTCTTTTTAACGAGTGCACGCGTTAGAACACGCCTTGTTGCTACTTGCCGGATCAAGGAGGTAATCAACAAGAAAAGAATTATCAACATAGATTTAGTGTGATACTATCTAATAGACTAGTGTCGATTGGTGCGAAGTAATAACTAAACCAAACATCGATTATGATGTCTAATATGAGGTAAATGTAAGGGTTAGTAAATTATACACACGTAGCCGGATCAAGGTGCGGGGTGAAATTCTCTAGATGCCGAATCAAGGATTTAGAAATACCTAACTTATCACTTTGCATGTAATACACTAGGAAAGGATTGCGATTACTAGGATTACTGAGTTATGAGCTTGTGGGGAACACGTTTACCCTAGTTAATCTTCTCATCTTGATAACAACCGAAATTGACTTTTGATTATTGATTACTTACTGAATTCTTACAATTTGTTTCACAAATTCCCCCTTTTTTATTTCTTGTTTCCGGAAGTATTTTGGCTAATTGAATATAATTGTTGGTTAAAGTAAAGTCTAAACCATTTTCCTCGTGGGATCGACCCCAACCTACAAGTTGGGTTCTTTACTTGATAACGATCGCTTATACTTCTTTAGGGAGGTGTAATTTGAGCGTATCAAATTTTGGCGCCGCTGCCGGGGAAACTGGCTTTTAGATTTATTTTCAACTACATTATTGAACGTTAGTCAAATATTTCCTAATTTTACATTTTCCCATTGTTTTTATCTCTCTCAGGTTCCGACTCTAGTGTATGCCAAGTACACGGAGCCAAGGTGAACCACTTACTCCGTATGATCCAGAGTTGAACAAAACTTTGCAAATAATGAACAATCAAGGACTTCCAGTTAATCTTATCGGAGGAAATCTAGATGAAGCAGTTGAGTTACAACAGCCAAGAGTAGTTGGTGGGGAAAACCGGGGTCTAGCTGAAAATCAATTGGGAGATGCAGTGAGAGTGCATGGTCCACCAGGCCCACAACAACATGACAACTATCGGGGTAACTTCGATATAGAAGACTCTGATGGACCCATTGTCCTACCTCCTTTACCTCCAGGGCACACATTTGTGGTGACTAGTAGTTTGAGATGCTTACAGCAAAAGGCATATTTTCAGGATTGCCATCGGAGGATCCACATGCTCACTTGGCCAAGCGAAGGGTGGTTTGCAAAAGTTGTGTAGATAGACCAGACTTAGAAATAAATGCCATTGGATTACGCGTGTTCCCTTTGTCACTGACAGGCGATGTTGCAGTATGGTTCACTGAGCTTCCGTATAACTCAATATTCACATGGGACCAACTAGCAGAGGTGTTTAAAGCAAAGTATTATCCAGTGTCTAAGAAGCTCAATCACAAAGATAGGGTCAACAATTTTGTGGCATTACCTGGAGAGTATGTGAGTAGTTCGTGGGACAGATTCACTGCCTTTGTAAGAAGTGTCCCAAACCACCGTATTGATGATGAGTCACTGAAGGAGTATTTCTATCGAGGATAGGATGATAACAATAAAGCAATACTTGACACTATTGCCGGAGGTTCATATGGTGATTGTACATATGCACAGATTGCTGAAAAACTGGAGAGGATCTCTCGTAACAATAAAGCATGGAGCACTCGGAGGTCAGATACTGGGAGAAACACATTTGCCGTTCATAGTACAAATAACAACTCTGCAGATGACATTCGTGAAGAGATGGCCCAGATGAGGACCAAGTTGGGGTTGGTATAGAAGCATGTGAGCGGAGGACCAGAAAAGGTAAATGCTGTGAATTATTTAACTAGAACTCCACCACCAGTGGAAGATTGTTACTATGAAGAAGATGCTTATGCTGTGAATGATTAGACAGGGGGTTTTCGACCAAATGCCCAAGGATCCAACACGGAAAATTGGTGCCAAGGTCAAGGAAACCAAGGTCGGAACTATGGAAACGACAACCGAGAGGGTCACTATGTCCGGGATGGGAACTTTAATCGCGACAACAACTACAACAGGAACAACTATGGCAACAGAAATGATCGGGTTAGACCTTATGTTCCCCCTCAAAATCGGGAATCTGGTGCTAGGGAAACTGGAGGCAATATGGCACGTATTGAAGATATGATGCACAAGATGATGAGAAGGTTTGATGCAACTGATGAGAATGTGAAGGAGATGAGAAGCGACTTGTCTGGTATTGAACAAAAGGTTGATGCCCATGCAGTGTCAATAAAGCATCTAGAGCAGCAGATGACTCAGTTGTCTACTGCAGTGAACGCACATCAACCTGGGACTCTTCCTAGCAACACCATCCAAAATCCAAAGAATGATGGTCATTGTATGACAGTTACTACTCGAGGGGGTAAACAAACCATAGATCCATCTAGGCCGTCTGTGGTGGAAGTTGAGATTAGAAAAGAAGATGATGTAATAGCGGTTAGTCCAGAGTCTGAGAAAGCAATAGAGCAAGAACTGGAGATATCTCAGAAAGTGGTCCCCATACCTAGACCTCCACCACCTTTTCCACAGAGGTTAGTGAAGAAGACTGAGGATGGTAAATATCGCAGGTTTATTACTATGTTGAAGCAACTCTCTATCAATGTTCCTTTGATAGAAGCCTTGGAACAAATGCCTAGGTATGCGAAGTTTATGAAAGATGTGGTGACAAAGAAAAGGTCTGTGAGTTTTGAAGATGATGATAGATTGCAGCATTGTAGCGCTATTGCTACAAGATCCCTTGTGCAGAAGAAGGAAGACCTTGGTACTTTCACGATCCCATGTACTATAGGGTTGTTACACTTTGCTAAGGCATTGTGTGATCTTGGTGCTAGCATCAACCTCATGCCCTTGTCTATTTACAAGAAGTTGGGTTTAGGGGACCCAAAGCCCACTACAATGCGGTTACTAATGGCCGATCGAACTGTGAAAAGGCCCATTGGTGTACTTCATGATGTGCTAGTGAAAGTGGAGTCTTTCATTTTTCTGAAAGATTTTGTGATTCTTGACTGTGAGGTTGATTTTGAGGTTCTCATTATCCTTGGGAGACCATTTCTTGCCCCAGGGCGTGCGTTGGTTGATATGGAAAAGGGACAGATGAAATTCAGACTGAATAATGAAGAAGCAACTTTCAATATTTGTAGGTCCATGAAGCAGAGTGGTGAGCTCCAAATAGTATCTACCATAACTTACAGAGTGGAGACTGGGGCTGAAGTGCAAATTGAAGAGCGACTTGGTGTTGAGGCACTAGCAGCAGTTATTATGAACTTCGATAGTGATGACATTGAAGAGTATGATGAGTTGGTAGCCGCACTCGATAGGTATGAATACCGGCCCAAACCAAAGAAGTATGAATTAGACATGAAGAATCGCGAGTCCCCACCCGCAAAACCATCTATTGTGGAGGCACCGAAATTGGAGCTTAAGGCTCTACCACTGCATTTGAGGTATGTGTACTTGGGCAAAGGGATACTTTGCCGGTCATCATTGCGGCATATTTGAATGCAGGACAAGTATAGTGCTTGGTGACTGTGTTGAAAAGGTTCAAGCGAGCTATTGGGTGGACTATAGCGGATATCATTGGGATTTCCCCCGGTATTTGCTCTCACAAAATCCAACTCATGCCAGATCATAAGCGCAGTATCGAGCACCAGAGAAGACTAAATCCACCTATGCAAGAAGTAGTCAAAAAGGAGATCATCAAGTGGCTGGATGCAGGAGTTATTTATCCCATTTCAGATAGTAGTTGGGTATGTCTTGTGCAGTGTGTGCCAAAAAAAGGTGGTATGACTGTGGTTCCAAATGAAAGAAATGAGCTTGTTCCAATAAGGCCTGGATGGAGAGTTTGTATGGATTATTGGAAGTTGAATGCGTGGACAGAAAAGGACCATTTTCCTATACCATTCATGGACCAGATGTTGGATAGACTTGCAGGAAAGGGTTGGTATTGTTTTCTTGATGGGTATTCGGGCTACAATCAAATCTCTATAGCTCCAGAAGACCAAGAGAAGACCACATTCACGTGTCCATATGGGACTTTTGCTTTCAAACGGATGCCATTTGGGTTATGCAATGCCCCAGCGACTTTCCAGCGGTGTATGGTGTTGATATTTTCTGATATGGTGGAGGACACTATTGAAGTGTTCATGGATGATTTTTCAGTTATAGGTGACTCTTTTGATTGGTGTCTAGATCATTTGGCCAAAGTGCTTAAACGGTGTGAAGACTGCAAATTGGTGCTTAATTGAGAAAAGTGTCACTTCATGGTTAAAGAAGGTATAGTGTTGGGACATCGAATTTCAGAGAAAGGTATTGAGGTTGATGGAGCTAAAGTTGAGGTAATAGAAAAACTTCCGCCACTCATTTCAATAAAAAGTGTTAGAAGTTTTCTTGGACATGCAGGATTTTATAGGAGATTCATCAAAGATTTCTCAAAAATTGCGTATCCTTTGTGCAAACTGCTTGAGAAGGATAGTAAGTTCTATTTTGATGATGCTTGTCTTAGAGCATTTGGAGAGCTGAAGGAGAAGTTGGTAATAACACCTATAATTATTACACCGGATTGGGGACAACCGTTTCAGGTAATGTGCGATGCGAGTGGAGTGGCGCGTAGTATTGGGTCAAAGGCGTGAGAAAATTCTTCACCCTATTTACTATGCTAGCAAAGCTCTAAATGTGGCCCAGAAGAATTATACTGTGACCGAACAAGAACTCCTTGCAGTGGTTTTTGCATTTGAGAAATTTCGTTCCTACTTGCTTAGTACTAAGGTCATAGTGCATACTGACCACTCTGCATTGAGGTATTTGATGGCGAAAAAAGATGCAAAACCAAGATTGATTAGATGGGTACTGTTGCTGCAAGAGTTTGATTTTGTGGTAAAAGATAGAAAGGAAACCGAAAATCAAGTTGCCGATTACTTGTCCAAATTAGAGGAAGAGGCCATGCTAAAGCTTGGAGATAGGACTGAAATTAATGATGCTTTTCCAGATGAATAGGTATTGGCTGCTTCTCATGATCTGATTCCTTGGTACACGGACTTTGCTAATTATTTGGCAAGCGATATTGTGCGTCCCGATTTGTCTTTTCACCAAAAGAAAAAGTTTATGCATGATGTGAAGAAATTATTTTGGGATGAACCTTATTTTTATCGTAGTTGTGTTGATGGGATTATTCGTCGCTGCGTGCCCGAGGTAGAGATGTTGAGTGTACTTGAAGCATGCCATTCATCGCCTGTTGGTGGGCATCATAGTGGTATTCAGACTGCACATAAGATTTTGCAGTGTGGATACTACTGGCCTACCATTCACCAAGATGCTCATGATTTCGCCAAGTCTTGTGATCGTTGCCAAAGAGAAGGAGGGATTTCAAAGAGGCAAGAGCTTCCTCTGAATCCTATATTGGTGATAGAGTTGTTTGATATATGGGGCATTGATTTCATGGGTCAATTCGTGAGTTCATATGGGATGAAGTATATTCTTGTTGTAGTTGACTATGTATCGAAGTGGGTTGAAGCAGTTGCGCTCTCCAACAATGAAGGTAAAAGTGTCACCGATTTCTTGAAAAAGAACATCTTCTCCAGATTTGGTACAACGAGGGCTATTATTAGCGATGGAAGTTCTCACTTTTGCAATAAGTTGTTCAAGGTACTACTTGAGAAATATGGTGTCCGCCACAATGTAGCCACCCCTTACCATCAACAGACTAGTGGTCAAGTTGAAGTATCCAACAGAGAGATCAAACAGATATTGGCGAAGACCGTGAATGCCAATAGAACGGATTGGTCAAAGAAGCTTGATGATGCTTTATGGGCATACCGCACTGCATACAAGTCCCCCATAGGTATGTCTCCCTACCAACTTGTATATGGGAAATCTTGTCATTTACCAGTAAAACTAGAGCATAAGGCGATGTGGGCAATGAAGAAATTAAATTTGGATTAGGGCGCCGCATCTAATCAAAGAATGGATGACTTGAATGCACTTGAGGAGTTTCGCCTAAAATCTTATGAAAGTTCAGCCTTGTACAAAGAGAAGATGAAGAGGTATCATGATCAAAGAATTGAAAAGCGAGAATTTGTGATTGGTGATCTTGTGCTTCTATTCAACTCTAGGTTGCACTTGTTTCCAGGCAAACTCAAGTCCAAATGGACCGGACCATTTTTGCTCACAAAATTGTTCCCCCATGGGGCGGTTGAGCTGGAAAAAAAGGATGGCACAAGGTTCATGGTAAACGGGCAAAGGATCAAGATCTATTTGGGAAAAGCTGAAACCGTGCAAGAAGTGATTGAGGCATACAATCTTGATGAAGTTTGAGTAATCAAGAGGTCGGCATCGTGCCGCGACGTTAAATCAAGCGCTGCTTGGGAGGCAACCCAAGATGTACAATCTAGCCAACGATAGGATATAGTTTTCTTTTTTTTCTCTTTAGTAGTTTGCGCTGTTCGATTTATTCCTTGTATCAAATTTTAGTTTTTTATTAGTGTTGGCTAGAATTAGAATAGGGTCTGTGTCTAAAAAGTGTCCAGAAAATGTAAAAAGATTAGCCTATTGGTTGCTACATGTGCAGGTACACCACGAAAATTCTGCAGAAAATGGTCTGGTGCAAAACTCTACGGACATAATCGACAGTCCGTCGATCCATCAATGGACCTTAGATGGTGCCCGTAGATCCCAGGTAAGTTTCTAAATTTTCAAGTATATGAGTGATCTACGGTCCTGATCTACGGACCGTAGATCGACTCACCGACCGTAGACGGGGTCTCATGAGTCCATACCTCAGGATGTCTGACCCGACCCAGATTTTCCCATTTAAAAACCCCCATTTGTTTTAAACCATTCCCATTCCCTCCATTACTCCCAAAACCGTTTCTAACATTCCCTAACTTCCCTAAATCACTCCATAAATCCTCCATCATATCATTTCTTCCATAATTCCCCAATTTCCTTTCCATTTCAAATACAACCCATCCCATAATCTAACAAAAAGGGTCTGGTGTTTGGTCAGTAACGAAGAGGTGCCTCCTTGGTCTTGCTAATCTTAGTATCATCACGCCATCACCCCACTCCTTGTTGCTTGTAAGGTAATAGACTTGCCCTTCACTTTGAATTTCGATTCATAGATTGAATATAGAAAGTCATGAGTTGGGTTTTGACCTTGGGTAATTGTTAGATGGAATTGCATGATAAACTTGAAATTTACAATGCCTTTGGAACGATAGATAGTGATTGTGTAGCATTATTGTATGTGATCGTAAAAACTACATGTTAGTTTCAACCTAGGGTTCCACAACTAGTCTAACTTGTTTGGTATAATAATCGGTCGGAATCTTAAGAATGAAGAACTAGCATTATTTAGTGTTGTAAATGCATGATGAGATTGTGTTAATGTTGAAAACTAAGGCAAAAAATGTATGATACCTGGCACTGATGGCATCCATGACACCCCGTCTATGGAAAATAGATCTATCTACGGACCGTAGATGGGGTTCGTAAATGGATGCACATGAAAAATTTCACCAAGTGTGAAACCACGGAGGTGGACTACCATCCGTAGGTTCATCTACGGACCGTTCTGCACTTTCGTGGTTTCCAACTACGACCTATATGACAGACTCCTTGATCCACGAAAGAGATCCACAGACCGTAGATCAGTCTACGGATCGTAGGTCTACTCCGTAGATGACCACTGTAGCATCTGTCTAAATTTTTTCTGTGGGCTTAGTTGAGGGTCGTTACCAATCCTAAAAGTTTTCTTTGCTGCATATGGTTAGTTTTGGCACTAATATCGCTCACGCAGGTACAATGGCACCCAAGAAGATGGTCACCTACTCAAAGAGGGGAAAGTCTAAATCTGTTACCCCTAGTTTCCAGTTAATTGATGAGGACACAGACGCCGACACTGATCCAACATATGTGCCTCTCAACCCTAGGACTTCTCGCGCTGCACCGAGAGGCACCCCCCGGAAGGTGCTTCCCGACATAGTCACTGTCTCCCAGTCTGATGAGGAGCCACACTGATCGGGTCACCAACTGGGGCTGCTTACAGTTCAGAGGGGTCTATGTCCGAGTTCGAATCTGCCCATTCTTCAGGCTCTGGGTCTACCCACTCTTCACGATCCGAGTTTGCCCATGCTACAGGGTCCAATGCCAAATCATCCACAGGGTCTGGAGAGAATGACCAAGCAGCCTCGTCTGATGAGGCAAATAGTTCAGAGTCCATACCTGCACCACGGAATGATGACCCCACTCCTGTAGCTGGCGAGATAAATAGGTGGTGTGTAGAGGGTCAATGGCAGATTTATAGGGATGTTAAGATGGTCAACGACAAACAAAAAATGGCCCGACTAATTACAGAGGAGCGCAGAGTCCTCACGGGGAGCCTACATACTATTCCAGACATTCACCGGCTGTTCAACCTTCACAAGTGTGACTTGATGGCTCGAGACCTAGGGACGTACATCGAGGAGATTGTGCGGGAGTTCTATGCTTCCTATGTTGCCACTCTCCGGGGTTCCATTTCCAAGCGGTCAAAGCCACTAGCGCAGGATCCGCTCACTTCCACTTTGGTTCGAGGGTGCCGGTGGACATATCCCCTGCCACGATCAGACGCTTTCTCTATGGTCCTACTACAGGTCACTCTTGGTCTCTCAATATTGTTGAGTTTGACTACAGATGGGACATCGTGCGGAGTGGTGCTTACCAAAGGAATGCTGAGCATTGAGAGGCTATTCTACTATGGTTGGCTAGGTACATTGCTGCAGATGGCAAGCGTGCGGAATGGGTTGCCGCTCCACTGTTGGGCATCCGAAAGGCCACACTAAATTTTGTGGCCAAGTTCTTCTGGTTGCTGGTGCGTAACAGAGTCTCGCCTACAAAAGCTGATAATCAAGTCACTTGGAACAGAGCGGTCATGGTTGCAGCATTGGTAGCGGGTGTGGAGATCGACTTTGCCCGCATGTTACTAGCAGAGATTCACGAGAGGGCATTCAGAACCTCCACCACCTACCCCTTCCCCTGTCTAATTTTTGATTTGTGCAGGGACTCTGGAGTGCCGATCTGGCATTGCGACAAGTTAGTCCACCTTACAGGGGCATTGGACATCGGCCTTATTCGAGATGAGGCTAATGTGGCAGTACCTCGCAGAGAGCCTCAGGTTGAGGTACCTCCTTTGGGTGCCGATCTTGCAGACACAGTAGGGCAGGCACAGGGTGATGACTTTAGCATCCCCGATCACACCGACACTACCCCGGGCTCCTCATCTCAAGCAGCTAGTATGGCTCCTAGCTCTTCCCGGTTCACACCGCAGTTAGGAGCTACTGTTGTCCCTTTGGCCAGAGTACAGAAGTTAGAGGAGCAGATGGCCACACTGCTCCATCACATCCAGCAGTGGATGCAAAAGTCAATAGCTGAGTCTGAGGCTAAGATGGAGCAGAGGATGGAGGGGATGGTGGATCGAAAGGTCTAGGCTGTTAATAAGCATCTTGATGCCTTTGAGTTGCGAGTCCTCGAGTGATCATCTTTGGCCATAGACCTATCTGCTTTGCAGGCTGACGTAGCCAGCCTCCGGACTGACGTTGATGCCATTCTTGCTGCACCTTCAGTTGAGACTCAGGCTGCTCCTACTGCACTAGCTGATGATACAATACTAGATGCTCTATTCAATGGGACCGCCGAGGAGGGACCTGCACCGACACATGCTAAACGCAAATGGCACCGTTCTCATCGCACGGAAGAAGAGAAAGCTCACAACAGACAGCGTCAGCAGGAGAAGGAGGCTAGGAGGGCTTCGATTGCAGACGAAGAGTTGCGCTAGTAGAGGGTGCGTGAGAGAGTTGCAGGGGAATCGAGCTCTGCCCCAGTTGAAGAGGTTCAGCCCATTTTGAGGGACATGGTGAGCACCACTGATGGTGCGGAGAGATTGTTAGAGAGCATTACTGAGGGTGCTATGATTGTTGATGTGGGCACTACTGAGGGTGCTCCTACTGTTGTTCCAGCGGGTTCTGAGAAACCGGACCCCCTGCTTGTTGATGATTCGCCGACGCTTTGCTCCACAGGTTTGCTTCACCCAATCCATTTTCTTTTAATGCTTATGTATGCATTGGGGACAACTGCATCTATTTTTGTTGGGGGTGGGGTAAATGGATTGTGAGTGATAGGGTGAAATCTGAATAACCCAACTCATGAATCCTCTTTTGGGGTTTTCTTGCCTGTATTCTTTTTCCCTAAGGGACTGTTTAATTTTTGTTGAACCGGCATGTCTTAAGATCGTATGTGTAGAAGCATGATGAAGAATGAAACATGATGGCTTATGAAAAATTATACCCGTCAGATAAATGATACCCATTAGATTTTGGGATGTGTGTTAGAAAGTTGTAGGCTACGATTAGTTGATTGTGTTGGCTCTGAGTATGCCATAGTAACAATCGATTTGATAGCATGACTTAAGCTGAAACTTGAACTGGGTAATCCAATAACCTGATGATGGAACTATGTGCCAAGAGTGTGTGAGAATCGTTGAGTATTCAAACAGTTTTTGTGCAAAGCTAGAACTTGCCTGGTTAGTCCTGCTAAGACAATTCAATCTAGAGGTTAGGAAGTGATCATATGCCATTGTTCTGAAAAATCCACAAATAGCCTAAAACAAGGATCCAACCAAATGAAATAAATGCTCCCTTTGATCCAAATAATTTGAGCCTAAAATTAAACCATTTCTTTCTAGACCCTGATCTCACTTTCCCATAATCTACTATGTTGGCCCCGGTCCCTCCTTGGACATGTGCACTTTGACTTAGGCCAAAAGCCTAAAGTTGAGGGTGGCTAATGTAAGCAACCTCAATCTTGGCCCTGACCTGACATCGGGTATTGTGTACCTCAACTAATGGAAAATCCATGAGTTGAGGGTGGCTATGAAAGAGGGAACTACAAGAAAAATGGGCATGAAAAGAGTGAAAGAAAAATGGATAAAAGGATGTGACTTGTTGAAAGCTAAAAGAACAAAAAAAAAAGTAAAAGGAGCTGCAAAGTCTGAGGTCACATTCGTGGTTGAAGAAAATTAAGGGAAAGAAAGTAAAATGATAGGATGACAAAAATAGGGCAAAAAGAGGTTGAAAGCCGAGTGTAATGTCAAGGAGAGCAGAAAGTCACTAAGCAGTACCCAAATGTACCACACCTGACCCTGAGCCTACGTTACAAGCCAAGAAAGCCCTATAGTGATCCTAGAGTCTATTTTGGAGAGTCTAAGAAGTGAAAATAAGGGCAAGCTTATGGCATTGAGCACTAACTGTATTTGAAATTACTTCTGAGCGTGAGTGTTGAATAAATCATTGTACCATGATATCAATCATTCTTGGGAAAAGGAGATTTCGTTTGAAGTAAGGGCACTAGTTACATTGTCGGAAAGTTGGTACTTTGGTGATAGTGAGAAGGTGTATGTTGTGTGTCAGTTGGTCCATCTGTGTCATGGTGTGATTCACATGAATTGGCTCGTCAAGTCTAAGGGAACGAATGTGCACCCAAACAATAAGGAGGGTAGGAAGCCATGTGATTGCTTGGGTTTGAAAATGCTTGCTTCTACACAAGTGTCGTTTAGAGTTGTAGTGCGACTCTTGAGGACAAACAACGAATTTAAGTTGAGGGTGTTGATATACCATGAGTTTACGGTATTTCTAATACATTTCACTTACAAGTTGTGTGTGTCTAGGGCCTTTTTATATTGGTTTTTATGTGTTTTTATCATGTTTTGCAGGAAAGGTGTTCAGGCGCGGAAGTATAGAGACAGCTGCAAGAAATGCAGAAATAGGGCATTCACGGAGGTGATCTATGGACCGTAGGTCCATTCACGGTCCGTAGGTGATGACCGTAGATCAGCAGGCATAGGATTAAGGACAAATCAGGGAAATCTGACCAAGTGTGGAACCACGGTGTCCATTGATGGTATCCAGTACCTGATTTTTGAAGATTCTAAGTATGGAGCTACGGAGGGGATTGACGGATTGTAGATCGATCTACGGTCTGTACTGTTAGTCCGTCGTTTGCTTCAGAGAAGCTGATTTTTTGGAAGCAGAAATATTTTCTAAGTCCTGGCTGACGGAAGGGACTTACGGACCGTAGATCCATCGACGGTCCGTAAGTCAGTCTCGTGGATTGAAGACGTGTACCTGAACAAACTTTCCTTAATTTGTTTCCCTTTTAATTTAGGATTTGTTTTCTATAAATAGGACATGTAAACCTCGTTTTTGGGCGTTACACATTATTATTCAATTTTTACCTTGTGACTTTGGAGATTACGTTGCAACCCTAGCAATTATTGATTTCCTACATTCATTTTGAAGATTTTGGCTTTGCAATTCAAGTTGAAATTCTGGGTTTTTTATTCTCGTTACGTAAGTTCATGATTTATTCATCTAATATTATGAATTGTGTTCTTGCTAGTATGGGTAACTAAATTCACAACTAGGGTTGTGGGAACCATGAGCGATTAACAAAGTATGAATAGTAAATAAGCAATTCTTAAATAGTGTTTTGCATGCATTGATAATTCTATCGTTTAAAAGTCTTTTCAACGAGTGCACGCATTAGAACTCGCCTTGTTGCTACTTGCCGGATCAAGGAGGTAATCAACAAGAAAAGAATTATCAACATAGATTTAGTGTGATACTATTTAATAGGCTAGTGTTGATTGGTGGGAAGTAATAACTAAGCCAAACATTGATTATGATGTCTAATATGAGGTAAATGTAAGGGTTAGTAAATTATACACACGTAGTCGGATCAAGGTGCGGGGTGAAATTTTCTAGATGCCGGATCAAGGATTTAGAGATACCTAACTTATCACTTTGCATGTAATACACTAGGAAAGGATTGTGATTACTAGGATTACTGAGTTATGAGCTTGTGGGGAGCACGTTTACCCTAGTTAATCTTCTCATCTTGATAACAACCGAAATTGACTTTCGATTATTGATTACTTACTGAATTCTTACAATTTGTTTCACAAATTCCCCCCTTTTTTATTTCTTGTTTTCGGAAGTATTTTGGCTAATTGAATATAATTGTTGGTTAAAGTAAAGTCTAAACCATTTTCCTCGTGGGATCGACCCCAACCTACAAGTTGGGTTCTTTACTTGATAACGATCGCTTATACTTCTTTAGGGAGGTGTAATTTGAGCGTATCAAACGGTAACGGTAACTTGGACCTACACTAGCTGATGCATATCAACAGGTTTAGCCAATAGTTCCTAATGGGGTGTTCGAGATTTATTTTGTACCGTGTGTGTGCAAAAGAAATATGAAACCTTACCAAATTTGACATTTTGAACTCAATGGAATAGTCAAAACTTCAAACCAAGGTCGTCTTGATAAAAAATTGGTCCTACACCTAAGCTCCATTTTGATTAAAATTCCATGAGGGGGATCAAAATTAGCCTAGAAGCCTCGGGATCGGTAGGAAGGGTCATGTTAGACCAAAATCATCATTCTAGAGCTGTCACGACCTGAGCCTAGGCCCCGGACGTGATAAAGCGTACAAGACTCCGAAAAGCCTCATAGCATTCATAACATAAGACATAAGAAAATGGTGCGAAATTTTAAAACTTTTATACATACAATCAAAGTATTTATTTAAAAGCAAGCGAAAGTCTAACTTTGTCTCACATGGCCATCTAATACAACTTTGAATAAATAATAGGGTCACACCCCTTCAACATAGTCCGAAAAAAAATGACATGATAGAAACTACTAAAGACTCATATGTCCTCAAATATTGAGGACTCACCACCAGCTAGGAGAATAGTCAATCCAAGCTTGAATCCAAATAAATCACCTTACGATCCGGAACCTAAACTTTGTAAGAATGTAAAAGAAATATGGGTTAGCACAAAAATGCACTAATTATGATAGCCATGCAAAAATCACGCTATATGCCAAGTTTGAGAAACATCGTGAACTTTAGTATCAAAACATAAGTCACAAGCATGTTCAACATATAAATCATTATAACATAATAGAACCATCATCTTAGGCAAACCTAAGTTATACTTGTGCAATGTATGAATGGCATCCCATAATACCACAGATACTAAGTACCACCTTGAGGCCACCATAACATACTTTCCATTCTTCATTCTCATCTTTAGTTAATACTCATAGATAAGGAACATTCACATTTAATAAGTCATTACAAGGAAAGCAACCTATGGTAACATTCCAAGTTACGCATTCATCATTATATTTAGCCTTTAAGTCAACATTCTCATTAGCATCATTATAGCACATTCGTTTCATTACACATTATGACATTCGAGAAACACATCATAGCAACTCTCTAAGCCTACTCGTGAAATGAATGGATATCATCACATACTACCACCCACACTTTATAGGACCTCTTGAGTAACCATAGCACATAACTCACATGATGGGAATAAGCCCTTACTGACATAGACCTTGTGAGCAAACCACGGAATCCAGTATCTTTCCCACACCGTAAAGAGTTGGTCTACTTGCCTAAGGTAGAACCGGTAATTTATCTTAGGTGGATCCACTAGCTAATAACCTATGTGGGCACATAGTTATCGGATAAGGAAGGTGTTAATAGAAACCAGGCCTAACATAGGGATAGCTTCCACCTTACAATATCCACTCAATGCTAAACATTAAATTCCCATAGAGTTGTTCATTAACTTATAACATTATTACACATGAGAGAAATGCTATTGGCCTACCGTCCCAAGGTACATTATTACACACATGAAAGAGTACCATTAGCCTACCGATTCAAGGTACATTATTAAACACATGAAATTGTGCCATTTGCCTACCGATTCAAGCTGCATTATTAGGATAGCTCATTGAATCCTCATGAAAGGGATACCATTTGGTCTACCAATTCAAGGTTCATCATTGTAGTTCATGGACTCATCATGAATGGGATACCATTGGTCTACCGATTTAAGACAAAGCCTTAGATTACTTCAATAATCATTTATGAAAGGGATGCCATTGGCCTACTGATTCAAGGTTCATTAAGTCAAGATACTTTTAGTTACACAAGAAGAGGATGCCCTAAGCCTACCAATTAAAGGTACATTAATCAAGATCACTTTAAATTACATATGAAGAGGATGCCTTAAGCCTACAAATTCATGATACAATACACATTGACAAAATCCTTTACAACATGTCATCTTCATTCACAAGTGTATAATTGAGAATATCCTTTCAACAACAACACAATTGCATTATAGTCATGATCACATTACTTTCAATATATTCACAAAGCATGTACATAAACATCATGATTATAAAAAAATATCAAAATTTGCCCTTAAAGGACCATGAATCATAATTCACCAAACACATAGAATTACTACAATTAGGTATGGATAATAACACGATTCAAGTATTAAAACTACTACAAAAACAATTCCATAACATGCATCTTACTACAATTCACCCACATCACATAGTCTTAAATTAGGGTTATGGGGAATTCATAGATTCATGGGAGATTTTATCATAAAACTACCATAAAACAGCAATTCAATCTTAATATATGATAATTAAATCATTGAAAACATATTTTAGAAGAATCCATGACTTGGAGTGAAAACCCTTGGTTTTGGAGAATTTGCTTCTTTGAAATTGAAAGTTTGAGGACTCCATGGAAGAAAGGTTTCCCTAAATCAAGACTACCATACCTTTGATGAAGAAATCCAACCAAAATCGTGTGAGAAAGCCCTCTCCTTCAAGCCTTAACTTTATCTTCCTCTTCTTCATTAATGGAGGTTTTAGAGAGAAGATTTTTGGAAAGGGTTAAGTTGGTTATTATTTTGGGTTAGGGAGTTTTGAGGTAATGATTTAGTTAATAGCATAAAAATTCTTATGTAAGTCTATATAAACAATATAAAATGACCTCACTTCAAACCAACCTCAAAAGGAAATACCTAAAATTCCCCCACTTGGTCGAGACTAAAGCAGAATTGCAGGCATGACCTATGCCTGGGACCTACTATCCATAGGTCAGCCTATTGGCCGTTCTACAGGTCCGTAGGTCATGACCTGCAACCTAACTTTGAGGGCCTAACCCACGACCCCCACCTACGGGGCTTGGGTCCACCTACTGGTCGTAGGTGCCATCCGTAGGTGGCCCTCTTTTGGACAGTTTTTTGCAGATTAGGATCCTCCTCAACGACCCTTGGTTTGTCCTTAGGTGGGGGGGGGGGGGGTCGTACCTAGACATTGCACCCTTCAACCCCTCAACCTAAGTTTTGGAAACCATTTTACACTTCTAAACCTCACAGTAAACTCAAAAACTCTCATGTAAGGTTCTAGTTTCACCTACTAGTTTTTCAGGTGTTATATTATATCCCCCTTGGGAACATTCTTCCTCGAATGACATTGTTAAAAACCTTACGAAATTAAAGACTCAAGACTAGCAACCCATTATGCATGAAACATCTAAATAATGCTCAAAACAAGAAGCAAACATCAACTCCATCTTAACATGTTCAATGCAACACAAAGAAGTAGGAATTACATCTAACAACCCATTATGCATGAAAACTTCAACATTTCTCATATCATTGGAGGAATTACCTTCTCCAACTCAAAGCATGCTCATCATAACATCATTAAACAAATTATTCAATTACTCTCAAAAGCACAATAAAGCATGTTCAACAATTGATCTCATGAAGCATAAAGGCAATTCATACTAAATGCGCATCAACATGAGGAACATAAATCATGAAAAACTCATTTTCTCATTAAACATAAATTCATCAAAAACATGCATAACATAAGGAGACCGTGGAAACACATAAATCACACATGATTCCAAAACATAAAACAAGCCACAAGGAACTCTTTGTCTCAAACTTGAATAGGAATAAAAGAAAGAGATAAGGATATCAGAACTCTCAACAATCTTGCTTCCTAAGCATACCATGTCCCCTTTGGGAGTAAACCCATACTAAGGCTAACATGAAAATCTAACAAATAACATAAGGACCTTAATAAAACATTTACATCTATAAGGAGTTATCCACATACCGGTGCGTTCATATGATAGGGCTCCTTTGTCCTCTCTAGATCAGAGTGCATAGAAACGACCATGCTTTGGAGCATTAGGATCCAGGACACTAAGAAAAGATTATTTGGTATCTCTCTCTTTTTTCGAGAGTGTAGGGAAATCTTTCACTTGATGATCACTCTTTCCACAACAAAAAACACTCATTTGTACTGGCTAGGCACTTCTCATGGTGCTTTTTTCCACAATTGGTGAAAGTAGGTTTAGGTGATGGAGACTAACTACCCTTTTCTTAGTTAACCCTAGGAGTGTTTGAAGAATCTTGGTTAGAGGATCTCTTTTTGAACCTTGGTTGGCCTTGTTCATTGGACCTAGCTCTCTTCATTTCCCTATTCTTTCACTTAAGTTTTGACTCCTCAATTTGTTGTGCATACACCATAAGCCTCGAGATATTCATGTCATCATGGAGCATTGTCGTACGACATTCTTCCTCAACTAGGTCGGACACACCCGTCACAAATTTACTAATCTCATCCCTCGGCTCCGCCACCATAGATGAAACATACTTGGACAATAGGGTAAATTTCAAAGCATACTCTTGAACACTCATGCTACCTTGCCTAAGGTATATGAATTCTTCTGCCTTAGCCTCCCTCAACTCACGGGTAAAGAACCTATCAATAAATGCTTTCTTAAACACCTCTCAATCAATGGGACCCGTTCCTACCGGCCTATTTTTCTTCCTTTGAGTAAACAAAACTTGAGCCATATCCTTCAATTGGTAAGCGGCTAGCTCCACTTTTTCTACCGAAGTCACCCCTATAGCATCAACTACCTTGTACACCTCATCCACAAATTCTTGAGGATCCTCTTTCACCTTGGAACCAAGAAACACCAGAGGATTCATCCTAACAAAATCCCTCAATCTAGAAGTTGTAGTGCTCACATTAGGGTTCACATGAGCCCCACCATCCCTATTGGCTTGGGCCGTCATTGCTTGGGCTTGAGTAGTCACGACTTGAGCCATTATTAGAAGAGACGACCTAGCTTCCTCATCTGACATAGCCGGAGGGTTAATTGGAGCTTGATTCCCTTGAGGAACTTGATTCTCTTGAGGAGCTTCTTCATTGACATTGTTACCCTCCATTCTTCTTGTGTTAGCTCTTCATGTATTCATTTCCTGAAGACACAAAAGATGGATTAGGAGATGGAATTTATAGAGTTAAACTCTATGACATGACTTAAGAATAATGAAAAAACTGTTGTTTTCTAACATGTTATAGCCTCTCATTCATAAATGAGGCGTGCTTCACACTCATTAACAAGACTCTACTAGATGTGGCTTATGAGACATCATTCTAAAACCATCCCAAAATCTTGTGCTCTGATTTCATGTTAGTCACGGCCCGAGACTACACCCCGGACATGACACGGCATATGACTCCTAAGAGCCTCATACAAGCCTCATAGCATTCATATTATAAGACATAAGAAAATGGTGTGGAATTTAAAAACTTTTATCCATACAATCGAAGTCTTTATTTAGAAGAAAGCGGAGGTCTAACGTTGTCTCACATGGCCATTTAATATAACTTTGAATCAATAATAGGGTCACATCCCTTCAACATAGTCCAAAACATAAAATCACAAGAAAGAAACTACTAAAGACTCATATGTCCTTGAATCTTGAGGACTCACCACAAGCTAGGAGAATAGTCAATACAAGTTTGAATCCAAAGAAATCACCTTCAGATCCGGAACCTACACTTTGTAAAAATGTAGTTGAAATATGGGTTAGCACAAAAATGCACTAAGTATGATAGCCATGCAAAAATAATGCGAAAAAGGACATTTTAGTTGAAAGCCATGCTATATGCCAAGTTTGAGAAACATCATGAACTTTAGTATCAAAACATAAGTCACAAGCATGTTCAACATATAAATCATTATAACACAATAGAACCATCATCTTAGGTAACCCAAAGTTATACTTTTGCAATGTATGAATGGCATCCCATAATACCACACATACTAAGTACCACCTTGAGGCCACCCTAACATACTTATTATTCTTCATTCTCATTTTTAGTTAATACTCATAGACAAAGGACATTCACATTTAATAAGTCATGACAAGAAAAGCAGCCTGTGGTAACATTCCAAGTTACGTATTCATCATTATATTTAGCCTTTAAGTCAACATTCTCATTAGCATCATTATAGCACATTCGTTTCATTAGACATTATGATATTCGAGAAACACACCATAGAAACTCTCAAAGCCTACTCGTACAATGCATGGATATCATCACATACTACCACCCACACTTCATAGAACCTCTTGAGTAACCATAGCACATAACTCACATGATGGGAATAAGCCCTTACCGACATAGAGCATATGAGCAAACCACGGAATCCCGTATCTTTCCCACACCGTAAAGAGTTGGTCTACTTGCCTAAGGTAGAACCGGTAATTTATCTTAGGTGGATCCACTAGCTAATAACCTATGTGGGCACATAGCTATCGGATACGGAAGGTGTTAATAGAAACCAGGCCTAACATGGGGATAGCTTCCACCTTACAATATCCACTCAATGCTAAACATTAAATTCCCATAGAGTTGTTCATTAACTTATAACATTATTACACATGAGAGAAATGCTATTGCCCTACCGTCCCAAGGTGCATTATTACACACATGAAAGATTGCCATTAGCCTACAGATTCAAGGTACATTATTAAACACATGAAATTGTACCATTTGCCTACCGATTCAAGCTGCATTATTAGGATAACTCATTGAATCCTCATGAAAGGGATACCATTTGGTCTACCAATTCAAGGTTCATAATTATAGTTCATGGACTCATCATGAATGGGATACCATTGGTCTACCGATTTAAGACAAAGCCTTAGATTACTTCATTAATCATTTATGAAAGGGATGCCATTGGCCTACCGATTCAAGGTTCATTAAGTCAAGATATTTTTAGTTACACAAGAAGAGGATGCCCTAAGCCTACCAATTAAAGGTACATTAATCAAGATCACTTTAAATTACACATGAAGAGGTTGCCTTAAGCCTACAAATTCATGATACAATACACATTGATAAAAACTTTTACAACATGTCATCATCATTCACAAGTGTATAATTGAGAATAGCCTTTCAACAACAACACAATTTCATTATAGTCATGATCACATTACTTTCAATATATTTAAAAAGCATGTACATAAGCATCATGATTATAAAAAATATCAGAATTTGCCCTTAAAGGACCATGAATCATAATTCACCAACACACCTAGAATTACTACAATTAGGCATGGATAATAGCATGATTCAAGTATTTAAACTACTACAAGAATAATTCCATAACATGCATCTTACTACAATTCATCCACATCACATAGTCTTAAATTAGGGTTATGGGGAATTTATGTACTCATGGGAGATTTTATCATAAAACCACCCTTAAATATTAATTCAATCTTATCATTGAAAACATTTTTAAGAAGAATATATGACTTGGAGTGAAAACCCTAGGTTTTGGAGAATTTGCTTCTTTGAAATTGAAAGTTTGAGGACTCCATGGTGGAAAGCTTTCCATGAATCAAGAATACCATACCTTAGATGATGAAATCCAACCAAAATCGTACGAGAAAGCCCCCTCCTTCAACCCCTAACATGATCTTCCTCTTCTTCTTCAATGGAGTTTTTAAAGAGAAGATTTTTGGAAAGGGTTAAAATGGTTATGATTTTAGGTTAGGGAGTTATGAGGTAATGAGTTGGTTAATAGCTTCAAAAGTCTTATGTAAGTCTATATAAACAAGATAAAACGACCTCACTTCAAACTAGCCTCAAAAGAAATTACCTAAAATGCCCCTCCCTTGGCCAAGACTTAGGCAGAATTGCAGGCATGACCTACACTTGGGACCTACGGTCTGTAGGTCAGCCTACTGGCCGTTCTCCAGGTCCGTAGGTCATGCCTGCAACCTAACATTGAGTGCCTGACCCACGATCCTCACCTGCGGTGTGTGGGTCCACCTACTGCCCATAGGTGCCATCCGTAAGTGGCCCTCTTTTGAACAGTTTTTTGTAGATTTGGAGGTCTTGGGGGTTAGGCTTGAGGGTCCTCCCCAAGGACCCTTGGTTGGTCCTTGGGGGGTCGTACCTTGATGTTTAACCCCTAAACCCCTCAACCTAAGTTTGAGAAACCATTTTACACTTCTAAACCCCACATCAAACTCAAAAACTCTCACGTAAAATTCTAGTTTCACCTACTAGTTTTTTCAGGTGTTACATGAGCTAACAGAATCATCAAATTGAATTTTGAGGTTGTGTTCCTGAACTTTTGATTGAAGTTAACCGTTCAAGTTTCAGAAGCTTCAAAACATAGAAACTTACGCAAAATCTCAACGAATGACCACGTGACTGGACTGCTGTCTTAATAAGTTATAAATAACTTGGGGTTGTTATAAGAAGCACTCTAAAATTTGAAAATAAGGAACTTATACATCAATGACTTAAAGGATCAATACATCATTGAATACTAAATTGAAATTTTGCCTATGAAAGTAGGAGTCAAGAAGTACATAAAGGCTAAAAAAAGTGTGAAAACTGCACTCACATTTCGTGTTTGGTCCCCCATGTAGCCTCCTCGACTGTTGGATTATTCCAATGGACCTTAACCACATGAATGTCTCTTGAACACAACCATCGCACATCTCTAGCAATAATAGAAACTTGCTCTTCCATAAAGGTCAGACAATCATCCAACCCAACCGAATCATATCGGAGCATATAAGACTCATTAGGTAGATACTGGCGCAATATAGTAACATGAAAAACCAAGGGAATAGATGCAAAACCACAGAAGGCTGGGATAACTCATAAGAGACATCACCAATGAGGTGAATAGATGAAAACTTACCTTCTAAATCTCATCACTCCCTTCATGAGCTATACATAAAGGAATACCAGGTCAACAACTCCAAACCTCAACAGGGTCGATGCCTATGACTAGCATACCTTCTTGAGCCCTTCAGTGTTTAAACACTTGTGGGTGAGTCTATTCTAGTAGAAATAGTTTATCATGATTGTACCATCTCGGTCAATCACAAGGACACCATGGATGATTTAGTCGAGCTAGACATGGTGGACTTTGATGTTATTCTAGGTATAGACTGGCTTCATGCTTGTTATGCCTCAGTTGATTATAGCACTCGAGTAGTGAGGTTTCAGTTTCCTAATGAGCCTGTTTTAGCATAGAGAAATAGTTTAGTAGTACCTAAGGATCATTTCATTTCATACATTAAGGGCCAAAGGTTAGTCTCTAAGGGTTGCATCTATCACTTAGTTTGAGTTAATGACTCTAGTGTTTAGACACCGCCTATTTAGTTAATTCCAATTGTGAGTGAGTTTCCAAAGGTCTTTCCAGATGATCTTCCCGAAGTCCCTCCTGAGAGAGAAATAGAATTCGTAATAGACCTTCTTACTAGTACTCAACCTATCTCTATTCTGCCATATAGAATGGCTCCAGCTGAGCTAACAAAGTTAAAAGATGAGTTGAGAGATTTTCTTGATAAGGGTTCATCTTACCTAGTTTCTCACCTTGCGGCACTGCGGTCTTATTTTTGAGGAAGAAAAATGGTTCTCTTAGAATGTGTATGGATTATCGCCAATTGAACAAGATCGCCATAAAGAATAGGTATCCCCTTTCGAGAATTGCTGATCATTTCGACCAACTTCAAGGTGCCACTTGCTTCTGTAATATAGTCCTCAGATCTAGCTATCATCAGTTTAAGAGAAAGTGACATCCCAAAGACATCATTCAGGACCCATTATGGTTATTATGAGTTCCTTGTGATGTCTTTTGACTTGACCAATGCTCATGCATCGTTCATGGATCTTATCTGTAGAGTATTTAAGCCATATCTTGACATGTTTGTTATTAGATTCCTTTATGACATATTGATTTATTTGAGAAATGAGGAGGATCATGTTAGTCATGTTAGAATAGTCCTCCAATATTTCAAAGATCGAGAACTGTATGCTGAATTTTCTAAGTGTGAGTTTAGACTTTGAATTTGTGGAATTCTTAGGCCACATCGTGTCCAGAGAAGAGATTGTAGTGGACAATCAAGAGATTGAAGCAGTGCAAAACTGGCCCAGACCGACATCTCCAATTAATATAAGGTGTTTCTTTGGGTTGGCTAGTTACAACATAAGATTTTCTGTGTGGTTTCATCCATTTCATCCTCGTTGACTAAGTTGACTCTTAAAAAAGTAAAGTTTCAATGGTCTGAAGCTTGTGAGAAAAGCTTTGAGGAATTGGAAACTCGATTAACTACCACTCTAGTGTTGACCCTACCAGAGGGTACAAAAGGGTTTGTTGTCTATAGTGATGCCTCCAGAATTGGACTTGGTTGTGTATTAATGCAAAATGGTAAGGCTATAGCTTATGTCTCTAGACAACTTTAGATTAATAAGAAGAATTACCAGACTGATGATCTCGAGTTTGTAGCAGTAATGTTTTCTCTCAAAATATGGTGTCATTTTCTCTGTGGTGTTCAAGTGAATGTGTTCATCGACCACAAGACTTTCTTGTATGTTTTCAGTCAGAAAGAGCTTAATCTAAGGCAGAAGGTGGTTGCAGTTGCTCAAGGATTATGACATGAGTATCCTATATCACCCAGGTAAGGCTAATGTTATTGATGATGCTTTGAGCAGGTTGTCAATGGAAAGTATTACTGATGTTGAGGAAGCCGAGAAAGTGTTGGCTAAGGAAGTTCATAGACTTTCCCATTTTTGAGTTCTTTTGTTAGATTCCAGTGAAGGTGGATTGTGGTGATGAATGGGGCTGAATCATCACTAGTGTATGAAGTGAAGCATAAACAAGACAAAAACCCTCTTTTATTTGAATTGAAGGAAAATGTCCATAAGAAAAAAGTAATTGCTTTCGAACAAGGGGGAGATGGTGTGTTGAGATATCAAGGTAGATTGGGTGTACAAAAGGTGGATGATCTCAAAAAGAGGATCATAGAAGAAACTCATAGTTCCAGATATTCAATCCATCCCGGTTCCAGAAAGATGTACCGTGACTTGAAAGAAGTCTATTTGTGGAGTAGTATGAAGAGGTGTATTGCAAATTTCATTGTCAAGTGCCCAAACTGCCAGCAAGTCAAGGTAGAGCACTAAAGGCCAGGTTGCCTGGCTAAGAACATAGTTCTTCTAGAATGGAAGTGGGAGATGACTTATATGGATTTTATTACTGGCTTGCCGCGATCTCGCAGGAAACATGATTCAATTTGGGTTATTGTAGATTTGAAGACTAAATCGTCTCATTTCTCATAGGTAAAGACTATAAATTCAGCATAAGATTATGCCAAATTATACATTCAAGAGATAGTCCGACTTCATGGAGTTCCTGTGTTTATCATTTCAGATAGGGGTGTTTAATTCATCGCTCATTTTTGGTAGTCTTTAAAGAAAGGTTTGGGTTCGAACGTAAATTTGAGTACTTCCTTTCATCCTTAGACAAATGGACAAGCAGAGCACATAATTCAGACCCTCGAAAATATGTTGACAACATGCATCATAGATTTCAAATGTAATAGAGATGACAACTTGCCTCTCATAGAGTTTGCTTACAGTAACAATTATCACTCCATTAGTTAAATAGCTTCTTATGAAGCTCGATATGGGTGAAGATGTAGATCTCCTATTGGTTGATTTGAGGCTAGTGAAGTTGAAATGATATGGCCAGACTTGGTTTATCAAGCCATGGAGAAAGTTAAGACTATTCAAAAAAGGTTGAAAACAGAGCAAAGTCGTCAAAAATCCTATACACATGTTAGGAAAAGCGACTTGAAATTTAAAGTTGATGATTAGGTCTATTTAAAGGTTTCACCTATGAAGGGTGTTATGAGATTCGGTAAGAAGGAAAAACTCAGTCTCCGATACATTAGTCCTTACAAGATATCCAAGAGAGTTGGCAATGTAGCTTATGAGTTGGAGTTACCATCATAGTTAGCAGCAATAATCCGTTATTTCACATTTCAATGATAAATAAGTGTATTGGCGATCCATCACTTATTGTACCCACTAAGAATATTGGTATCAAGGACAACCTATCTTATGTGGAGATGACTCTTCATATTCTTGATCGTCAGGTTCGCAACTACAGAACTAAGGAAGTTGTATCAATCAATGTCTTATGGAGGAATCAATTTGTTGAGGAAGCTACTTGAGAGATTGAGAAGGATATGAAGAAGAGATACCCTCATCTCTTTCCTTACGATCTAGTTCCAGACCAAGGTACTAACCATTTGTAAAGTACTCTTTAAGTTGATATATTTGGCTATGTTAATTGTAAGTTGTTTGGTTTAGTTGGGTTGTTAGATGATTCCTGATAAGTCAGAGATTTGGAATCATTTGGGGCTTTGTTTATATAGATTTAGTGTCCTCAAATGCTTTATTTGTGCCATAAACTGATGTTAAATCCTTGATTTTAAGGTATATGGATTGAGGAACAAAGCAAGGACACTAACAGGCAAAAAGGAACAAAACAAACTCAAGAATTGAAGAAAGGAAAGCCTAGTGATCGCCAAGAGCACTTGGCGAATGGCCGAGTGGCTAGCTTTACCGCCTAAAGATCCAGTGTGCCAGCCCTGAGGGAATACACCAAGTCGGCGACAAAAAAGAGTAGTCCATGAATCGCTGAGTAGTTTTGCGATGCGAAGTGAGATCACCCAAAGTTACAGAACTGGAGGATGCTGAATGCCAAGGCAAAAAGGTGATGGAGGAGGTCAAATGCCAAGGCGAGCCTGACTTACTTCACCAAATGCCCTTTGTGGCTTATTTTCGGCCACTATAAATTAGATTTTAAATATTTTATTTAGGTAGTTCTGAGAGTTTCGATTGTTCTCAGTACATTAGACTAAATTGGCTTAGACCAGTTTTCTCTATAATTTTTCATAGACTTGAAGAACCTTGGAGATTCAATTTGGAGATTTTGGAAGTGGGTTTCAGATTTTCTGCAAATTGAAGCATTGTAAAGACTAAATTACTCTTACACAGGTGATGGCTAATCGATTCGGTAAACGTGTTTACCTTTTTATGATGTTTGGCTAAAACTCCAATTCTTGGGGTGTGATCATGTTGTTATGGGTTGAATTAGTTTATGGGTATTGTTAATTACTAGTTTAAATGCCGAATTGAAGTGAGTTTAATCATTAATTGAGGTTTAATTTATGAATTGTCGTTGCAAATACAGTTCTACTTTTGTGTTCTTGGCTTGCGAGAGAGAGAGGTTTTAGAACTAAGATTATTGATTAGTGATTTATAGGTATTGGGTTGAGCTGGGTTTAACTCGAGAGAGTGAATCCTAAACCCAATCCTACCCATCTAGCTCAAAAGAGTGGATGAATTAAGGTATGGACTGTTCTTCATTGTTGTGCTTGTTGATGTTCGAAAGAAATCACCTGATTCGGGATAGTTGTTTGAGAGAAAGCTATCTCCTTTATAGTCTAGCCTACTCACTGATGTTTACTTGTTTTCCTAGTAGTTTCAATTACCCATATATCGTAATTTTCCTATAAACGATCACATCCCAAGAATCCTTCTCTGTATTGTTGTTTCAAATTATTTTTTGATTGCTTTGTAGTTGATAATTGCAAACCAAAACCCCCATCTGATATTCGTGTCACCCCTTTAATTTAATTCATGTCTTTTTTCAATAATTTTTATTCCTATGGCTGATTAGATCACATTTGCACTCCCTAATTGAATTCTAAACACATACCGCTTCCTGTGGGATTCGACCCCCCAACTCATTTGTTAGGTTTTATACCAATTTACGATCGTTGACACCTAGAATTGGATGAGGTGTGCTTGAAATGTTAAATCACTTCCCACCCCTATTCTGCTTAGTGTGATCTCATTTGAGGATGGATGTTCCCAAGGGGGAGATATTGTAGCACCTCGGACTTCGAAATTGCAAAATAGAGGTTCGTATAAGTCACCCATCTGTTTTTAGTTTTGGGGGTCTATTTCAAACGATCGTATATTTTAGCACATAAATAAATCGGTAACCCATGATCTATCAAATTAAAGGGCTTTAAGTCCTCTTTCCAACGCCGTAAACTTTGCTAAATTTCAAGCTTGGAGTAAAAAGTTATACCCGTTTCAGTGAAGCCTCTCTATTTAAGTCATTTCATTTCATTTAGAAAAGGGTATTTTGGTCTTTTCCTTTTCCCACTAGGCTTGGAACGTTTTGTTCACCCCAAATAAGAGTCTATTGAGATTTAGATCACTTTTTAACGCTGCTAAACACTTAGGGATTTAGAGTGAGGTGTCATGTCACACCTCGAGTCTACACCCTGGGCGGGACTGGCACTCGAGAACCATTGTTGGCCCCAAGATAATCCATGGGCTGGCTTACTACTCAGCGGATGAATTTAATCAACAAAGACAACTCATGAATAAACTAGAATGCTCTTAAAAGAAAACACTCAACTAGCCCATAAGGCAAATCAAGTCTTATAATAATCAACACAACTGAAATAACAAGACTAAAGAACTAATAACTAACTTTCTATAGAGCCTTTAACAACTGAGATGGACGTTAGGACAAGACCCACGACATCCAAATAATATAGAATAATAAAGCAATAAAAAGGGAATCCTCTAGAAGCAAGGAGGCTCACCAACTGACTCTAAGTGCTCAACTGGATCAACGAAGCACTGGATGCTGATCCTGGTTAGCTGTATCGGCATCATAAAATGATGTAGATGAAATGGCATCAACACATTGAATGTACGAGCATGTGAGGGGAAAACTAAACATGACATAAGCTTGAACTGAATGCTGAAAGAAACACTTACCTCAGCTTTACTATACTCAAGGATACTCAACGCAATGCATAAATAAACAACAATAAAGATGAAGTTTATATAAAGCATTTAAACAGTAGGTAGCAACTCAATGTATTTAAAATACAATAACAACTCAATGTATAGATATAATAAAGTAATATACTTCTATGGGAGTTTCTCTAATCGACAACCATCACTATGAGCTATGTGATGATACATTGTCTCGCCCACGCTGCCAGAACTATCATATAACTTGCCGTGATATAGAACACCTCAACTAAGTGGATCCACTAGTCTATGCTAAAAAGCATTAAGGAATCATCTTAAAAGTATGACCCTTTCTACCCACGTTGGCTACATGGATTATGGAGACTTGAGCTATTATGAACTCATTACCATATCGGCGTTGAATACTACTCCCAAAATATACTCAGCTCATATGTTTAAAAACATAACTCTTTCTCTGTGGTTTGAGGTTATTACTAAAAAACTTATCTCTTAAAAGAGATGAAACTCAAAACTTCTCATGAAAACTCATTTGGAAATCGGTGTTTCCTCTTATCTTAAATGTGAAAACATTTACTCTTTGGGAATACTTAGTTCTCATATATCAATTGAAGAAATGAACTTGACTCTACTCTTTCTCAAACTCAATGCTTAAGTCTTAAAACAAGTTTAAAATATTTGTAAAAGACTTCTTAAAATGACTCAAAGACCTCTTAAGACTTGACTCTTAACTCTACCTTGAATTTGAATTATGAAATCAATGTTATGATTTGTGATAGGACAGATCTCGTGATGTTTATGACTGTTTCTAGATAGTTAATCATGAGAAACAATCAAGATAACACTATCTGGGAGCAAGTCCAAGATATGGAGATGTATTATAATATTTTGTCACGAAATAAATTTTGAGGGAGAGGGGTCCGCGACGCGGAGAGAGAAGTTCCATTTCTGAGGAACAGGTCCGCGTCGCGGACCTGGTACCCAATTTCTTCCCAACTTTTTCCTTCTTCATTTTCTAATCTCGATTCACCTAATTTCAATTCTTTATATCTATTTATCTTTAGATTCAAATACCCAGTACATGTACACAAGAATCTACTCATAAACGACTCTAAAATCGACATGATTTCATCAAGAACTCAACAATCACATTCAAACTCAAGAACGAAATCCAATTTCAAGAACATAATTCAAGATCATCAACTTTCAACTTTCTAAAATGAATTTCACTGAAATAAACATGATTGATGCGTGGTTGAACAAACCCAATGCTATGAAAGTCTCACATACCTCTTTAGGGATCAACCCTTGGCGAAACGACTTCGATTCCGCAAGAAATCTCCAAGAACACCTTGACTTTTCTCCACTTTTCTCTTCTGTCAAAGCCCTAACGTAATTCTTAATTGCGTAAACTAAACTAACTCAGTTTAGACCCCAAATAACTTACTAAAAACGAAATAATTTAATTGGGTAATGAAAAGACCAAAATACCCCTCTAAAATCCGATTGACTTTCCTTATCCGGACAGCCCAACTTCAAACGGGCATATCTCCTTCATACGAGCTTGAAAATTAGCAAATTAAAAGGCATTGGAAAGATAATTCAAAGACCTTTCATGTGATAGGTTGTAGCCCACCTAACTCATCATGTACTAGGAGTTATGGTCGTTTGAAGTTGACCCAAAACTCATACTTAACATACTTGCCAAATTTTAAATTTTCATTCTTTCCAAAAATGATTCTTTCTAATTCTATATCTTTCAAATAACGGAGCCCTACATTTCAAGATGAGAAAAAGGGCTAACTTTAAGTGTTTTTCAAGAGTTGTGGATTTTGCCAAGAAAATCATTTTTTTCCAGGTATGTAAGGCTACTCACAGTGTTGGACTTATTTTTCCTCACGCCATACATTTGAAATTATCCATGAAATCATTGTATTCAAAGAGTTCTTGAGTAGTTCTTGATTTTTGATCAATTCCTAAACAATGGAGGTTGTGAATTATTTTGTGTTGTTGATCTTTGGTAAAAGTTGTGTTGCTCAAAGGGATTCTGTTGAATTCCTCATGTATTCGTGTTGGGTTTGAGAATCGAGAAGAGTTTAGGAGAATTTCCCCCATTCTAAACAATTAAGGACCCTAAATTGAGCATAAAAAATTATTAGATTTTCTGGGGATGGGTGTGGGGCGGCGCGCAACCCATAGAACAAAGGCTGCACTTCAATAGTTCAGGCCCTAGCGCGACGCGCTAGCAATGCGCCAAGGCTTGACTTCTGAAGTTTAGGCCCTGGTGCAACACTCCACTCAGTACGCTAGGGTCGCCTTTTTTTTTCTGTGCTTCATTTTCAGACGTGTTCCTTTAAATCGTGACTATATTCTATTCTTTGTATTAGCTTATAAAGTCTTCAATAATCCTTGAGATATTCTTCATGTACTAATCACATGTCTTAATTTACGTTCCAAACTAAGTAAGTTTAAGAGAAAAGTTCAAGAGGTTTTTTAAGTCATTTTGAGAATTCTTTTGTAATCAACAATGGTTTTGAGCTAAGTCTTGAGAAAGTAAATATTAGATTGAGAAGAAGTGTATTTATGATTAAAAAAGCGTGTAAGTGAACTAAGTATTCCCAAATATAATCTCCTCATAAGACAAGCTATCCTTAATACCAATATCTTTAGTAGGTATGACAAGTGAAGGATCGCGCATACACTTTTTCAACATAGAAACATGAAATACCGGATGAACTGCTACTAACTCTTGTGGTAGCTCCAAATTATAAGCTACGTTACCAATCCTCTTGGATATCCTATAAGGACCAACATACCAGGGACTCAGCTTCCCCTTCTTACAAAATATCATAACACCCTTCATTGGTGAGATCTTCAAGTAGACCCAATTATCCACTTTGAACTCTAAATCTTTTCTCCTAACATAGGTATAAGATTTATGATGACTCTGCGTTATGTTCAATCTCTCTTGAATAACCTTTACCTTTTCCATTGCTTGATGCCCTAAGTATAGTCTTATCAACCCAGCTTCACCAACTTCAAACCATCCAATAGGAGATCTGCATCACCTCCCATAAAGGGCCTCATAAGGAGCCATTTGGATGCAGGAGTGGTAACTATTGTTATATGCAAACTCAATGAGAGGTAGTTGATCGTCCCAATTACCCTTGAAATCAATCACACAAGCCCTCAACATATCTTCTAAAGTCTGAATAGTTTGATCTGCTTGACCATCAGTCTGAGGACGAAAAGCAGTACTCAAGTTCACCTTTGAACCCAAACCTTTCTGGAGTGACTTTCAAAATTGTACAGTAAATTATACACCTCTATCTGAAATAATTGACACTAGAACTCCATGAAATATAACTAACTCTTGAAGATATAACTTGGCATAATCCTATGATGAATGTGTAGTCTTTACCGGCAAAAAATGGTATGATTTTATCATTCTATCAACAATCACCCAAATAGAATAATGCTACTTGCGAGACCTTGGTAAACCTGTGATGAAGTCTATATTGATCATCTCCCACTTCCATTTCAGAATCTCTATATTCTGAGCCATACCAGAAGGCCTCTTGTGCTCTACATTCACTTGTTGACAATTCGAACACTTAGCAACAAACTCTGCAATGCCCTCTTCGTACTACTCCACAAATAAACCTCTCTCATATCACGATAAATTTTTATGGAACCCAGATGGATATAATATCTGGAGCTATGAGAATCCGCCATTATCCTCTCTTGAAGTTCATCCACCATTAGCACACACAATCTACCTTGATACCTCAATACACCATCTCACCCTTGTTCAAAAGTCATCACTTTTTGGTTATGAACATTTTCCTTTAATTCAAGCAAAATAGGATCTTGGTCTTGCTTCTCTTTAACTTCAGATACTAATGATAATTCAGCCCCATTCATCACCTCCATTGCTTATTCATTGGAATCCATTAAACGAACTCCTAATCCTGCAAGTCTATGCACATCTTTTACTAACTCTTTCTTGTCTTCCTCAAAATGGGCAGTACTACCCATAGACAATCTACTCAAGGCATCAGCAAAAACATTAGCCTTACCTGGGTGATTGAGAATACTCATGTCATAATCTTTGAGTAACTCTAATCAACTTCTTTGTTGGAGATTAAGCTCTTTTTTACTAAACACATATTGAAGGCTTTTATGATCGATGAACACATCTACATAAACACCACAAAGATAGTGACACCATATTTTCAAAGCAAATACTATGGCAGCCAACTCTAGATCATGGGTTGGGTAATTCCTCTAGTGAATCTTAAGTTGTCTGGAGGCATAAGCTATAACTTTGCCATTCCGCATCAATACACAACCCAATCCAAATCTGGATGCATCACAATATACCACAAAGCCTTGTGTTCCCTCTGGTAAGGTCGAGACTGAGGCAGTAGTCAACCGTTTTTCCAATTCCTGAAAGCTTTTCTCACAGGTTTCAGACCATTAAATCTTAACTGTTTTCTGAGTCAACTTAGTCAATGGAAATGAAAGAGATGAGAACCCCTCGACGAACCTTTTATAATAGCCAGCCAATCCCAAGAGACTCCTAATGTCAGTTTGAGACATGGGTCTAGGCTAGTTCTGCACTACCTCTATCTTTTGAGTGTCAACTCGAATCCCATCACCGTAAACAATATGGACTAAGAATGACAAAGACTAAAGCCAAAATTCACACTTAGAAAACTTAGCATATAACTCCTTATCTCTGAGAGTTTAGAGAACTATTATGAGATGACTAGCATGATCTTTCTCATTCGTTGGATAGATTAGAATGGCATCAATGAATACTATAACAAATATATCTAAATAACATTGGAATACTCTGTTCATAAGGTCCATGAATGTTGTAGGCGCATTAGTCAAACCAAATGACATGACCAGAAACTCGTAATGACCATAGCGGGTCCTAAATTATGTCTTAGGGATATCAATTTCTCTTACACTTAACTGATAACAACCAGATCTGAGGTATATCTTAGAAAAACAAGTGGCACCCTGAAACCGATCGAAAAGATCATCAATTCTCAAAAGAGGATACTTATTCATGATAGTAACCTTGTTCGGCTGATGGCAATCTATGCACATTCTAAGAGAACCATCTTTTTTCTTACAAATAAGACCGGAGATCCCCAAGGTGAGACACTTGGTCGAATAAAACCTTTCTCAAGGAAATCTTTCAACTGCTTTTTTAACTCTTTCAACTATGCTAGTGTTATTCTATATGGCGAAATAGAGATAGGACGAGTATTAGGAAGAATATCTATGTTGAAGTCTATTTCTCTCTCAGGTGGGACTTTGGGAAGATCATCTGGAAAGACTTATGGAAACTCACTAACAACTAAAACTAACTGAATAGATGGTATCTCAACACTAGAGTCATTAACTCTTACTAAGTGATATACACAACCCTTGGAAACTAGCTTTCTCGCCTTAAGGTACGAAATAAAATGACCCTTAGGCACTGCTGAACTACTCTTCCACTAAAATACTGGCTCATTAGGAAACTGGAACTCAACAACTCGAGTTCTACAATCGACTGATGCATAACAGGCATGAAGACAGTCCATACCTAGAATGACATTAAAATCTACCATATCTAACTCAACTAAGTCTGCCATGGTGCTCTTGTGATTGACGGAAATGGTACAATCATGATAGACTCTCTCAGCTAGAATAAACTCACCAATAGGTGTAGAAACACTGAAGGGATCAAAAAGTTCCTCAAGAAGAATATAGAAATTCATAGCAATATAAGGAGTCACAAAAGATAGACTCGCTCCTAGATCTAGCAAAGCATAAACATCAAAAGTAAAGACTTTGATCATACCAGTGACAACGTCTGGAGAATTCTTTTGCTCTTGGCGACTAGTGATAGCATATACGTTGTTTGCTCCTCCGCCAGTCCCTGAAGTAGCTCCTCTAGGTGCATCTCTGTCTGGTGGAGCAACTGAAGAGGATTTGGCTCTATTGCCCCTATTTCTACCGCTCTGCCTATTTTTTAGACACTCTTTTATGAAGTGACCCTTTTGACCACACTTGAAGCAACCAGTGGAGCCATCACGACACGTTCATGGGTGGTTCCTTCCACACTTAGAACATGCAGGAGTCTACTTACCTCCTTGTGCCACACTTTCTTGAGACTGTGCAGGTCTAGCTCTGAAATTATGTGAATTCTAATTGTTGAACTCACCTCTGTTCCTTGGTGCAAGTGCACTAGCAGATGATGAAGGAGGTCTCTTTTTCTTTTGTTGGAATGATGACCGGCTGGCATTACTCTTCTGCTGCCCTGACTCATTTCTAGATGTCTTTGCCATTTTGTTTCTAAACGTTTCTCTATCCCTCAGCTTATCCTTCTCAATCTGCTGCATATGAATCATCAACCTTGCTATGTCCATATCACCTATTAGCATAGCTACCTAACCTTCCGTACTTGATAGACGAGACAACCCAGCAACAAATAGACTCATCCTACTCCTCATATCCGTAACCATCTCTGGAGCATAACTATAACATTCTAGAAAATCATAGACTTAACTAGAGCCTAATGTAAGAGTACTAGAGCTTTACGTGAAGGTTTTAAAGTTTGATATGAGAGTTAGAATCGTAAAACGACTCGTGGATGGGACTCGTGGGTCAAGACCCCTAAATTAAACTCCCAGACCCTCACCCATGAAGGACCAGTACGGTCCATAGACCCACCCACGGTCTGTGGGCGGGGTCTCGTGAGGTGAGGTAGTAAAGTCTTTAATTAGTTTAAGTTGGGGGCTTAGGGGGTTAGTCCATAATTAGTTAGGAGTTAATTGGTGTTGTTTTATTAGTAATTATACAACCTATATAAACCTAATAAACCCCTAAACTAAGTAAATTAAATCATTCTTCCAAGACCCCAAAGCAAACCCAATTCCCTCCAAGAAATTCTCTCTCTCTAGAAAAAGAAGAAGAAGAAGAAGAAGAAGAATAACAAGAAGAATAACAAGAAGAAGAAGAAGAAGGAGAAGAAGGAGAAGAAGAAGAAGAAGAAGAAGAAGAAGAAGAAGAAGAAAAGGAAGCTAGGTCAAATTCCTCCATTGTTGCAAGCATTGTGAGGGATTTATATCCAAGGTATGTTGGCTTATTAATCTATGGATTCTTCCATCCATAGATCCCCCTAGATTCCCAATTGTGAATATAAACCCCAATTCTAGCTAGGGTTTCTTCTTATATTGTGGGTAGTGTTGAGTATGATTCTAATTGAGTGGATAATACTTTTTTATGACTAATTTAGCATTGAATTATGTTATTATGATGAAACTATATGTTTTCCATGGTTAACCCTAGTCGAATTGATGAAATTGATATTATTTGGGCGTATGCCATGAAAGGTGAAATTGAAGACTTAGAGATGATCTTCTAGAATTAATGTTATGAGTAGTAATCGTTCAAGAATAGAAAACATATAGACATGAATTGAATTAGATTATAGATATGATGGATCATGACTAGTAAAGCTTGACGTTGAACCTTTATGATGAATTATGACTAGAATCACTTGATAATGGAGAAAGTGATTAGAATTCCTTGAAATCTAGGTAGGAATGATGATTATAGAAGTAAAGGTTTGAGAGTAAGGATTGTCGTCATGAATGTTGACCACTAGGGCTTTTAAATTAAAATTAATATGATGAATTATATGTTTAGGCTTTAAGAGTAAACTCTACAAGAGAATAGAAGGCTAATGAATAGAATTGGGATGAAAGATCTTTACTTACCTAATATACCTCATGAATGTTTGAATGTTTGAATGTATGAAGTAATAGAATCACATGAGTTAGGATGATTTCCATCTCTAGTTGTTGAACCCTAAGTGTGATGATTGAAAGTAAGCTTTGAACCTCTAGGAGGGAAGTATTAGATTATGCTTGTAGTAATTGAACTACTTGAACTATGAATATATCCATGTCTAATGTAGTCATTTTAGATATCATGATGTTATTTGATTATGAAAATATCCACGACTAATGTAGTCATTTTAGATATGTTGATGTTATATGATTATGAATATATCCATGTCTAATGTAGTCATTCTGGATATGTTGATGTTATATGATTATGAATATATCCATATCTAATCTAGTCATTCTAGATATGTTGATGTTATATGATTATGAATATATCTATGTCTAATGTAGTCATTCTAGATGTGATGATTTAATGTGAGCTTTGACCCTTAAAAGGGCAAGATAAAATATTATGCATGTTTTATGAAGTTTAGTACATGCTTAGGAACACTTTGAGAGTAAAGTGAATATGCTCATGATCTAGTTGTAGAGTTTTTGAAAGGTTAGCCTCACACAAACACTTATGCATAAATATGATATGATGTGAAAGATTTGTCAGATGTAGTGATTCTAATGTTGGAAGACTAGTCGCACCTATTAAATCTATGAGTTATAGTGTGAGTTATGTTAGATTGAATGTCAAGACATTCTTCAACAAATATGAATTTAAGTCAAGACTTAATATAAAATCAATGAGACTTAATGCCTAGCACCGAGTAGATATGAATATGAGATGGAAGCTTTTACCTTAGTTGAGTTCGTCTTCCCAATGAAAGCTTTTATACTAGTTGAGTCCAGCTTTCTAAATGGTTCCTTCTACCTTAGTTGAGTCCGAATTCCCAAAGTAGGTATCTCATGAGATAGAAACCTTCAACCATAGTTGAGTTCGGGTTTCTAGTAGCAATCGCCTTATCCCATAAACTGCGTGCCCACGCAGGTTATTTAGCTATTGGATCCACCTAAGCTAAGAGTTTGGTTCTACCTTAGGCAAGTAGGAAATCCCATTTTCGGTGTTGGGTAGACACCGGATTCCATGTTAAGCTCATATGGTCTATGTAGGTTAAGGCCTATGTCCCCAATATAGTAGTAATATGAACAATATTATGAATTATGAACTAAGGGTACCTAGGAAGCTTTACTTATTATTGTTGAGAGTATGGGATCTTATTTATACATTGCACGAGTATTCTTTGACAGTGTCTATCGTATGTTCATTTTATGTTATGGTAATCTATGTAATGAATTTGCTTATGGCTTATGCTTATGATGTATGTTTGATGGATTGTTTCAATAGTTTCCTTCCATGGTATGGTTGACTAAAGGTGATAGATTCCCTTGTCTATAATAAGTAAGCTAAAAATGAGACTAAATATGATAAAGAGGTATGATGGCCTAAAAGTGATACTTAGCCTAAATGGGATTATGGGGTATCAGCTATGCATTGCACAAGTATAACTTGAAGTTTACTTATGAAGTTTTTTTATGTTATGAGGATTTGAGTATGGACCAAGCTTATAAATATGTGGTATTTCCTATGTTATTGGATCATGCCTTTTGTTGACTTATGCTTATATTATGCCTATGTTAGAGACTATGCTTATGATTATGTCATTGTATCTTATGCTTATTTTTTATATTTCGTGAAGTATCTCATATGAATATGCCATATGACTTATGTTGACTTACTTTTTTATTATGCTCTTATGATGTCATTCTAGCTAACATATTTAGTAAATTTTGTACTAACACATACTCTTGCCTACATTCTCATCAAATGTAGGTTCAGCGATTTTGAGTTCCATTCTTGAGAATCGATTTTTAAGGAACAAGGAGTTATAGATTTGGTGAGTCCTCATAGCTTCGAGGACAAATCCATTATTTTCTTGTTTAGAGACTATTGTATGGGCTGTGACCATAGAGTATTCTAAGTTGTATTAGAGGGTTTGAAACAAAGTGTACTAAGACTTCCGTTTTCTTTTATAAAAGACTTTGATTGTATGGATAAAATTTCCGTACTTTTATATTATCTTATGTTATGATATGCTAAGGGCTTGTATGAGACCCCTTCGGGGTCAAGTATGCCATGTTACTTCTAGGGTGTACCCCTAGGTCATGACAAACTTGATAATCAGAGCCCAAGGTTTAGAATGGTTTTAGGATTGTCTCAAACCACCTGTAGTAGATTCTTGTTCATAAATGTGAAGCGCCACATTTATGAATAGAAAGCTATTAGATGAGTAGGAAACTTCACTTTTTCATTCTTTAAGTCATGCGATAGAGTTTAACTCTATTACTCCTTTCTCCTAATTTGTGCCCTATGGTTTTCAGGTTATGGCTAATACAAGGGTAAATGCTAGGAGGAATGAGGTAGACAATGTGGAGCAAGAGGTTCTCCAAGATCCTCCTCAAGCTCCAATTTATCCTTCGGATATATCGAATGCGGAGTTTAGGTCTACTATCCAATTATTGGCTCAAGCCTTGACGGTGCAAGCAAATAGAGAGGTTGTAGCTCCGACGAATCCAATAATGGGGATGACTGCTTCTAGAGTGAGGGAGTTTTTGAGGATGTACCCTCCGGATTTTTATGGCTCAGAGGTGGAAGAGAATCCTCAAGAGTTTTTAGAAGAAGTCTCTAAGGTGTTAGACTTTATGAGAGTGACTCCGGTAGAGAAGGCAGAGTTAGCTTCTTGTCAACTCAAAGGGGTTGCACAAATTTGGTATGATCAATGGAAAGAGACAAGACCGGTAGGAATGGGCCCTATAGAGTGGGAAGGGTTCAAGAGTGCCTTTCTAGATAGGTTCTTCCCCTTCCCTTTAGAGATGAGAGAAGCTTTGGTGCTTGAGTTCATCAACCTTAGACAATGTGATATGAGTGTTAAGGAATATGCATAGAGGTTCACTCAATTCTCTAAGTATGTTCGAATTCTAGTGTCTGATCCTAAATCAGGAATGAGTAAGTTTGTGTTAGGGTTGTCCGATTTAGTGGTAAAAAAATATCGTATGGCCATGTTTGAGCATGATATGAATATTTCTCGTCTTATAGTTTATGCTCATCAAATTGAGAAAGAAAAACTTGAAGAAAGGTGGAAAAGAGGTTTAGGATTGATGATGATAGCTCTTTTCTTGGAAGGTTCTCCGGACAAGGTCCTCTAGGTTTCCTCCAAGATTTAGTGAAGAGAGGGTGTCTAACCCTAAGCCTCGGATAGGGAGAGATAGAAAATAATTGTTGCCAAAACCTACTTGTGCTAGGTGTGGAAAGATACATGAGGGTAGATGTTTAGTCGGTACGCAAGGTAGTTATGGTTGTGGTGAGAGTGGCCACAAGATGAGAGATTGCCCGATGCTTAGATCTAGGGGAAGAGAGAGAAAGCAAATGAGGTCCTATGCTCTACAAGCTAAAAGTGAACAAGAGGATCATCCGAATGTTTCTCCCTGTATGTGTTTTATGTTTTATTAGATTTCAGTGTTGTTTGGTATTTTGTGACTTGAGGTAATAGATTTTTAAGTTGTCTTTAGTATGAATGATGTTTAGAAAAGTTTGTATAGGCTTACTCCCAAGGGGGAGATGATGTGCCTAGATAGCAAGGCCATTGTGTGTTTATGTGTTACCATGCTTTCCTTATATGCATATTTATGCAAAAGTTTAGGTCTTAATAGAAATGACTTATGTGCATTGTTTTCCTCATGTTGTGGTGCATTAAGTATAAGTTTCCTATAGACTTCATGAGATGAATTAATGAGCTCCATGAGTGTATGTTGAGCATGTTATGAATAGGAGATGGTAGTTCCTCCTTGAAAATGACTAGTTATGAGAATTTTATGCATTTTGAGTTGTTAGATGTAGTTCCTACTCCCTTGTGTTGCATTGAATATGATTGGCTTGGAATTGAAGTTTTCCTCCTTTGTTTATGTGCATATTAGATGAGTTGCATGCATGATGGGCTGCTAGTCTAGAGTCATTTCTTCTAAGAAGAGCTCAGAGTGTCATTCGAGGATGAATGTTCCCAAGGAGGAGATATTGTAACATTCCGAAAATTCATAGACTTAACTAGAGCCTAACGTAAGAGTACTAGAGCTTTACGTGGAGGTTTTAGAGTTTGATATGAGTGTTAGAATAGGAAATTGACTTCCCATACTTAGAACGAAGGGTTAAGGGTTAAAACGTCAAGGTACGACTCCCTAAGGACAACCAAGGGTCCTTGAGGAAGACCCTAAAATCCCCCTTGAAACTGCCTAAAACAGTCCACCCACGAGGGGACCTACGCACCGTAAAGGGGTCCACGACTCGTGGATGGGACTTGTGGGTCAAGACCCCTAAATTACTCTCCCAGACCCTCAGCCACGAAGGACCAGTACGGTCCGTAGACCCACCCACGGTCCGTGGGCGGGGTCTCGTGAGGTGAGGCAGTTAAGTCTTTAATTAGTTTAAGTTGGGGGCTTAGGGGGTTAGTGCATAATTAATTAGGAGTTAAATGGTGTAGTTTTATTAGTAATTAGAACACCAATATAAACCTAATAGAGCACTAAACTAAATCAATTAAATCATCCTTCCAAGACCCCAAAACAATTAAATCATCCTTCCAAGAAAATCTCTCTTTAGAAACTGAAGAAGAAGAATAAGAAGAAGAGAAGGAAGCTAGGTCAAATTCCTCCATTTTTACAAGCATTGTGAGGGCTTTATATCCAAGGTATGTTAGATTATTCATCTATGAATTCTTCCATCCACAGAGCCCCCTAGATTTCCCCCAATTTTGAAGATAAATCCCAATTCAAGCTAGGGTTTCTTCCTATATTGTGGGTAGTGTTAAGTATGATTTCAATTGAGTGGATAATACTTGTTTATGATTTATTTAGCATTGAAGTATGTTATTATGATGAAATTATCTATTTTCCATGGTTAACCCTAGTCTAATTGATGAAATTGATATTATTTGGGCGTATGCCATGAAAGGTGAAATTGAAGACTTAGAGATGATCTTCTAGAATTAATGTTATGAGTAGTAATCGTTCAAGAATAGAAAACATATAGACATGAATTGAATTAGATTATAGTATATATGATGGATCATGACTAGTAAAGCTTGAAGTTGAACCTTTATGATGAATCATGACTAGAATCACTTGATAATGGAGAATGTGATTAGAATGTCTTGAAATCTAGGTATGAATGATGATTATAGAAGTAAAGCTTCGAGAGTAAGGCTTGTAGTCATGAATGTTGATCACTAGGGATTTGAGAGTAAAGCTAATATGATGAATTAAATGTTTAGGCTTTAAGAGTAAACTGTACATGAGAATAGAAGGCTAATGAATAGAATTGTGAAGAAAGGTCTCTACTTACCTAATATACCTCATGAATGTTTGAATTTATGAAGTAATAGAATCACATGAGTTAGGATGATTTCCATGTCTAGTGCTTGAACCCTAAGTGTGATGATTGAAAGTATGCTTTGAACGTCAATGATGGAAGTATAAGATTATGCTTGTAGTAATTGAACTAATTGAGCTATGAATATAACCATGTCTCATGTAGTCATTTTAGATATGTTGATGTTTTATGATTATGAATTTATCCATGTCTAATGTTGTCATTCTAGATATGTTAATGTTATATGATTATGAATATATCCAAGTCTAATGTAGTCTTTCTAGATATGTTGATGTTATATGATTATGAATATATCCATGTCTAATGTAGTCATTCTAGATGTGATGATTTAATGTGACCTTTGACCCTTAAAAGGGAAAGATATAATATTATGCATGTTTTATGAAGTTAAGTATATGCTTAGGAACACTTTGAGTGTAAAGTGAATATGCTCATGATCTAGTTGTAGTGTTGTTGAAAGTTTAGCGTCACACACTCTTATGCATGAATATGATATGATGTGAAAGGTTTGACACATGTATGGATTCTAAGGTTGGAAGACTAGTCTCACCTATTAAATCAATGAGTTATAGTATGATTTATGTTAGATTGAGTGTCAAGACATTCTTCAAAAAATATGAATTTAAGTCAAGACTTAATATAAAATCAATGTGACTTAATGCCTAGCACCGAGTGGATATGAATATGAGATGAAAGCTTTTACCCTAGTTGAGTCCGACTTCCCAATGAAAGCTTTTACACTAGTTGAGTCCGGCTTTCTAAATGGGTTCCTTCTACCTTAGTTGAGTCCGGATTCCCAAAGTAGGTATCTCATGAGATGGAAACCTTCTACCATAGTTGAGTCCAGGTTTCTAGTAGCAATCTCCTTATCCCATAGCTAAGAGTTTGGTTCTACCTTAGGCCAGTAGGAAAACCTCTTTTCGGTGTGGGGTAGACACCGGATGCCATGTTAAGCTCACATGGTCTATGTAGGTTAAGGCCTATGTCCCCAATATAGTAGTAATATGAACAAGAATATGAATTATGAACTATGGGTACCTAGGAAGCTTTACTTATTATGGGTGAGAGTATGGTATCTTATTTATGCATTGCACGAGTATTATTTGAAGGTGTCTATCGTATGTTCATTTTATGTTATGGTAATCTATGTAATGAACTTGCTTATGGCTTATTCTTATGATGTATGTTTGATGGATTGTTGCCATAGTTGCCTTCCATGGTATGGTTGACTGAAGGTAATAGATTCCCATGTCTATAATAAGTAAGCTAAAAGATGAGACTAAATATGATAAAGAGGTATGTTGGCCTAAAAGTGATACTTAGCCTAAATGGGATTATGGGGTCTCATCTATGCATTGCACAAGTATAGCTTGAAGGTTACTTATGAAATTTCTCTATGTTATGAGGATTTGAGTATGGACCAAGCTTATGAATATGTGGTATTTACTATATTATTGGATCATGCCTTTTGTCGACTTTTGCTTATATTATGCCTATGTTTGAGGCTATGCTTATGATTATACCATTGTCTCTTATGCTTATTGTTTATATATCGTGAAGTATCTCTTATGAATATGCCATATGACTTATGTTGACTAAACTTTTAATTATGCTCTTATGATGTCATGCTAGCTAACATATTTAGTACATTTTATACTAACGCATACTCTTGCCTACATTCTCATCAAATGTAGGGTTTGGTGATTTTGAGTTCCATTCTTGAGGATAGGATTCTAAGGAGCAAGGAGTTGAAGATTTGGTGAGTCCTCATAGCTTCGAGGACAAATCCACTATTTCCTTTATGTCTTTTATTTTCATGTTTTGAGACTGTTGTATGGGTTGTGACCTAAGAGTATTCAAAGTTGTATTAGATGGTTTGAGACAAAGTGTAGTAAGACTTCCTCTTGCTTTTATAAAAGACTTCGATTATATGGATAAAGTTTTAAAAATTTCCGTACTTTTATATTATCTTATGTTATGATATGCTAAGGGCTTGTATGAGACCCCTTCGGGGTCAAGTACGCCATGTTACTTCTAGGGTGTACCCCTGGGTCGTGACAATAGGAAAGTTAGGTGATTTACTCATGAACACTCATAGATTCCTGCTTAATAGTAAGGAATTCTCATACCTTTGCTTCTCTCAGTTTCCGGGGAAAGAAACGCCCCAAGAAGGCCTCCTCAAACATAGCCCAACTCACAAGTGGTGCACCCTCAATTGTACCCTTCTTCCATTGATCGAACCAGATTCTAATGACACCCTTCAGTTGGTATACAACTAGTTCCACTCTCTTAGAATCAGTAACATGCATAATCACAAAAACATTCAGAAGCTCTTCAACAAAGTTTTATGGATCCTTAGTGATTCTTGAACCAGTGAAGCTTGGAGGATTCATCCTTAAGAACTCATGGATCCTTGAAGTATCAGTCGTTTCCTATTGAACTCCTCTCTGTTACCCAACTTGGTTGGTCACAGCTTGACTCAACATTCGGATAGCTTCCTGAAATTCAACGTTGGTGACCTCTCCTTGGGGTTGCACTTCAGGTGAATTAGGTACCCCTTGTCCCTTGAAATTCCTTCAAGACGGACGACCTCGAACAACTCTTCATGGAGGCATGATCTGAAAGACACGCGCAAGCACGAGTTAGAAAGAAACTTTTATAGAAATGAACATTATCGCAGGAAATGAATATGAAAGAAGTGAGATAGTTCCTAAATGTTGCAGCCTCCTAATTATAGATGTGGCACACTTCACACCGATAACTAGGACTCTACTGACATGACTTCATAGACTCCCTAGGACTGTTGATCTCCGTGCTCTATTACAAAGTTTGTCACGCCTCGAGCCTACACCCTGGGCGGGACTGGCACTCGAGAACCATTGTTGGCGCCAAGCAAACCCTTGGTCTGACTTACTACTCAGCGGAAGAATTTACTCAACAAAGATAACTCATGAATAAACTAGAATGCTCATACAAGAAAACATTAAACTAGATCATAAGGTAAATCAAGTCTTATAATCAACACAACTGAAATAAACAAGACTAAAGAACTAATAACTAACTGTCTTTGCAGCCTCTAACAACTGAGTTGGACGTCGGGACAAGACCAACGACATCAAAATAATCTAGAATAATAAAGCAATAAAAAGGGAATCCTTCAGAAGCAAGGAGGCTCACCAACTGACTTTGAGTGCTCACTGGATCAACAAAGCGCTGGATGTTGATCCTGGTTAGTTATTACTCAAAAACTTATCACTTAAAAGAGATGAAACTCAGAACTTCTCATGAAAACTCATTTGGAAATCGGTGCTTCCCCTTATCTTAAATGTGAAAACATTTACTCTTTGGGAATACTTACTTCCCATTTATTATTTGAAGAAATAATCTTGTCTCTACTCTTTCTCAAACTCAATGCTTAAGTCTTAAGACAAGTTTAAAAGATTTGTAAAAGACTTCTTAAAATGACTCGAAGAACTTTCAAGACTTGAATCTTAACTCTACCTTTAATTTGAATTATGAATTCAAGGTGATGATTGGTGATAGGAAAGATCTCGTGATGTTTAGGAGTGTTTCTAGATAGTTAATCATGAGAGATGGTGAAGAAAACAGTGTCTGGGAGCATGTCCGCAATGCAGAGATAGATTTTAATATTTGGTCGCGAAATAAATTTTGAGGCAGAGGGGTCTGCAATCTCTCTGCAACGTGGAGATAAAAGTTCCACTTCTGAGCAATAGGTCCGCGATGTGGACCTGGTACCCAGTTTCTATCCGACTTTTTCCTTCTTCGTTTTCTGACCTCGAATAGCCTAAATTCGATTCCTTTACTCAATTTATCTTTAGATTCAGATACCCAGTACATGTACACAAGAATCTACTCATAAACGACTCTAAAATTGACACGATTTCATCAAGAACTCAACAATCCCATCCAAACTCAAGAACGAAAGCCAATTTCAAGAACACAATTCAAGATCATCAACTTTCAACTTTCTAGAATGAATTCCATTGAAATAAATATGATTGATGCGTGGGTGAACGAACCCAACTATGAAAGTCTCACATACCCCTTTAGGGATCAACCCTTGGCGAAACGACTTCGATTCCGCAAGAAATCTCCCAGAACACCTTGAGTTTTCTCCTTTTTTCTCCTCTTTTCTCTTCTCTCAAAGCCCTAGCATAATTCTTAATTGCGTAAACTGAAATAAATCAGTTTAAACCCCAAATAACTTACTGAAAATGAAATAATATAATTGGGTAATGAAAAGACCAAAATACCCCTCTAAAATCCATTTTACTTTCCTTATCCGGATAGCCCAACTTCAAACGGGCATATCTCTCTCATACGAGCTCAAAAATTATCAAACTCGGTGGCATTGGAAAGGTGATTCAAATACCTTTCATTTGATATTTTGCAGCCCACCTAACACATCTTGTACTAGGAGTTATGGTCATTTGAGTTGACCCAAAACTCATGCTTAACATACTTACCAAATTTCAGATTTTCATTCTTTCCAGAAAACGTTCTTTCTAATTCTAGCTCTTTCAAATAGCGGGGTGTTACATTCAAGAGGATAAAAAGGGCTAAGTTTAAGTGTTCTTCAAGACTTGTGGATTTATCCAAGAACAACATTCTTTCCAGGAATGTAAGGCTAATCACAGTGTTGGACTTATTTTTCCTTATGCCATACATATGATATTATCCATGAAATCGTTGTATTCAAAGAGTTCTTAAGTTGTTCTTGATTTTTTATCAATTCTCGAACAATGGAGTTTGTGAATTATTTTGTGTTGTTGTGAATTATTTTGTGTTGTTGATCTTTGGTAAAAGTTGTGTTGCTTAAATGGATTGTGTTGAATTCCTCCTGTATTCGTGTTGGATTTGAGAATCGAGAAGAGTTTATAAGAATTTTCCCCATTTTAAACAAGTTAGGACCCTAAATTATGCATAAAAATTTGTTAGATTTTCTGGGTATGGGTTTAGGGCGGCGCGCCACCCATAACACCAAGGCTGCACTTCAATAATTCAGTCCCGAGTACGAAGCGCCAGCAATGCGACAAGGCCTGACTTCTGAAGTTCAGGCCATGGTGCGATGTGCCACTCAGTATGCTAGGGTTGCCTTTTCCTTTATTTCCGTGATTCATTTCTAGTCGTGTTCCTTTGAATCGTGACTATATTCTATTCTTTGTATTAGCTTTTAAAGTCTCCATTAATCCTTGAGATATTCTTCATATCCTAATCACATTTCTTAATTAACATTCCAAAATAAAGTAAGTCGAATAGAAAAGTTCAAGAGGTCTTTTAAGTCATTTTGAGAATTCTTTTGTAATCAACAATGGTTTTGAGCTAAGTCTTGAGAAAGTAAATATGAGAATGAGAAGAAGTGTGTTCATGATTAAAAAAACGTATAAGGGAACTAAGTATTTCCAAATGTAACACTTTCACATTTAAAAGAGAGAAACATTGATTTCTAAATGGTTTTATGAGTTCGGAGATGTTTCCGAGTATTACTTTTTATAAGACAATCATTTGAGTAATTACCTCAAATTGCGAAGAGTTATGTTTTATAAATTTAAGAATGAGTTTGTATATTATTGGGGGCAGTATTGAGCACCGATATGGGATGAGTTCAGACAACTCACATTCCTCATAAACCATGTAGCCATCATGGGTAAAGGGTCGTACTTTTTAGATGATTCCTTATTGCTCTGAAGCATATATTAATGGATCCACTTAGTTGAGGTTTTCTATACCCTAGTAAGGTATAGGATAGTTGTGGCAGCATGGGCGAGACACTATATCATCACACAGCTCATAGTGATGATTGTTAGTTAGAGAATCTCCCAATTAAGAGTAAAGAATAACTTATTGTATGTTTATATATATTGAATAGTATGGATATGAATATTATGGATAGTATGGAAAGTAAAGAACAACAAAAATATAAATTAATCAGGACGATTATAGAGAAATGCTATGAGTTAAAACATAAACAAGAAAGACTTAAATATAACATATATGCAGGAGAATGCCAAAAATCTCTACTAGCTCAAAGAAGAACAATATTTGAAATACAACTACAAATACAACAACTAGAATATAAACTAAAGCACAAGCTATAATGAATAAAGAAGAATTTTCTATAGATGAAAAAACCTATGAAAAGCAAGACGGATTAAAAATAAAAATAATATCTTCAAGCTTAGGAAGGAGATATAAAAAAATAGGTGAAAATTTATATCTAATGATAGAAAAAGAAACAGTAAGATTAGAAGACAGTCTAACAGCCATGGTACGAATAACTAAAGAAAATGAAGAAATAGAGAGGAAAAAAGAGATAGAAATTATTAGACAACAAGCAAAACTAGAAATACAACAAATAGAAGAAACAAAAAATGATAAGATAATTGCTTTAGAAAAAGAATTAGCTACGCTAAAAGAACTATATACAACTAAACAGAAAGAAAGAGAGCTCGAAACAAAATTAAAAAATGAAATAGAAAAATTTAAGGAAAAGTTACAGATCGAAGAAAAAGAAGAACCAGATATAAGAATAGTTGATAAAAATGAAGACCACTCATATCAAAGTTCAGATATAAGCGAAACATATACAAAAATGTTAGAAAATCTAGAACATAAAAAATCTACAGAAATAAATACAGGAGATATTAAGGATAAAAAAACAAGTACGTCAGGAGTTAAAAAACCCCAGAGAAGTAAATCCCAATTATTATACGGTTAATTATGAACGATCTGATAGGTATGATAGTATATGGAATAAAAGATTAAACAGAAAATGGACACCAACTACAGTTCCTACACAAAATATTTTTTTAGATCTAGACTGTGTCACAGATATAAATAAAACAATCCAATTATGAGTAGGATATATATCAAAACAATTAAGAGATAATAAAATAGGAATGACAGAAGTACCAGGATATATAGAAAGGACACTTATAGGAACAGTAAAACTATGGTTACAAAATCTAACAGACGAAAGTATAAAAACATTAAAAAATAATAAAAGGATAGATGGTGAAATAGCAACAACCCCAATTGACATATTAAATATATATGAAATAGCTATACAGAATTAATTTAGTAGTACGACTACAGAAATAGAAGAACAAAATAAGGAAAAATAGCTAAACAGAAATTTAATATTAAAATTAGAAATATGTAATATGTGTTATATAGAAGAATATATGTGTGTATTTAAAGAATATTATTATAAAGGAACATATAGTACAGAAGAAGGAAAAAAATATGAAGGTTATACGTTACAAAATTACCAGAACCATTTAGTTCAAAGATAATAGAAGATTGAAATGAAGCAGGATTACAAGATACTTTAGGAGCAAGAATAATATACTTACAAAAATGGTATTCAGAAATATGTACAAAATACAGAGAAGAAATGAAATTGGAAAAAACCATAATAAAAAACTTAGCATGTTGTAAAGATAAGATAGCACCCCAATTTGGATGTAATGATAACTACTATATAAAGACATACAGGAAACCAGGCAAATATAAAAAAATATAAATCCCAGTATAAGTACAAAAGACCTCGAAGAAAATACTACATAATAAATTATAATACCAAAAGACCATTTAGACCAAAGAAAAAAATAACTGAATGTACTTGTTATAATTGTGGAAAACTAGGACATATAGCTAAAGATTGTAAATTACCCCAAAATTCTAAGAAATATCCGAAGTAATAATCGATAATGAAGAAGAATATACACAAATAGAATATATAGATTATGAGCCAGAAAGTGATGATAGAATATATGAATTATCCAAAAATGAAAAAGAATATAATTTATATGATAATATAGATGACTGAAAAAGACGTACAAATAATAACTCAAGAGGATCATATAACTGAAGAATCCATGGAACAAAAAGTAATATTTGATATTAATATATTTGAACAAATAAAAGGAAAAGAACTAGACATAAGCGTAGAAAAAATATTTAAAGTACCAATAATAAAAAAATTATTTAATTTACAAAAAGAAGAATATTATGTGGTAAGCCAAAAAGAACATATAATAGATTGTAAAAATACCAAAGAAAAAGCGAAAATACCAATAATAAATAAAAGAATAATAAACAAAGAAATACAAGAAACTAAAGCTAAAGACCCAATAAAATATGTACACCTAGGAGGAACAAAAATATTAATAAAAGCATGTTTCAGAGAAGGAATAGATACACCAATAGAAATATATATAGCAGACGACAGAATAATAGAACCTATAGAAAAAAAGTATAATAAGTGTAGTAAAAGAAAATCTAATATACCAAAAATTCAAATTTATAATAAGCGCCAATTATTCAGTAGCAGTAAACGATAGAAACATAGATAAATCTCTAGTATTATATTAGAAAATGTCAGGAATAGAGTTAGCCCTAGGAAGTAAGATATTTATAGCAAGATGTAAAAATTTATATGTGTTAACAACAAAACATAAAATAACAGCAAAAAATAAGATAAATAGAATAAAAATAGAAAACCCTTTTGAGCAAATTGTTACAGTAATAGATAATAATGATTACAATTACAAGGAAATAGATATAGAAGAAGATTTAGAAATAGTAAGTGACAGAATAAGCACAACAAAAAGAATGAAAGGAATAAACCACAGTAATGAAACACCTCAACTTTCCAGAAAATCAATAGAATATCAAATGATAAAAGATATAGAACCATACCATTACTATATAACTGGAATAATGGAACAAAGAAAGTGTATCATAATAATAAACATTGGCCAAGAAGAAAATTACATAACAAGAGAGTTAGTAGCAGAAGATGAAATAACCTCTACAGAACGAACGTGCCCAGAATTACCAAAAGAGATAATAAATTCTGAGGAAACAGCAGAAAAAGAAATAATTATTGGAGGAATAGTAATATTAATAAAATTTAAAATTTATCAAGGAGATAACATAATATTAGGAATAAAATGGTTAGAAAAAATGAAACCATATAATTCAGAAAATACACAATTAACCATAACATATAAAAACAAGAAAGTCATAATAAAAAGAACAATATGAAAATATACATACTTGCAAAAATAATAATAGAAAATTACGACAATAGATATTATATTCCTTTATTAGATACAGGAGTAGAAGCTAATATGTGCAAATACAATTGCCTACCAGAAGAAAAATGGGAGAAGCCAAAAACACCCATAGTAGTAACAGGATTCAATAATGAAGGAAGTATGATAACATATAAAGCAAAGAAAATAAAATTACAAATATGGGATAAAATATTAACTATAGAAGACATATATAGTTACGAATTCATAAATAAGGATATGCTTTTAGGAATGTCATTCTTAGAAAAACTATATCCCCATGTGATAACAAAAATACACTGGTGGTTTACTACACCCTGTAAACAAAAGGTAGGAGCAAAAAGAATAAACAACAAAAATAGAAACACCACACCATGGATCAAAGAAAGTGAAAAGATTACCCAAAAACTAGAAAATATCAAAGAACTTAACCATAATATCGAATTAATTGTATGTTCTATAGATAAACTAGAACTAATTCAAGAAAAACTAGAATCACTATATAGTGAAAATCCATTGAAAGGATGGAAAAAACATAAAACAAAAATAAAAATCGAATTGATTGATGATAATGTCATAATAACCCAAAAACCATTAAAATATAATTTTAATGATTTAACAGAATTCAAAATGCACATAAAAGAGTTACTAGAAAATAATTACATACAAGAAAGTAATAGTAAACATACAAGTCCAACATTTATAGTAAATAAGCACAGTGAACAAAAGAGAGGAAAAAGTAGGATGGTTATTGACTAAAGAAATTTAAATGCAAAAACAAAAACATATATTTACCCAATACCAAACAAAGTATCAAAAGTAAGACAAATCCAGGGATACAATTACTTCAGCAAGTTTGATTGTAAGTCAATTTTTACCATCTAAAATTAGAAAAAGAATCTAAAAAGTTAACAGCTTTTACAGTACTACAAAGATTTTATGAATGAAATGTATTACCTTTTGGATATAAAAATGCACCAGGAAGATACCAACATTTTATGGATAATTACTTTAACCAACTACAAAATTGCATAATATACATAGATGATATATTATTATATTCAAGAACTCAAAATGAACATATGAAATTGCTAGAAAAATTTATACATATTATAACATACTCAGGAATAAGTCTAAGTAAGAAAAAGGCAGAAATAATGAAAACACAAATAGAATTTCTAGGAATACAAATAGATAAAAATGGTATAAAAATGCAAACACACATAGTACAAAAGATAATAAATTCTGAAGAACAAATAGACACGAAAAAGAAATTACAATCGTTTCTAGGATTAGTAAATCAAGTGAGAGAATATATACCGAATTTAGCAGAAAACTTGAAAGATTTGCATAAGAAATTAAAGAAAGATGTAGAGTATCATTTTGACAATAAAGACCAAGAACAAATACGAAAAATAAAAGTATTATGTAAAAATTAACCTAAATTATGTTTTCCAGATGAGAATAAAGAATTTACATATATAGTAGAATCAGATGCAAGTGAAATAAGCTACAGAGGAGTATTAAAATATAGATATAATAAAGAAAAGGTAGAACATCATTGCAGATATTATTCAGGAACATTTACAAACCCCGAAATAAAATGGGAAATAAATAGAAAAGAATTATATTCAATATATAAATGTTTATTAGCCTTTGAACCATACATTGTATATAACAAATTTATTGTAAGAACAAATAATACGCAGGTAAAATGGTGGATAGCAAGAAAGGTACAAGATTCAGTAACGACCAAAGAGATACGAAGACTAGTATTCAATATATTAAATTTTACATTTACAATAGAAGTGATATGTACTAACAAGAATGTTATTGCAGATTACATCTCAAGACAAAGCTACACAGACTGAAAAAGAAAATACTATAGAAGAAATACTTAAAGTTATGACTCTACTTTGCACAAGAGTAGAAAATATTGACAAAGAGCTACAACAAATAAAAAGTCAGCAGCATGAGTATAAAAATGCGGAACTAAGTCGATCAAGAGACTCAAAAATTCCAGAGCTACAAGGTGACGTTGGGAAACACCTAAAAATCCATAATGATTTGTTACATGCAACTACAAGGAGCACATCTGCAACAAAAGAAGAAAATAAAACCAGATATGTTAACATTAATATGAATAAAATATTTGAAAAACCATTTATGTCAAAGAACCAAAAAGATCCATTATTCATACCACCTCAGCTAAACACATATAAAGAAAGCCTAGAACCAAACAAAAAGACTTATAACCATATAACCAGAGCCTACATAGAGAATATCCACAAAATACAGACCTTTCTAAACCAAAATCCAAGATCCAAAAATACAAAAAACCCCATGAAGATTACATTACACAAAACCTACAGGGATATCATAAGCTGATTGCACAACCAGGAACAAGTACAAATCTAGTAGGAACTTGCTACAACTATGGATTGTTAAGTACCGTATATACCCAAACAGAAGACGAAATATCTATGATATCAGAGTTACATAAAGCATTTATGCACTACCAAAGGATAACTAAAGGAACACTTTTTTTATATAAAGTTCTATTCAACACCAGCAGAAATATTGTATGATGAAATTAAACCTATCATCCAAGTCATAAAAATCAGATTAACCAGAGAAATGATAATACCAGCAAAAATAGAACAACACGACGAGATACAAAAGATAGAGATACCGATAATTTATGCAAGAAAGCGGATTATTGGAATAGCTACTATTTTGAATGAGTTAACAACCAATTATTTAAATGGAAATTCAGTATGGAGCTACTATGCAAGAGAACAAACTATGATATATTCAAATTCCAGAGAAATCAGAGAAGCAGATATGGAAGAAATATGACAATGGATATTAAACTTATTAAAATCAGAACAACAACCAACTACAAGGGCAATACGAAGAAATTTTATTTCACCAGAGATAATGACAAACTATTGCAAAACTATTGGACACAGATACACAGATCATGAATGCTCGAAGTGCTATGGAGAAGATAATGTAATTTCAGCAGTCCAACTAGAATAAAGGGGACAAGATAAAAAGCAAAAACGACAAACAACAAGATAAGAAAGCAGGAGACAAGATAAAGTGTGCAGCAGAAGACAAGATAAATTGAAAATATAAAGTGTGCACTATTGTAGTATGTAGTAAAGTAGTGTGCATTATTATGCATTAGACAAGTGTAAAGTAAGGTACGGAAATTAGTGGGCAAGTGTAAAGTAAAATAGTATTAGTAATAGTGTTAGTGATAGTGATAGAAAAGGTAAGGTATGTAAATTAGTGGACAAGTGTAAAGTAAAACAGTATTAGTAATAGTATTAGTGATAGTGATAGAAATAAAGCAAGACAAATGTAGCATCTCTACTTGTATAAATAGAGAGCCATTAGGCACATCTAAGGCAAGACTCTCTCGACGAAAAGCAATCCTCTTTGTAATACTCTCAAATAAATAAATATCAAGTTTTAATCTAAGCTATGGAGCAAAATATACCAGATCTCATAGAAAAACATGTATATCTAGTTATAATAATGCATAGCTAAATCTATTAATTCCTGAATATCATAGCATGATTAAATAAGTTCATACTAGTTATTATATGCTAGAATTATTTGAATCATGTCTTCTAGTTTGTTAACATGAGGAAAAAAGGAAAAACTTCTAGACTATGCCATCCTAAAGTTGAAACCATAGGCAAGGAGGTCGTGAGGGGAGTAAACAGAGTTGAGGCGTTGTTAGGAAGAGAGTACCTTTGAAAGTACGATGTTAATAGTGACAGGAGAACATGGTTGAGAATAATCTAGTTTATAGTAAACTAATATGAATAATATTTATTATGCATATGATATAAGGGAATTATTGATTAAACAACAGATCATTAATATGACTACTTATCTACATGATGAAATGATAATTGCTTATGAAACACAGATTTTATATATTCTAAAAAATATAAAAATAATTGAATTAAGAAGAATGATATGGGAAAAAATATTTGACTTAGAAGAACTAGCAACTCAAACATGGTATGAAATAGACGAAATAAATGAAATAGATATAGACCTAGAACGAATTAATATTTACGATCTAGAATTAGAATACTCAGACTAATGATAAATTACGAATACTTCCAATATTAGCAAGAAACTACTGAAGAAATAACTTTACTAGGAGATCTAATAAAAGAAAAATATAGAAATATATCAAAGAACCCAAGATATACAATACATAGAATACATACTAGAAAATATAAGAGAAATAATTAGACTAATATCCTTAAGGAAAGAATATTATGATAAAGCTTGTAATGCCTAATAACATACTCATAAACCCCCCTCCCCCCAAAATTGGTATTAGTTGTATGATCCTCTTGAGTTATTATTTGTACGTCTTTTTCAGTCATCTATATTATCATATAAATTATCTTCTTCTTCATTTTCGGATAATTCATATATACTATCATCACTTTCTGGCTCATAATCTATATATTCTAGTTGTGTATATTCTTCTTCATTATCGATTATTACTTCGGATATTTATTTTTTCTTAGGATATTGGAGTAATTTACAATCTTTAGCTATATGTCCTAGTTTTTCACAACTATAACAAGTACAATACGATGTTAATAGTGACAGGAGAACATGGTTGAGAATAATCTAATTTATAGTAGTCTAATATGAATAATATTTATTATGCATATGATATAAGGGAATTATTGATTAAACATCAGATCATTAATATGACTACTTATCAACATGATGAAATGATAATTGCCTATGAAACACTAATTTTGTATATTCTAAAAAATATAAAAATAATTGAATTAAGAAGAATGATATGAAATAGACGAAATAAATGAGTGATGATAGTATATATGGATTATCCAAAAATGAAGAAGAAGATAATTTATATGATAATATAGATGACTGAAAAAGACGTACAAATAATAACTCAAGAGGATCATATAACTGAAGAATCCACGGAACAAAAAGTAATATTTGATATTAATATATTTGAACAAATAAAAGGAAAAAGAATATTATGATAAAGCTTTTAATGCCTAATAACATATTCATAANCCCCCCCCCCCCCCCACCCCACCCTAAAATTGGTATCAGAGCTATGGATATGAATTGTGTGGATAGTATGGAAAGTAAAGAACAACACAAATATGAATTAATTAGAACGATTATAGAAAAACGCTATGAGTTAAAACATAAACAAGAAAGACTTAAATATAACATATATGCAGGAGTATGTCAAAAATCTCTACTAGCTCAAAGAAGGACAATATTTCAAATACAACTACAAATGCAACAACTAGAATATAAACTAAAGCACAAGCTATAATGAATAAAGAAGAATTTACTATAGATGAAAAAACCTATGAAAACCAAGACGGATTAAAAATAAAAATAATATCTTCAAGCTTAGGAAGGAGATATAAAAAGATAGGTGAAAATTTATATCTAATGATAGAAAAAGAAACAGTAAGATTAGAAGACAGTCTAACAGCCATGGTACGAATAACTAAAGAAAATGAAGAAATAGACACGAAAAAAGAGATAGAAACTATTAGACAACAAGCAAAACTTATTTAATATGTCAATTGGGGTTGTTGCTATTTCACCATCTATCCTTTTATTATTTTTTTTAATGTTTTTATACTTTCTTCTGTTAGATTTTGTAACCATAGTTTTACTGTTCCTATATTTACCCTTTCTATATATCCTGATACTTCTGTCATTCCTATTTTATTATCTATTAATGTTTTGATATATATCCTACCCATAATTGGATTGTTTATTTATATCCGTGATGCAGTCTAGATCTAAAATGGTTAGAAGAAATGAAACCATATAATTTAGAAAATACACAATTAACCATAACATATAAAAACAAGAAAGTCATAATAAAAAGAACAATATGAAAATATACATACTTGCAAAAATAATAATAGAAAATTACTACAATAGATATTATACCCCTATGTTAGATACAGGAGCAGAAGCTAATATGTGCAAACACAATTGCCTACCAAAAGAATTAATAAATTCTGAGGAAACAACAGAAAAAGAAATAATTATTGGAGGAATATTAATAATAATAAAATTTAAAATTTATCAAGGAGATAACATAATATTAGGAATAAAATGGTTAGAAGAAATGAAACCATATAATTTAGAAAATACACAATTAACCATAACATATAAAAACAAGAAATTCATAATAAAAAGAACAATTTATATTCTATTTGACAAAGCTTTAAATATGGCATTTCATATTATTGGAATAATATTGGAGTTGAGTTGAGGTGAGTATGTCTTCCAGTCTTATTAGTTCAGTTATCTATTCTTTCAGTTTCCCCTTGCATGCTCGTACATTCAATGTAGTGATGTCATTTGACCTGTATCTTATTTATGATGTAGATACATGTTTTCATGGTCATCAACATGCACTTTGTTGATACCATTTGCACTCCAGCTAGCTTTGGTGAACCTTCTTACTTTCCAGAGGGCTTCACACTTATTTCCAATGTTTTTTAAGGTTTCAAGGGTCCTGTCCCGACATCTATCTTAGTATTTAGAGGCTTTATAGATAGCTTGTGTTGAAGAGCCTCTCATTATTTTTCTTGTTGATATTTTGAGACCTTCAGACAGTTACGTATGTTTTATTATGTATTTCCATATATTCATTGAGTTAAGTTATAATTGAGACATTTTGAGTTTAATTATGCACTTGGAGTCCCATTTTACTTGAGAGATTCTTCCACTAACTAGTCAGCCAGGCCAAGGGTTCGCTTGAGGACCAACAATGATTCTTAAGTGTTGGCCACATCCACGGTGTAGGCTCAGGACGTGACATACTTGGTATCAAGGCACATAGTTCAAGAGTCCTAGGGTGTCTATGAAGCCATATTTGTAGAGTCATGTTTATCGGGTTGAAGCGCGCCACATCTATAATTTGGGTGTTACGACATTAAGGAAACATTTCACTTTATTCTTACTCTTGTTCGTGCAATAGAGTTCAACTCTATCAAAGTTTCCTCTACCTCATGCTTGCGAGTATCTTTTCAGATCATTCCTCCTCGAAGAGATATTCGAGGATGTCTTGCTATGAGGAATGTTATTCCTCAAGATCAAGAAGTTCCCAATGCACCAGAAGTGCAACACCCTCAAAGGGATGTCACTAATGCCGAGTTTTTGAATGTTATCTAGATGTTGACTCAAGTTGTGACAAATCAAGCTGGCCAACAAAGAGTGTGTCATCAGGCTGTGGCTAATACATCAAGAATCCATGAGTTCGTGAGGATGAATCCCTCAGAGGTCACAGGGCTGAACTTTATCGAGGATCCAAAGAACTTTGTGGAAGAACTTCAAAAAGTGTTTGAGGCTATGTGTGTTGCCAATACAGAGGATGTGGAGGTAGCTTCATACCAGCTCAAAGGTGTTTTTAGGATATGGTACGATCAATGGAAGAAGAGCAGGGAAAAAGGGGAACCACTTTTGAGTTAGGTGGTGTTTGAAGGTGCTTTCTTTGGGCATTTGTTTCCCCGCGAGCTAAGGGAAACAAAGGTAAGAGCATTGCTAAATCTAAAATAGGAGTCCATGAGTGTGCAAGAGTACAGCCTCAAGTTCACTCAGTTATCCCGTTATGCTCCGGAGATACTGGCAGGTATGAGAAGCAGGATGGGTTTGTTTGTGTCTAGGTTATCCTATTTGTCTAGTAAGGAAAGTAAGGTTGGGTACATGGACATAGCCAGGCTTATGATCCTTGTACAACAGGTTGAGGAAGATAAGTTCTAAGACAGGGAAGATTTCCGCAGTAAGAGGGCTAAAACAGCATGTCATGAGTTCATCCAGCAGAAGATCGAAAATGTAAATCGGTCATCTTTTTAGCAAACGCCAACTCGGCCGCCTCCATTGTCAGCTAGTGCAATTGAGTCACGACCTAGACCATTGTGATTGACACCCACACTAACTCTCCTGTGGGAGAACCACTACTACAACTCAGACCAAACAACTAAACCAAAACTAAGGCATTTAAGTTATAGAAGCAATTTAAATACTAAGGAGATAAATAGAGTTCCCATAAACTCTAACAAAAGTCTAACTATAATAAACTAACAATGCGGAAGTAATGCTTAGAACCTAAAAGTCAATGTACCAAAACATCTAAAGTTCAACAAGTCTAAACAAGAAGGGATGCAACCCCAATCTAATGAACTAATCAATAAACTAAAACATAGTCTAAGTCTGAAAATGGTGGACATAGACGAAAGAGAACCCATGGCATCCCGGAAGAAATGGCTCACCCTAGAATTCGAACGATCACTGATCTCCTAAGCGAGGTCTGTCAGTAGTCGCTTAAAGATGTCATATACTCAACAAAAATAAGAGCAAATGCAGTATCAGTACACAATCACAGTGTACTGGTAGGATCACGTGGTTATCCCACTAAGTGCAACATTAGTCAATACAACTATATAATCACATTCACATATCGAACATATACAATATCATCAACATATACGAACAATGAATAACTTCACATTTTCTCAAGATACACAATTATGACAAGTCATTGGTCCTCTCATGGAATCCAAACCCAAACAGTTAGCATACCGAAACGTGGTACCCGATCCAATGATTATGCCAGAACGTGGCAACCGATCCAAGTTAGTTATGTCAGAACGTGGCAACTGATCCATTCAACACACCACAATCACAATCACAAGTATATCCTCAAGATCATATAATTAAGTCATGATTTCATGGTAACCATCATTAATATATCTCATTTACAACAAGTGTGATTAATAATGCAACATTCATATACATACATGTATCATAATGAAGCAAGAACAAGCATGCATCACACAATCATAGAATCACAACCATCACCTACCTTGAAACAAGCTTGAAACCCTAAAAAACTTGATCCTTCCCTTTCCAGATTCGTTCCACTTGTTCTTGGTCTACAAACAATCAATATAATACGGGAATCAATAAACAATCACTAATTACCCGAATTACTAACAGTTCTATGAACCCTAGATCAAACCCATGATCCCAATTATCCAAATTAGGGTTATTTCCACCATAGAATCTATAACAAAACCCTCTTCCATCAATATTCACCCATTCGATTATGTTCTACGGATCAAATATGGATTCGGGGATTGAAAAGATTACCTTTAGCCTCTAGAATGATGAAAATCGAGTAGGAGTCACATGGGGTTCGTTCTTTAGGTCTAAAAATCAAAAAGTGCCGAATGAGGTCATTTAGGGGTTTATTTATGACCTTAAGTCACGTCGAACCCACCACAACAGCCCTCACCCCGCTGCAGCGGCCCCGCCAGAGCGACACCAATCCTACTAAAGTGGCTTGCACGGAACCAATGAGCTATTGAAAGAATTCCAAGACCCACATTTCACAACACACCTCTAATCAACGATGATCAGAAAAATACCCTTTATGCTAAGATTGATTCTCGGAGTTCTACTCGCCCGAATTCAATTCTGTAAAGTTGTACGAGTTCTTTAATGAGTTATCTAACCACTCATATAACCAGAATTATAAATAAATCATCCAATTGTTACCAGATTTCCCTACACCTTAAAGACTACGATTTCGTCCAAATCTTGACTAGGTTGGGAAAATCCAAATACTGTAAAAAAGTTTTCCGGTCCCAAATTTTTCCCCGTTGGCATTTCTATAAGGATGAGAACGGGTCGTTACAGAATGCACCAAAGAACAAAGGTTATTTCATGGAACCATAACTCCCAAAATTTCAAAGCTCAGCCTACTCAGTCTCAGGGTAGTGTGGCACAAGGGGTAACTTGGACCCCCACATGTGCTAAGTGTGGTAGAAACCACCCAAGACCGTGTTGTGATGGCTCCAATGGTTGTTTCAAGTATGGTAAGACGGGTAACTTTATGATAGAGTCACCTAAGAACTGACAGGTTGCATTCATCGATCAACAATTTTTGGACTTTCACCTTGAGGACAAGGTGACTCTTATAAGGAAGGGTATTGATGAGGCTCAACTTATAGAAACTTATTCTAAGAGGCCAAAATAAACAATTAAGAAACTTAGTAACTATCATGAGACAGTTACACATGTATTGGGTGGCTTTTCTGTGGAAAAAGGGGCATGTCAGAAAATAAAGAAAAGGGAATTCTACAAGAGTTTCTAGCCTCTCGAATATGTAGAAAGGTTGAGATCTTCATGATTATATAACTAAATTTCATTAATCTCTTAGGATGTAATTTATGATGTTAGTAGTGTACTGGTGATTGTTTTGTTTTCAGTCTTCTTGTTGTATATTAGTGTATCTAGTGTGAAACAACAATATTTGTTCCTTTATTTACTATTTAAGCTGTAAAGTCAATCAATTTATAGTGTGAACCATATTCAAAAACGAGTGGAAACAAGGTTCAAACCTCCATTCTATTAAAAACCCAAGTTCTTGAGAAAACCCACAAACTTTGAGTTTGAAATCAGTGATTAGATAGTAAAATCATTAAGTTATTAGTGGGGAATGAAGATGCAAAGTTAAAAATCGTAAGCCAATCGGCCGATCTCAAAATAACTATTAAGAATCATCTGTACCAAGCTTCCAATGTTCAAATATGGTGAAATGGGTATGAAACCATGACTTTGGAAAATATTTTGCCAAGGCCAAAATTGTTCTTTGCGATCGTGCGCTCAAAGCCTGGCAATCATGGTGTATTTATTGACTTCGCAATCATGACAGAAAGCCATATGATCACAATGCCTGACTAAATATCCCTACACGATTGCAACAGACCCCACACAATCATGATGTGCAACAAAAGACCCTTATGTGATCATTACAGAGAGCCTCGCGATCGCAATGAACAACACAATAGAAACCAAAAAACAACATCAGCAAACACCAAGACTCAACAAAATCACTAAATTGGCCCGTAGGAATCATTTAGAATACCGTACACACAAATTTGATATGCTACCTAACTATAGTTGACATTCCAGACTCAATAGAACTTGTGAAACATAGATTCAAGGTTTCCCTGTCATGAAAATCGTTAAAGTCACAGTAAACTAACCTTCACTCAAAAATACCAATCTGCCCTCTAAACCTTTGAAAATTCAACCAAGACATCACCAAGGCCTAAAAGTCATCCTCTGAATCTAACAGAATTGTCCAAAATAAAATCAGAGCATAAAAATCCAGGATGTTAACCAAAGACAACTCATGGCCTAATTATACATAAACATCCAACTAAAGAGCTCAAATCCACGAAAGGACTGCGAAACTGAAAAACAACAATACTGATAGACCAAATTCCAGTTTATGGAGCTGATGGAACTAAATTCTATTTCGAGACTCCTAGCTCATATTGTTTCCAGAAAAGTCTCAAAAACACTAAAACGTCCAAAAATCCAAACTTTTCTATCAAATTTAAATACCAGCTTCGTAAAGTGAGAAAACATTACTTGTGCAAAATATCGAGAGGGGTAAAATTATAATTTCTTCAAAAATTTCAAAAAATGACCTTGATGGTCAATACATTATCTGCCACTAAAAACATATTCATCCTTAACATAAAGTAAAATAAAGTACCTGGAGCTTTAAAAAACTGAGGATATATGGCACGCATATCAGACTCGATCTCCTAAGTAGCCTCTCTGATTAAACAGTACGTCTGTTGCCCGTTCATTAAAGGAATCTCCTTGGTCCTTAGATTTCAAACCTACCTTCCCAAGAGAGCTATAGGATCCTCCTCAAATAAAAATGAGATACCTACCAAATCAAGTGAAATAAAATGGGACTCGTCGAGTACATACTTATGAAGCATGAAAATGTGAATAACCAGATGCAAAACTAACAAGATAGGTGGCAAGACCAGCCTATAGACCACCTCTCCAATCCATCCCAAAATCTCAAAAGGGCCAATGAACCTAGGGCTAAGCTTTCCCTTCTTCCTAAACCTCATCAAACCCTTCATAGGTTATACCTTAAGAAGAACATGAAAACCCTCCGTAAACTCTAAGGATCAAACTCTCCTATCAACGTAACTCTTATGTCGGCTCTGGGTTGTCGACAACCCACTCTTAATCAAATGGACCTGCTCCATAACATCTTTAAGAATGTTTGTATCCAAAGTATCCACCTATGTAGCATCGAACCAACGAATAAAATATCTACACCTCCTACGATACAATGCCTCAAATGAGGCCATCTGAATACTCAAATGATATCTTTTGTTGTAGGCAAACTCTTTTAAGGGAAAATGTTGAATCCAACTAGCACCAAAGTGGATCAAACACTCCTGAAGCATGTCCTCCAATATGTGAATCAAACACGCCCGAAGTATGTCCTCCAATATGTGAATCAATCTCTCAGATTGTCCATCCATCTAGGGTTAAAATTTGTACTCATATCTGGGTATTCAACCTATGTTGTAAGGTTTTACAAAAGTGTTAAGTAAAGAGATAACCTCGGTCGGAAACAATGGAAATAAACACACCATGCAACAAAACTATGTGGCCGATGTAGATCTGAGACAACTTCTCAGTCGTATACTTCACTTGAACTGGAATGAAATGGGAAGACTTCGTCAATCTATCAACAACCACCCAAATTGAATCATAACCACCCACGGTGGTAGGTAATGCTACCACAAAGTCCATGTTGATACGCTCCCACTTTTAAGAAGGAATGGACATCTTCTAAGATACACCACCAGGCCATTAATGTTCACACTAGACCTTTTGGAAAGTTAAGCATCTAGCCACAAATTCTACAATGCATCACTTCATAACACACCACCAATAATGTTGACTCAAATCATGGTACATCTTGGCCACTCCCAAATGAATAAGGTACCTTGAACATTGTGCCTCATCCAGGATCAGTCTAATCAAATCACCCACCTTAGGCACACAAATCTTGCCCTTAATCTTCAACACCTATTGAGAATCAAATGGTTCTTCCTTAGCCTCACCCCTCATCAATTTGTCTCGAATAATACATAACTTCTCATCATCAAACTACATCTCCCTAATCTACTCAATCAAGAAAGATCAGGCCTCAACAAAGGCAATAACACGACCATCCTCCAAAATCTACAAATGGAGTTGGCTAGCGTCTAAAGGTCACTAGCCAATGGTCACCTCTCGACTCGTATTAAGCAAAGACTCTCCATACTAGGAGTCTTCCTACTCAATGCATCCCCTACAACATTAGTCTTTCCCTTGGTGATACAAAATATTCACGTCATAGTCCTTCAACAACTTGAGCCATCTATGTTGCCTTAAGTTTAGATCTCTATGACTAAATATATATTGCAGGCTCCTATGATCGTTGAAGAACTTACAATGCACACCATTCAAGTAGCTTAGCCATAACTTTAGCATGAAACCATTGCCGCCAAATCCATGTAATTGGTAGGATAGTTCTTCTCATAATTATTCTAATGTCTAGAAGAATAAGCAATCATCTTCCCATTTTGAATCAACACACCACCTAAGACAACTCCAGAATCATGACAATACACAGTAAAGACCAAACCCTCTTCAACTAAATTAATAATAGAAGTCAAAGTCAACAAGGTCTTGATCTTTTGAAAACTCATCTCACTCTCTTCAAACAACTAGAAACCAACACTCATTTGAGTCAATATAGTCATTGAGGCCGCAATAGATGCTAAACTCTGCAGAAACCTCCTATTTTAACTTGCCAACCAAAAAAAACTACAAATATCAATGGAGATATAGGCCTGGCCAAACTTGTGACTAACTCAATCTTAGTCAGATCCATTGTAATGCCCTTCGTAGACACCTCGTGCCCCTAGAATGCCATTGAATCAAGGAAGAAGTCTTACATTAAGAACTCAGCAAACAACTTCTTATCTCCCAACCTTCAAAACATATTCCTCAAGTGGAAAACATGATCCTCCTCAGTCTTAGAATATACCAAGAGGTCATCAATGAATACAATCACAAAGGAATCCAAATACATGTGAATCACCCCATTAATCTACTTCATCGATGATGTCAAGGCATTAGTCCGCCCAAAGGAGATGACCAAGAACTCATAATGTCCATACTGAGTACAAAAATTTTCCATAGGGACATTTAATGGCCTAATCTTTAACTAATGATAAATGGATCTCAAGTCTATCTAGGAAACAAAGTTTCTCCCTCAAGATGATCAAACGATTCATTAATACATGAAAGAGGATACTTATTCTTAGTGGTCACCTTTTTGAAATTCCTATAGTAAATACACACATTCATAGACCCATACTTAATCATCACAAACCAAAATAATGCACCTCAATGAGACACGCTGGGGTGAATAAACCTTGTACTTAACAGATCCTACAACTATTCCTTTGATTTCTACAACTCTGTTGGATCCATGCGATATAGATGAATAGAGATGGGCTTTGTGCCCAGCTCAAAATTAATAGAGAAATAAATGTCCCTAGCAAGAGGAACACCTGGAAGATCAGTAATGCATACATCTGCAAACTCCTGAATAACTTGAATGGACTCCATGGGATTTGGCTCAACACTAGTTTCCTTGATAAAATCTAAGTGAGATAAATAACCTCTATTAACCAATCTCTAAGTACATAGGAATGAAATAGCCTTACTATGGTAAGAACCACTAGTACCGTTCCACTCAACTCTCGAAACACCAGGCATCACTGAGGTCTTAGTCTTAGCCTTACAATCTAAATAGTATGATAAGAAGAGAGTAAAACCATAAATAAAATTACATCAAAATCCACCATCCCCAAAATGATCAAGTCTACCCAAGTTTCATACCCCCCTCCCGCCAAAGTAATAAGAGATTGATAAACTTGATCCACTACTAAGGGCTAACCCGTGAGTGTAGAAACATGGATCACTAGATACATACGATCATACACCACATCAAACAAAACAACAATATAGGAAGACACATGAGCGATGTAGACCCTAGAAAAAATAATACAAACACAGATAAACGGTAGATTGTGATGTTACCTATAATAGCCGCATTTGAAGCCTCAACCTCGAGTCTTATTGGGAGATCGTAACAGTGGGCCCCTCTACCACCTCCAACCGTAGCTATACCTCTATTTCCCCTAGGTTCAACCATAGAACCACAAGAAGAAGTTCGACCACCTTTGAATGTCTGAGCTCTGCCCGACCTCTTATTGAAGGTGTTGGTCTTCTAACCGGAGCTGAGGAACTAGGTTGTGATCCTCCCCATCCTTGTGTTAGACACTACCACATGAGATGATCTAGGTCTCCACAATCATAACATATATGATATAAGGAATATTGTGAAGACCATGAGTAACCACTATAACTGCCTTGCCCCGCAAACCGCAGTTGTGAACCTTGAGATCTCTAACCTGAAACCTGGGGACCACAAGATGAATAACCCCGTCGGATGCCTTCATAGTTTCATGGATTGTCCCATCATGCTGGAAAGAACTACCCCTCCTAAAAGATTCCTGCTACTACAAAACTAACCTGAAGTATGGGACATTTTAAGGTTCCCGAACTCATGTCGCTCCATAAACCCCACCTCTCTTGCGGCTCCCACTATGGACTAGAAAAAAAGCCCTATTATGGGTTGACTTGGACAAAACCATATTAATAGTATAGGACAACCCTCATACAAATTTGTGGGTCTTCTTGGACTCATTAGGGATAATAGCCTAGGCATGTCGTGACAATGGGTAAAAATGAGCCTCATACTATCTAAGAGAAAGACTATCATACTTCAAGTTCTTGAACAACAATCTACTCTTCACCCTCAAACTCCAACGGATGAAATGGTGATAGAAGGTACGAGCAAACACATCGCAGGTCACCGGTGGAGATCCAACTGGTACATATCCTAAATAGACTATTCATCACTATCTAGCCGGCCAACACAACTAGAGTGTAGCATACGGAACCTCATTAAACTTAGCCAACCTAATGGTCTAGAGAAAATCTTAGCACGAAATCGTGAACTCGTGCACATCCTTACTCTTTCTATCTTGAAACTTAGTTTGATCCATCCTTCTTCACTTTTTAAACTGGTGTTGGTTATCTCAGACAATACAAGTTAATATGCAACTTCAACTCCAACTCCTGGTAAATGATCACCCTAAACCATAGGACCCACTTATGGCTGTCCCACCAAACCCTACATAACTGGAGCGTGATGCTAATCTAGGGTCTAATCCCCCACCATAGTTTGAGAACTCTCTTGTATGCCAGTCGCACCACCTCTTAGAGTGAAACCCTCAAGGACAACCAACACCCTTAACAAAGTATCCAAAAGAAACTGGGAAGTAGCATACATATGAGGAACCTCTTTCTCAGGAGAGGCAACTCTACCACGATCTATCACTTATGCCACCCGTTGTGCATGGCCATTAGACCTCACTCAAGCTCTGCAGCTACCCTTATCTTGGGTCTCTAAAACATACTCTAGGACTGCCTTCCCTCCTCCACCACCAATAGTAGATCTCTTCCTAGCAAAAAAAATCAGCGAAATTGGGCTCTATGGGTAAAGATATGCCACTTTTAAATCAATGCCTTTTCTGAAATCGAGATTGGTCTTTATTTTAATAGACTAGTCACAACACATCTCAAACGTGAGGAGAGGGCAGGTATTGCGGCCTACCATTGAACTACCTTCCCGATCGTTGAGGCCCACCCACATAACTATGATGACCAAAGATGGCCAATGCTACAGAACAACACTACGTGATTGCGGCTAAGAGGCCATGCAGTCGAGCTAGCCACGTGCAAGGCCCACCGCGATCGCGTTGTCAAGCTGAATCTTCCTTGTGATAGCACTAAATGAAGTCACCTAAACCACCATCTTGTGCATCAGCCAAAAACACCAAGACCGTAAATCCTCGACAGGGTGCTCAAGATTCATTCAAAACTCAATTCATGCAAATGAGATATGTTACCCCATAAAATTTGACATACTGGACTCAACTGATATTTTACAGTTTCCACCTGAGGCCGTATCTACAAAAAGTGGGTCCCACACTCAAACTCTATTCTAAACCAAATTCCGTAAGAAGGTTCAAGAAGAGCCCAAAAGCCCTAGGATCAACACCAAAGGTCCATCCAACTAAACTCAACATTTCAAAGCTAACACAACCATTATAGTTACATTTTGAAGTTGTCTTCCTAAAATTTTGACCAAGTCAACCATTCAAGTTTCAAAGGATCTAAAACTCAGAAACCTACATAGAATTCAAACGAACAACTTTTTTACTTAACTGTCAGTTCTAGCAAGTCATAATTCTTAGGGTTGCAATAGGAACGCTTTGAACAATGATAGGAAGGCAATAACATAGAAATAACATTAAACCTTTCATATTAGTATAGAGAACATATGATACGGGAAGGATGGAATATATGTGTCACGACCCAAAAATCGGGCATGATTATACATGTCTTATAGCAACTAGACAAGGTAGCCTAAACCCAATTCATTAAAGTAAATGTAGAAGTAAAAACATAATAAAAATAGCTAACATAACACAAATATTGTAGATAAAAATTAAATAACTCATAAAACTCCCAAAATCTAGTGTCACGTGTATAAGCCTCAAAATTTTACAAAAGATTCAAAAGAAATACCAGTTTAAATGACTTTGTATCTTCAAAAGGACAAGGACGTGATGATAGAGTACGTGTTGTATGCCCAGATGACAAGCAGTTACCTCACAAACTCTAGAAGCAGGCCTCAGACGAAGATGAGAAGGGAAAGATCTAGACAATCCAGGATCATAACCTACAAAACTGTAAAAATTAAGAGAGTGAGTACCAAACAACAATGTTACTTTGCAAGCATCCCAAACCAACCCTAAGTGAAGTAATACAGAACACAAGTACTCCAACACACCATCTGAACCACAACAAATTACAACCTACATAGAATAATATCAACCCAACCTAACAGTTCTCACTCAATAACAACAAAAATCTTTTAGAACATCACAATTTTCACTTCAACACTCTCACACACACATACACACACACACTTATATATATATATATATATATATATCATATTCTTTCATGATTCAACAATCAAGAACACATATCATCACTCATGACAATAAGGAAACAAGGATGAAGTGCAATGCAATGTAGTTCAATGTCATAAAGAGTGATTCATGGCTTTCCTAATTATAAACATCTTGTAACATCTCGCTAATTGAAAAAACTAGAAAGAGATAGAATTGGAAATAGTCATTTTAGGAAAGAATGAAAAATCTAGAAAATTGGTTAAGTTTGAGTTTTTGGTCAACTTCAAACGATCATAACTCTTAGCTCAAGATGAATTAGGTGTCCTAGATACCGTAGGAAATATCTTGGAATCATCTCTCCAACACCACTTAGTGTGTGCGATTCTTAGTTTGTATGAGTGAGCTATGCCTATTTGAAGTTGGGTTGTGCAAATAAGGAAAGTCTAATCCGAATTTTGGAAGGGTAGTTTCATCATTTCCTTACCCTATTATTTTATTTCGTTTATAGGAATTTTATTGGGGTCTAATCAGAATTAGATCAGTTGAAACAATTGGAAATTCATGCAAGGGCTTGGAGAAAAGAGAAAACAGGAGAAAGGAGAAGAAAAGTCAAGATTCGTCTATTTCTTGGAAAATTGCATGTGGATTTCGCCAAGGGTTAATCCCTACGAGGTATGTGAGATCACATAACGTTGGTTTAGTTCACCTACGCACCAATCGTGATTCAATTCAGTGAAGTTGTATTGTTTTGAAAGCAAACCTTATGAGTTCTTAATAAAAATTTGTTTGAAATCTTGAGGGTTCTTGTTGTTGAAGTTTCTTGAGGTTGATTCATGTATTTAGGTGTGATTTTGAGTTGAATCGTGCATATATTTAGTGTTATCTATCTGTGTATAAAAAATCAGAATTACTGATTTCAATAAACTTTGCAGAAACACGAAGTAACCAAAGTTTAATAAACCAGTAAGAATAGATGAACAGAAATTAATTGACAAAACTAAAATCTGTAAAAAAAAAAACGTACCACAATCTGGAAAAACAAAATCAGAAAAAGATCAAGCCCACTGAATGCACAGTGTCCCCTTAAGGAAATTATTCCCCTCTAGTATCCGAGGTCTGATTTGGAATATGTCCTCCCAGGATAGAATGATCTCAATCACCAGTGTATTGATACCCAAAACTCTGGTGTCAGCGAACCACTCAACAACAGTAAAATACACGAAGAAATTTTGTGCAGAAGAAGAAGAAGAAAGAAATTTAAATAAAACGGGAAAGATTTAAATAAAACGGATCGTGCGTGGATCCGAGTCGGGTCGGGTTAATTAACTAATTAAAACGTTGGCCATTTAATTTAATTAATTAAATAATTAATTAACTAAAATAATTAAAACAAACTTTGTCCAAAAAATAATCTCTCGATCGATCATTTTTCCAAATCCAAATCCAAATCCAAATCCGAATCCGAATCCGAAGCCGAGCCGAGCGAGCGACGACGACGACGGCGCGAGGGGGGTCCCTCTTTCCAACCCTTTTAACAATTAATAGGAGTGTTTCTATATTTAAACTCTCCTATTTTTCTTTCCACCACCGATGAGGGACAAATGTCTTTTCAATGTCTTTTCAATAAAGCATAAGAGGACTTTTCAAGTTCTCAACTCTTCAAGTTCCCAACTTTTTCCAAGTTCCTCTTTCATCTTCCCTCAATTTCCCATTAACTCTTGCTACATACCCAACAATTTAGGTTATAGTCGATTATAAGTGTTTGGATAAAGAACTAAGTTGAATTAGGGGGTTTAGAGTTGAAAAACGAAGAAGAAAAGTCGGAGTTCACCTAGGATGGGCCTGGGGCAGCACCCCAACTGGGGCTCTGAAGTTTGACCTCTGGGGTGCCGTGCTAGCCAGAATGCTCCAAGTCCTTCTCTGAAATTTAAGGGCTGGCACCCCGCGCCTCTCAAAGTGCTAGGGATGCCAGTTCTTCCCATTTTTCCCTCTTCTTTCCGTACTAGTTCCTTAGCAATGTACCTATGTTTTCTAGTCGATTTCTCTACTCTAAGGTATGTCTAAAGATCATGAAATCATCCATAAACATGAGATCATGAACCTTGAATCCATAATTCAATTCAAGTAAAGTTAAGAGTCAAGTCAAGAGGTTAAGAATTAAGTCAAGAAAAGTTCCTAGAGTTTTCCAAAAGTCTTTCACAAATGTTTTAACTTTGTTTTAAGACTTAAATATTGAGTTCAGTAAAGAGTAAGAGCAAAGTTAATTTCTTCGAAGATTATACGAGAACTAAGTATTCCCAAGAGTTAAAATGTTTTTCGCATTTGAGCAAGAAACAAAACACTGATTTCCAAGAGAGCTTGTAAGCCAAGTTTTGAGTAATTATCTCAAACAAAAGAAAGATTTTTTCTTTAAAAACATATGAGTTGATTATATTTTGGGAGTAGTATTGAGCACAGATATGGGAACGCGAGTTCATAATAGCTCAAGTATCCATAAACCATGTAGCCATCATGGGTAGAAAGGATCATACTTTTTAGATGATTCTTTACTGCTTTTCAGCATAGACTAGTGGATCCACTTAGTTAAGACGTTCTATATGACAGCAAAGTATAGGATAGTTCTGGCAGCGTGGGCAAGACGTTGTATGATCACTTAGGCTCATAGTGATGATTGTCGGTTAGAGAAACTCCCACAATATTATATTACTTTATTATATGAGTAAACGGAATTGAAATTGTATTCTCTTCAATAGATTGAGTTATCACCTTTTGTTTTAAAAGCTTTGTATAAACTGCACCTTTATTGTTATTTACTTTGCATTTGAGTTGAGTTATTCATGAGTTGAGCAAAGTCAAGGTAAGTGTTCGTTTCACATTCCTTTCAAGCTTATGACTTGTTTAGTATTCCCCTCGCATACTCGTACTTTCAATGTACTGATGCCATTTGGCCTGCATCATTTTATGATGCAGACACAGGTAATCAGGATCAGCATTCAGTGCCTCGTTGATCTAGTTGATCACTCAGAGTCAGTTGGTGAGCCTCATTGCTTTCCGAAGGACTCCTTTTACATTGCTTTATTACTTTAGTTGTTAGGACGATCGGGGGTCTTGTCCCGACATCCCTCTTTGTTTTAGAGGTTTCATAGACGAGTAGTCATAGTTCTTTAGTCTTATTCATTTCATATGTTGTTTAAAGACTTGAGTTTGCCTTATTACCTAATTGAATGTTTTCTTATTAACATTCTTTAGTTATATGGGTTTATCTTTGTTTAGTTAAGTCTTCCGCTATAAGTTAAGCCAGGCCAAGGGTTCTCTTGGGTTTAGCAATAGTTCTCGAGTGCTTGTCCCGCCCAGGGTGTAGGCTTGAGGTGTGACACATCCATTGTATCTCTATCTGGGACCATAGGGGACTCCACCTTCTAAGGCATGTGGAACATTCCTTTTCTCAATATGAATCCACCATAGCGTGCGACACATTCCCTTTTTCTCAATATTAATCTACCACAGCGAGTGGCATGTTCCCTTTTTCCTTATCATTTCCAAAAATCATCATCACAACCGTATTATAGCACAAATGAAAATAGATATGTGCAAATTATTAATAAGAGGATAACAACTTCCACAACAACAACCCAACACAAATAATCTTGGTACAACATGAAGACTGAGCCAATACAATTGTTCAAACCATTCATGGTACATCATATATTACAATACAAATAAGGTTCCTTCTTTCACCACACATTAATGGAAGTAGGACTTATCCATCATTTAACAATATACATAATATACGAAATCCTTCACCAATTCCCATTAATCTCAATCACACAATGGCATACAAGGTTCAATATAGTTAACAAGGGGTCAAGAGGTTCACTTGCCTTAAAAAGAGAAAACAATCAACTCGTGTTTGAACCTTCCCTCTACAATACGTCTCTGAATCAAAACAATCTAAACAAATATTGAATCTCAATAAGAATTCATGAACAACAATACCCGAATCTTTCATTTTGGAAACCGGATCCAAATCAACCCAAAAAAGTCATTCTAGAGAGCTAGGGTTAGATCTAGAAAATTATATAAAATAATGTTACCAAATGTTTTGAAACTTAGTAATTAAAATCACATCAAAAAATGAGTTGAAACAAAGGTCAAACCTCCATTTTATTAAGATCTATGTTCTTGAGAAAACCCACAAAGTTTAAGATTGAAATCAGTTTTAGCTATTAAAATCATGAGATAATCAGTGGGGAGTTAAAAATCGTTACCCAATCGACAAATCTCAAAATAACACTTAAAAATCGCCTCTACCAATCTTCCAATGTTCAAAAATGGTGAAATGGGGATGAAACCTCAACTTTTGAAAAGATTTTATTCCATGTTAAAATTGCACTTTGTTATTGCGCCCTCAAAGCCTAGCTCGCATTTGCAATGAAGAATGGGAGGTCAACTCATTTATTGACCTTGGCGATCATGACCCAGGGACACACGATCGCAATGCCTGAGGACATATCCCTACGCGATTTCGACAGACCCCATGCGATCACGATGTGCAACAAAGGACCCTTGTGCACTCATGAGAGAGAGCCTCAAAATAAGATATATAAAGAATTACTATGTATTTTATGAAGATAATATACGAAAGTAGTACTCTCTCATTTCAATTTGTTAGACCTATATTACTTACGATGGAGTTTTAAAAAAGTAAAAAAAACTATTGAATCATATTGCCATAAATTTAAAATATATTATATATATGGAAATGCCCTTTAATTTTTTGGTCTAAAACATATGATGTAGAAAAATAGTGTTGCAATAAATCAGAGAAATATTTTTTTTGAAAAGGACTAAAAGAGAAAGTATGATAAATAAATCGAAGTGGACGGAGTAACCGTTCTGTAAAGAGTAAACAATTTTTTGTTCTAAATATTCATTATAATTATCTTAAATCAATATTATTATAAGATTATTAATTAACAGGAGGGTAACAGGAAAAGTTGGACATCATAAGATGCTACTATTTTCTAATTATAACAAAGTTACATATTTAAAGGATTTTATATTGTTAATCTTTATAAGCAGACAGTCTAGCTAGCTTTCAATTATCAAAGAAGGAAGGAGGCAAAACAAGGCTTAATTGTGTGTTTTAGTGGATGGTATTAGATAATAAGAGAAATATCTCAAAGATATTGAATTTCAATTACAGAATGATGTGGTGAAAATTTGAATTGAAAATTTCAAGTTTCTAGATAACAGACATGGTTGAAAATAAGATATGTATTTCACATTTTCCTTATGTAAATTTCTTGCATAAATTTGTCACCTTAACTGGAAAAATATGATCCATATTCTTCAAAACTAAGGGGCAAAGATGATACATGAAAGATACACAGTGGGATAGACATATCATGTTGTGATCTTTTCCATCCCTATACTATTTCATAGAATATGTAACCACTAATTAGGTTAAGCCTAAAAGTAATTTTTATTATGTGTGTAAGCGTCTAAAGTTTCAAACCTGTAATACAGTAAACAGGAAAACAAAAATTGCAAGCAAACAATAATTTTTGTATTTGAATTAATGTGAACGTTACAATCTTTATAAAAAATCTCTTAAAAAGATATGTAATCCCCTGATTCTTCTCTTCACAAATGTTCTTGATTTGGCGGAATACTTGCGGCTCAACCCTTGGAGTGAAGACTTCTTGGTATGCAAAAGACTTGCAGATCACCACTAAAGAGAAACTATGTATTTCTGTGTGTATATGTCTTCTGGTCTTATGAAGACCTCTTTATATAGGCTTGAGCTAGGGCTTGAGGGGTATTTTGGTCCAAGCAATTTTGACCCCTAGGTATGAAGAACATGAGTTGGGCTCATCTTGTCATCTTAATGGACTGGCCCAAATGTTATTGGGACATGATTTAATCCGACTTTATTAACCAGTAATTTGACTTGGTCAACGTATCATGAATTTAAGATTTAATCCAAATTTAGTATGGATTTATCAATAAAACTTCACTCTCTACAAATGCCCCCTGCTTCGAGGCTTGTTGGGGTGCTCGATTTGTTGAACTTGTAAAGACAAGCCTTGAAGTATTTGAGAAGCAAATGTTTTTTTTTTCTTTTTGTTTTTTTTTTCAGTAGTTAATCTTTCCCGAAACATTTGAAGTTTCATGAGAAATGACTATGCCGATATGTTGATGTCAATATTTACCAGAGTCTTCATGACAACATTCTCTAATTTGTAAGAGATCATTTGACTTTCGGTTGTTTATCAACTCATATTCGACTTGAAGTGTTTCGAGCTCATGAAGACTTATCGCATGACATTTCTTCATAGTTTGGTAATTTCATTTGGGTCATCAACTACAAAATGACCGCCAATTCGATGAGCAAGGATTGCGTCTACAAGGTTGACTTGGTGATACAGAGCTTGTGATTTCAACGCAAATTTTAGGCGTTGCTTTCTTTGGGGTTGAATGCCCTGCCGGTGGCTTTTTTTTTTTAACTTTGCTCAATCACTTGAATAAAACGCAAGGAATTCAAATTCTCATTACGCGAGTCTATTCTCATTAGGGGCATTCTTTTTTACTCCCCATGTAGTTTCCGAGAAAACCTTACCATAATTTGGTTTCTATGAGATTTCCATAACTCGACTTCTTTGGAAAATTTTCATAATTTGATTCTTATGAAAACTTGCCATAATTTTGTTTCTATGGAATTTCCATAATTTTATTCCCATGGAAAATTTCCATAATTTAATTCCTATGAAAACTTACCATAATTTCCATAATTTGTAGGAACTAAACTTTCCAATCATTATAATTTTTCATAATTTGTAGGAATCAAATTGATATCTCCATATTTTGAAATCTATATATACCCACATTCACCCGGTGATTGTATATCGCATTGCCACATCATCAAGTTCAATTGAGACCTTCTCTCTCAAGTAAATTCTTTTTTCAACTCTGATTTTCATCACCCTTTTTTCAACTCAGCGCGACTTTGGTAGAAAATTCATATCTCATTGTAGGGCTATTGAAATTGTGATCCTTTTGATTTTCCAGAAACATATCCGAAAATCATGATCAGACAACTCTCGAATTTACTCAGGTGATTTTTTGAACTCAGCCATAAATTCTGATAAACTGAACGCATCAGCTTTGTGCGACTTCGCGGAAAAATTCATATCTCGACGTAGGAATAACGAAATCACAAGTGGTTTGCGGTGTTGGAAAGTAAATTCATAGGCCTACATCAGATACGAAGACCACGATTAGATTGCATCTGTGTTGATTCAGTTTTCTATTTGAAATCAGCCATTCACCAACCGCAAAAATTTGAGGTTATTAACTTTACTTTGGACATGTTCATACGAATCTCAACTTTTTCTTTTGTTTAATTTTTTTCACAGATATTTGATAGAGAAATACGACTTCAATCCCGCAACATGATGCACTTCCGTGACCGAGATTCGCCGCATCCTCTTCTTGAAATAGTGGGCGACGACCGACAAAATCCAAATGCCAAAGTTCTACTTTTGGAGGTTCAACCTCCTGTTATCGGCGTCTTCTCCCTTGTTAGTGGAGTATATGACGAATCTCTTCTCCTTAAAGAATGGTCAAAAATGGATATCAAAGATGTTATGATAAACTTCTCGAGCAAGGCTATTAGCATGAAAGTTCCTTTACTGAAATCCGTGATTCATCATGACGCAGCATCTTCCAAATCTTCTCATTTTGATGGAAGTTTCAACAATTGATTTGTTCCCTCTTCTAACTTTGGCAATGTGTGCTACACACCTGGCTACTAGGAATAGGTAGAGGACGTGTTGCCGCCACAAGGAGATTTTGGAGCTCATCAAGGTCTATGACGCTATATATACTTCTTTGTTCACATACGACTATAACGACAATGTACTCCATGCTTTTTATGAACTTTGGCGCCCATCTACCAATACGCTTTCTACTTTAATTGGAGAGATGTCCATATCACTTTGGGACTTACAAGCCATTGGAGGTCTCCCCGTACAAGGGCACTTTTATGATGAAGTCGTTCCCTCGGCGAAAGAATTGACATAGACGGATACTCAAAAAGAATTTCTTCTTCCCCAAAGTTGTCGATTTTTGTTTTCGACCTTCTACAGATTAGCGAAAGATGATCTCCAGGAGGTGTCCGTCCATGATTGGGTGAAGTTTTGGTTTAGAGGACCTAATAAATATGTCGAACCTCTACAAAAGGTGTCAAAGGTACGAGCCACAAAGACAAGATTAAACCACAATCCTTTTGGACATATTGATTCGAACTTCCTACCGCGGACTGACGAGGAGAATGCCCCCTTTGTCAAGTTAGATGTGGAAGAATCACGTAGAGATGAGACTAACTTGGCAGCCTTCTTTGCTTGTTGGCTTTGCAAATTTGTGCTTTCGAATAAGAAAGTCAACCATGTGCGCGCTAGTGTTTTTAAAGCTGCGAGCTTGATGGCTCATGGAAAGAAATTCTCCTTAGTGGTCCCAGTTCTTGCAAGCATATATCGCGGCCTGAAAGAAATCTCTACTTCTTCAAACTTGAGTATGGCAAAGATAATTTTCCCCATACACTATGTATATGGTTGGCTTGGGGAATACTTTGGGACTCTTCATCGTGCCAATCATTCACATCGATCGATACCTCTTTGCAAAATTTCTGGTTTCTTATTGATGGCCAAGTGTTTTGATTTTACTGACGCCCAAAAGTTATTTCAACAGGATGATGCCCGTCGCCTCCATCATTTAGCAATGCTGCAAGGAAGGGATTTGCACCTTACTGATAATGGCAAGCTTTCAAATTCGTGGAATGAATATATCATAAGCCTTCGTTCAGGCTATATAACCCTTAGGCATGATTCAAATTTCATCGTGGAGTCCTACATCCCTATCAGATTTAGTCGACAATTCGATTTTTGTCAAGATGTTCCCGGAGATCTTATGGAGCGTCCTTACGATGGTACACTATTAACATTGGTGCAACTTTGGAATTCCTCGTATTGACTTAATACTTTTTCTAAAGTCGTGATTCCAACGTGCCCATTAGAGGGTGCTCTTTTAATGACCCGCGAGTATGTAGACTGGTGGCCATCCCAAAGGATGAATACTTCACAAGGAAACCTCCGCATCATTTTGAAGAAGACGAAGTAAGACTCTACATCCATTTCATCAAAAGGGGCTTCTGATCAATCAAAGGAAAAGTCACATCCTTCTTCCAAATCGCAAGTGAAGTCAAATGATACTCTGCAAGTCGCTAAGACCTAATCCAAGTCTAAAACCACGAAAGATGGGGATGTGCCTGCAAAATCAAAATTGAGGCGTCTCACATTAGCCTCAAAGGCGACTTCACCTGCTCTCGAAGTTGGCCATGGTTCTTCTGGAACAAATGAACTTCATGTATCATCAGACAATGGTAATGACCAAACGTCAAACCTTGAGACGTCTTGTGATGAAATTTCTCATATGTATGCTTCACCGGATGGTGTTGGACGACCCAATGCATCTCCTAATCCAACGGATCGTCACTAGAATTGTCCAAAAAGAAAGGCACAAGAGCTAGACGATGTTTGTTGTGGTATTAATATTTTAGATACAATTGTCATTGATGATAACGACTTTGTTGATGAGGATTTGAATTCGGCATCGTTGTTTGAATTGGTAAAACAAGTAAGGCCCCCTCATTTTTTTTTTCAAAGTTTTGAATCTGATCATCTTTTTGTTCTTAATTTTTTTATTTTTTTTTAGTTGGACCTTCAAGAACTATATGGTGGCAACCTTAACAATGGCGCCGTTGCAGATTTCACAGTAGATCTTCATTGGCTTGATGCGGCTGCAAAAGACTTTCATTCTTCCATTAATAATGTGATGCCTTCATTGGAAGTATTTCCACCAAGAAAGTCACCTTCTAATGACGTGATGCCTTCATTGGAAGTAGTTTCACCAAGAAAGTCACCAAGTAGGCCATTGCGACCTGGTTCTCCTACTTTTTAGCCACAAGAAACCATTTACCGCGCAAAATCAACCTTTGTTTCTGAGATGTGGTGCACATTGTGTGGATGGATTACACAATTTTCCTAAGGTTCTTCAGATGGCTTTACAGAATTGGAGTCAAGTATCGCTTCAACTCTTGAGGAGATTAGAAAGGTGGACATTATTGATGTTTCTTCTTTAGAGGATCATGTCGAAAATTTCTTCAAGTTGTACGCAGAGTATGATACTTTAAGATCATCAAAGATGACTAAAGAATCACATGAAAAGGCCCTCTTTGATGCACAACGCCGTCTCGATGGTGCAAAGCTGGCACATGAAAAGTTGGATGGATCGATGGAGAAACTTCAAGCAACTCTAGCAGATGTGGAGAAAGACTTAAAAGCCTTGACTTCCAAGAAAAAAAAGGTCACCGCGCTCATTAACAAATATCAAGAGAAGCTATCCAAAAGTCAAGAGAATGTCACCATTACGGAGGGCGAGATTTATACCATTGAGGCAAATAATGTGATGTCTAACGATGAAGTTGAGAGACTAGCCAAGCTAGAAGGGGCGGTTGAGAAAAGTCGCCAAGAAATCATAAGCTTCAAAAATTTTCCGTAGTTAGATTTTTTTATTTATTTGCTTAGGATTTTTAATTCACTCATCATGGTGTAGTGGTTCTTTTTTTTTAAGCAATAAAATAGTGACTTATATTTCAATAAGAATTTTCTCCTCTTGCATTTTGATTGTTTGTTTCCACGAGCCCCCTTTCCTTATTGAAAAAAAAAAGACTCCATAAGCTAGTGTTTATATGAGGATAGCAATAAAACGTTAACTTTTCAGCTTTCTTCAGCTTTGCGCAGATGAGGAAGAAAATTCATAACGTGGAGTAGGAGCGCCAGAATAATGAGCTTCTTTTTTTTGTTTGAAACATAACTTCGAGATCTTCAATCTATACAAAAATCACGTCCATAGGATTTATGGATTAATACAGATTTATCTCCAAAGTCAGCTCGAAATCTGAGTGCTTGAATTTTCAGCTTTCTTCAGCTTTGCGCACATGAGGAAGAAAATTCATAACGTGGAGTAGGAACGCCGGAATAATGAGCTTCTTTTTTTGTTGGAAATATAACTTCTAGATCTTCAATCTTTATAAAAATCATGTCCATAGGATTTACGGATTAATACAGATTTGTCTTCAAAGTCAGCTCAAAATCTGTGTGCTTGAATTTTCAGCTTTGCGCACATGTGGAAGAAAATTCATAACGTGGAGTAGGAGCGCCGTAATAATGAACTTCTTTGTTTGTTGGAAATATAACTTCGAGATCTTCAATCTATATAAAAATCACGTCCATAGGATTTAAGATTAATACAGATTTGTCTTCAAAGTCAGCTGAAAATCTGGGTGCTTGAATTTTCAGCTTTCTTCAGTTTTGCACATATGTGAAAGAAAATTCATAACGTGGAGTAGGAGAGGCAGAATAATGAGCTTCTTTTTTTGTTGGAAAGACGACTTTGAGAGCTTCAATCTATATAAAAATCATGTCTATAGGATTTACGGATTAATACAGATTTGTCTTCAAAGTTAGTTAAAATATGAATAGTTAAAATGCACTTAAAAGTGAATGCAATTCAACGACTATTGTATATACATAAAAATTCTATTAACAATAAATATACAACATATTTTTTTTTAATCATAGGGGGTTTAAATGGAACCCTTGTTGCTCCCACTTGACTTTGTCACTGTAAATATGATTAGATTAACTTACTGTACAATCATGCAAAATGATTTACTTATGCACAACCTACACTCTATATAAAGGTGAAAAGGTCTGCACTAAATTTGTAAACCCTCTCTTGTTAGGAAATTACACTCACTTATAAGGAAATTGGTTTAAAGGGAAAGTTGATCTCTCAAACAGAAATAAAGTGTGCTGGACATTTGCTTCATGAACACTTCAAATCAAATCCACACAAAACATCTGCCATGTCTCCTGATGGGATAACAAACTTCACAATTCATGAAGGTCAATTGGGTACTAATTGTGTTGTTAGCTGGAATTATATTCTTGGTAAGTCACTTATTCATTTCATATTTCGATTCACTTTGGTAAAAATGAGCAATGAATTACCTTTCTCTCCCTTTCTAATTTTGTAATGCATTTTACATCTTTACTCGAAAACAAGTTTCAAGAGAAAAACTAAGTAGGGAAAGAGTATTATGAGAAGATGGCTTTACACATATCTAAAAGTTTACATCATTTTATATAAAAGTTGGGAGGTCAAAAGTACGAACACCTAGTTTCAATTGGTTGAAGAGTACATAAAGTACAATTCATAATTCAAAATATTCTGAAAGAGTTCAAGAAATCATAATCAACCAAAAAGTATTGATTCTTCAAATATATAGTAAAAGTTCATAAAAAGGACAGAGTAAATACCAAATTTTTTAGTTAATGGTCACAAATGAATTCTCTAGATAAAATTCTTGTAGTATGTTCATTTAGAGTAAGAACCCCCAAATTAAAATTCTAAAGAACAAATATAATTTTAGATTATAATGCTATTTTTAAATAACATCATATTTCATTGGGTGATTTATTACACTAACTTAAATGTGTGTATAGATATCATCATATCATATTTTACTAATCCTCATATATCATATATCATATCATCATATATTACTAAAAGTGGGAACAAAAAAAGTTAAAAGTTGAAATACCAAAATATTCCTGTAAAGTTGAGATACTACAATAATGCCATAAAAAATTATTATTTTATAAATACTAAAAAATAAATAATTCATTAATTTTCATATACAAAAACGTTACAATTTACATGATAAATAGCTAATAATCAGAATAATAATGAATATCTTCTACTTCTTTTCGTAAATAATAAATAATTATTAAGGTACAATTACATCTTTTCTACTTCTTTTCGTTTTTATATTAGCCTCATTTTATCTCTATACTAAACAAAAAAATAAAATATCTAATAAATTAAATAATAAATAATAATTGGATCATATTATTGTATTACATGACAAAAAGTGATAAGATTTTAAAATATTACAAATTCATATTTGTATCCAATAGTTACCTCAGTTCGTAGTAGTTGCCTTATTTACTCATAAATAATAAATAATTATAACTTAAATATCTTATTTAAGAAGTCATTAATCCTCCAAGACTCAAATACATTCTTTATAAAAATAAATTTGGTAACTGTAAACTTTATTATCAGATATGTCAATTTGTACAAGATTAAAATTCTAGATATGGGCATGTTCCTTTCTCAGAGTCCTACTAAAACTCAAAACAAACTATTTGTAATCTAGGCTAAGGGTAAAATTTAAGATTCTGCATATATCCTGCTAATCTAGGAATCATGCTAGCTCTATGATAGATCTCTTGTGTAATTAATCTACTGATCATGCCTGTGGTCCTTTCCTTTTGTTGGAAAATTCTGAGGTTCCTCTCCTGCCATATGTAGTATATTGTTGTTGCCAGTGCCATTCTGTAAACATCTGCCATAATAGACTTTCTTGTAGCAGACCTTGTGGCCCATTCCAGTTCTTCATTCCATTTTCACAGTCTCTTGTAATGAGTAGTCAGTTGAGCATCTTTTGCCATATTTGTTTTGGGAAGCTACAGGAGAAAAACAAATGTTGATGTGTTTCAACTTGTGCCTTGCATAATGCACATACATCATCCTTTATAATTCCCCAGTTACTTAGTTTGTCCTTGGTGTACAACCTTCTATGTATAGCCAAATATAGTGCAAACAACCATTTAGGACTACCAAGGTTGTTGCAGGTCAATATCCTCCATGTTACTTTATTGTACTCCCCTTTTAGTACCTGATACATTTTCTTAATGCTGAAGTCTGTTTCCTCCATGATCTCAGTTACTTACAGGCCCCTTTTTGTTAACCATTGTCCTGCTTTCAGTATTTTCTTCACCATCCATGATGCTTGCTTGATTTCAACTCCCCGTGGATGCCTACCCTTCAGATAAAAGGTATGAATCCATACAATCCATAATTTATCTTTCTTCTGCAGAGATTCCACAAATGCTTTAAAATAGTTGCTTTGTTCAATACATACATGTCTGTGATGTTAAGCCCTCCAGCAGCCTTTGGCCAACACAATGTCTCCCAGGCAATGAGTGCTTTGCCTTTACCTTGTTTGTCACCATTCCATAGAAACCTCTTGCAAATGGATTCTTTTTTTGAGACCAAAATCCTTGCATGACTGAGAGGACACTATTCACCAACTGAAGCCTTCATGCATAGGATAGAAATTTAACTGTCCATGTAGTGATTTTGCCCATTATTTTGTCTATGAGAGGTTGGCATTGACTTATGGATAGCTTCTTGGAACTCAAAGGCACCCCAAGATATCTAAATGGAAGATCTTCTTTAGTAAAACTTGTGTGCTGCAATATTTTTTGTTGTATTTCATCTGACACTCCTCCAAAATATACACAACTCTTAGCCTGATTAGCTTTCATTCCAGACATCTTGGGGAATTGCAGGAAACATTCATACAATAATGTCGTGGAAGCAACATCTCCTCTACTAAACAACAAGAGATCATCAGCAAAGCTTAACTGTACAATGTATTGTTTGTGATATTTAGGATGGTATTTGAAAGTTGATTTGTCTTTCAGAGTCTTCAGGAGCCTGGTGAGATATTCCATAGCAAGAACAAAAATATATGGTGGCATGGGATCCCCTTTTCCCACCCCTCTCTTTGCTTGGAATGCTGGGCTAAGACACCCATTCCATGCAGCATTGGCTATTGCCTTATCAATTTGACTATACACATTTCCATTTGTCCAGGTGTATTCCCTTCCTCCTATATGTAATTCTGTCAGGTTGCAATCCATTTGGCATTCCCTAAAGTCCCTTGTCTCTATATCTTGTACTTGACTCCCAACTAGTCTGTCTTCCTAAGTTAAAATAGAGTTAAAGTCCCCCATAATCAACCAAGGTTCATTGATGTTGTTATTTAGTTTTTAAATTGTTGTCCACAAAGGTAGTCTAGTGGCTATTGTGTGAAGACTATAGACTGCAGTGAACTGAAACTGAATGTTATTGTGCTTGATCATCACCAGCCCATGAATATATTGAGCTGCATCTTCCTTTTTTGTAAAAGTAACTTCATTTGGATTCCATATCACCCATATCCTCCCTCTCACATTATTACTGTCATTTGTGCACCAGTTCTATCCTGCCATGTTCTTTCTGATGATAAAACTTGCTTTATCAGCTCTAACTCTATGTTCATAAATTGCTATAAGTTGAAGCCTCTCACATTCCATGTTACTATCATAGATATAAATGGGGTTTTATTGGTACCTCCCTACTTCCCCACCTACTCCTCCACTTTTCTGACCTTCATTGTAACTATGCTCCCTTGTATCATTAATAATAGCAACCTGTTAATCTCTTCGTATGGTACTCTTGTGTCTTACAGTTTGCCATTCCCCCTGCTCTTGCATGCCATCCTCTTGTTGTTGTACCATCTCTTCCTGCATTTGTACTGTATCCTGCCCTATATCATTGTTCTGCTCTTTATCTTAATTGTTAACAGGAACCCATTCTTTTTTCTTACCTTGATTCAATCCTTTCTTTTGTATCTATGCATCTGGATTTTCCACACATGAATGTCCTATTTGGAGACACTTCTGGCAGAATATAGGCTTCCACTCAAACCATACCTGTTGCTCTAAAACATTCCCCTTGGGATCATGCATCTTAATCACTTTTGGCCAGGGTCTTGTGATATCCACTTCAAATAGTATTCTAGCAAATAAAATCATGTTCACTTGGGATGTACATTCGTCTGCAAACAGTGATTTCCCCAGGCTACTTCCAATTTTACTCAGTACCACTGCATTCCAACAGTTGAGAGGAAGGTTTGGGAGTTTAACCCACAATGGAATGGTGGTCAGTATCTCCTCCTTGAAAATAAATTCAGGCACCCATGGTTTCAGTATAACTGGCCTTTGCATCAGAAAGTGAGGCCCTGAACATAGTACCCTATCCCTCTTTTCCTCATTCGTAAATATCACCACAAAGTATCCATCCTTATGATATAGTATTACAAGTTTAATAGTGAAGGTACCCTGCTCAAGTATGAATCTCTCCATAGCTCCTATTGATGGTGCAGTGCCTACCATATATATGGCAATTGAAGGGGCCCATTTTTCATTATCTCTAGCCACATCCTCCTCCAAAATTTCCACTACTTTCCCTTCAGCAATGATTACTGGGGAAATATAGTTGAGGTTCATATCTTTCGTTGCCAATCGATTAGTAGCAAATAGATTAGCCCAAGTTGTTGCTGTTGCTACCCCATTTAGCTCAAGCTTCCTCTGAGTCGTTACTGAGGTTTTTTCTTGTGTTACTGTTCCATTTATTTCAACCGGAGTTTTGGTTTGCCCAGCTCCACTTCCACTTTCCTTAGCTAATTCTGGCCACTGCTCATCCCTATTCGGTGTCACCTTCTCCTTACTTGTTCCGATTGAAGCTCCTTCTGGTGTTTTGAGTTGGGGTTCTGTAATCTTCCTCCTCTCAGTTTGAGATGTGACTGCACTTGAACTACTCACAACACCCTGAGTTATTTCTTCCTCTCGACATTTTCCTCTTCCCCCCCTCCCAACTTTTTCTTTTCTTTATTTTTTTTTAATTTGCTTTAAATATTTACTTTCATAACTTATACTCCCTCCGTCCCTATTTACTTGTCCATATTTCCTTTTTTGGTTGTCCCTATTTAGTTGTCCATTTTGACAAATCAAGAAAGGACAACAAATTTTTTCCTATTATACCCTTATTTACACTTCTTGAAAATTGTAAAAGTGTATGTTGTTTCCCTCCAATTTATTTCACTTTAATTCAAATAAGTGGTTGTAATTTTGAAGTGAAAAGTTGTCATAAGGGTAAAATTGTAACTTCACTGTGCTAATCATTGTTGCCTTAATCTGTGTGCCATTTCTAAAGTGGACAACTAAAAAGGGACGGAGGGAGTATCTAATTACTTATTCAATTGCTATTTTTAATAGTCATAACTCTCATGTTTTTCATATACATAACCTCCAATTATTTAATTTAAAACATTATGATATCTTTTTGTATTCCTACATTTTTATCTATATAATTCATCTTGTTTATTTCATGAGACACTTACCCAAAAGCATCACTTTCATTCTGTAGTTAGAATAGTAAAACACTATCACTACTGTATTTTTTAATTCATATTTATGTTTGACTTTGTCACGACCCAATAATGGATGTGATGACACTCGTCTTATCCAACCAAGACAAGTCATCCTAAACCCAAATATAACAATTATATGCGAAAGTTAAAATAAGGATGAAAGTTTAACACTAATACTAAAGTGGAATACAAAGTCAACTTAATTAAACTCCAAAATCTGATTGTCACGTGCACATGCCTCTAAAGTATTACAATTAACTCAAAAGAAAAATACAAGTCGCAAATGAATTGTTTCTAGAATAGAACAAGATCATAAATAAGGAGCTAGAAGGTCTGTTGCGATGACAAACAAATACTTCATATGTCTCCATAGGAAGCCTCGGACAAGAAGATAAGAGAGAGTATCATGAAGATTCGAGCTCATAAGCTACAAAAATGTAGAAGTAAGGGGTGAGTACCAAACCACACGGTACTCAGCAATCGAACTCCTAAACACAAGTTAAGAATATAGAATACGGGTACTCCAACCACCCCAACTGAACTTCCATAGCTACAACCTACATAAAATCAGCCCAACCTAACAATTCACTATTTACATAGTACATAGCTCAACAACAATACTATAACAATTTCATATCCTCAACAACAAGCTCAATATTCATCAATCACAAGTTCCACAGAAAGGCACTCACAAGATCAATAACACACAAGATCAAGTTCACCAACGATGAAGATGTGCAGGAAATAAAATGCAATGTCAAGTATAGTGATGTATGTCTGACCTTATGATACACACCCATTGTCTCTCAGTCCGGGACCAATGGTGGACATCTATGTCCGTGCATCCATCGCAGCATGCGGTACGACCTTCGATAATATAATCCGTTGAGGCGTGCGACACGTCCCTCTGTAATATAATTTGTCGCGGCATGTGACACGTCCCTGGAGTCATAATATCCATCGCGGCGCACGACACGTCCCTCGAAATGGTACATCCTCTTTTATTTCTTATTCTTCCTCAATTCACATAATACTTGTCACAACCATGTCTCAGAACCAATGCAAATGATATGTTCACACAAATAATGAGGAGATGACTATTTCCATAACAATGCACAATTCACGACAACACACTCATGATACATTATCTACAATGAATCAATAATCCTTTCAAACCATTCTCAACACATGACACACCATTAATTAATCACATTGCCTTTTATAACCCCTTTTCATCATTAAAATTATTCAATATGGACAATTCAACCCATCACCAAGTCCCATTATTCTCCAACACATAACACAAGGAAATACATGATTCTATACACTTAACAAGGATTGAGAAATCCACTTGCCTCAATCAATCAAGAATTCACTCCGGGACTTGAGTCTTCCCCTTCGTTGGGCTTTTAAATCAATGCAATATATCCAAATAAATAACCACAATAAAAATTTCGAAACTAACAACTTTCATATTACTATATGTTTATCCTAGACCCAAAAACTTATCCAAATCTATAATCAAGTACTATATTTATTTCAATTAACATGTCAACTCTCATATTTCCAAATTCCAAGTCTATGGTTAAGTTTCATTTCTCCGATATCATAAATATAATAATATTCATATGATAAAATACACCTAATATTTAATTACCTATCTCAATATATCAAAAACATAATTTGTAATGTGATAAAAAAAAATAAGAATCACTATATCTAGGAACCACTGGTTACGAAACCAGTGGTAATATAAGTATGAAACAAAGCACAACTTCTCGCCTGCAAGTTAACTACTTTAAAACAATATTTGAAATTTATATATATATATATATATATATAGCTAACCCCCTCTACTAATTTCTTCATCATATTTGCTGCCTCACTGAATTGCAGTAGCAATTGTATTTAATTCATATATAACCATAGTGGGTTGTCTATTAATAAAAATCAATATATAAATATATGTAAGTAGACGATCCTTAAAGCTTAGCTTGAGATTTATGTTTACCTGAGAGATTCGTACTTTCTTGGTATGTGGTGACTTTTCTTCGTACAGTGTCGTAGTGAGTTGTGAGATGATAAAAGAATTATTAACCCCCAATTAATCTTAATTCATCTCTATACATGGGTCAAGTAATTTCGATATTAAATTAATATTGATTTTCCCCATTACCCACCAACTAAATAAATAAATTATTTAATAAATGCTCATCATTTAAATCATTGTAGTTATTGAATTGTTCAAAATTCTCGAATCAACGTCACCCACTGATCGAAAATTACTTGAGTCAACTATCGAGAAGGGTAAAATGATAATTTTACAAAAATGACCTTCCGCATCATTACATACTTGATGAACAAAACTCTTGAATTTTGATTGGTTGTTGGAGAATGTGTAGCCAAGAACTCGAAAAATTATGTACAACTTCTATATATTTCTTTTTTCCATCTATATTTTTATGATTAAAGTCTTAAGAACAATAAGCATGTTGTTATTTCTTCTTCTTTTTTTAATTTTTATTTTTTGTATCTTCTCTCTATTAGACTTATTTAATTTAATTTTCTTTTAACTTTTGATGGTTGTAAGTATTTTATTTATGCTCAAATTAGTTATTTGTACCTTCATTGTTTACTAACTACTAACCAAATTTCAAACCATACAAGTTTTGATATAATTTATATTGTTCTAACATATCTATAAAAATTTACATTGAACACACGACGCACGTATCCATAAACTAGTATTTCATAATCATAAGAAACATGTTGGTCTAATATTTGGAAGGGATGGTACCTTAGGCTAGAAGAAGTTCTCTCATATGATTTATTTACGAATTTTAAAACTGAAAGGATACAAAATAAGCTTCAATCTGTGCAAAGCACTTCTCACTTTTTTTTCCTTTTGTTGTAAAAAGTATTGTCTATGTAATATGTATGAAGAAAAAATCATATATATTTCAAGTGAATGTATGTTCAAAATATATATCCATTTTAATAATGGAAGGTTAAATAAATTTGAATGAGGCTTGTACAAGATTGAATTTCGATTTTTAGTCATTTCAGAAAAACATTAGTGTGAGTCACATTTTAGGTGTAAAATGTTGCTCAGAGTAATGAATTATAAAACGTTACTCACAATAACGTTTTATGTTTGTTTACTTTGTAAGATTTTGATCTTTTTGTCATTGAATTTTTTTGAATAAAATATAACCTAAAACGTGATTGAGAAATACGTTTATACTAGTATGTTATATATATATATATATGTGTGTGTGTGTGTGTGTGTGTGTGTGTGTATCATGATCATTTATGAACTTTAGTGTGTGTACTTTTGTTTCTTTTGTGTCCTCAATTTATTTGTTTTGACACAGGAGGAAAAGAGAGGCATGCCAAACAAGTCCTACACAAAGACGATGAGGAAAAATCAATCACTTTCAATTTTAATGAAGGATATATGAATGAACTATACAAGTCAATGAAACTTACATTGATTGCAGAGGAAAACTTGATCACTTTGACTCTTGTGCATGAGAAATTGAATGAAAATACTCCAGAGCCCCTGGATTTTATGGAGTTTCATATTGGTGTCATCAAGAACCTTGAGACCCACCATGTTGGGAAATAGATATCTTTCTCCATTCCTAATAACATGACGAAGTATTATGACTATCCTAAATCTTTGTTAATAAATAAAACTACTTGGTGTGATATATGCTTCAGGAGCTTGATGAAGTATTAGTTCTATTGTAAATCTCTTTATGAATTAATAAAACTGTTTGGTGTGATATATGTTTCACGATTTGTGTACATTGGTGTGTTCAATGTTAATAATACATATATAATGGGCTTTTCCAAGTGCTCACACAAATTTAGATGAAATATTATATGGACAAAATTGGTTGATACTCTTTTTTAAAAGTCATTTCTTTGGTTAATTTGATATGTATCCTCTTAAAAGAATTATAAGTTATTATTTAGTTTTTAATAGAGACATAATTTTTTAATTATAAATTGTGATTTCTATAATCATTTTGATGTTGTGTAGTAAAATATTCATAACTAATTTATTTAAAATAAACAAAGACTTAAAATTTAATATTTAAAAAGTACTAATTAGACAAAAATCCTTACCGTATCTACGAGATCTCACAATAAAGAAACATAATTTGATAATCATTCATCACTTAGTAGTTTCCTACTACATTTCCTCACCTCTCTCTCTCTCTTTCTATCTCTCTCTCTCTCCTTTCTCCCCATCTCTCCACCCTCTTTCTCTCTTTGTCAATCCCTATTTGCTCTCTCCCTCTCCTCAATACTCTTTTTACTTTGACTTTGACTGTATTCCTACCCAATTTCCTCTCCGACGGTAGGAATCCCTTAGCCTTTCCTTCACACAAAAATGTTGGTTTTCTTACTAAACACAAGGATATATAACAATTTAATTGATAAGAAAACACCAAATTTGAATGAACGTCTAGGTCATTTTCCCTTTATGCATTCTTTTCTATGTTTAGGGTATTCCTATAGAAACCCAAAGTCATTTAGGACTTGCAGGATTGAACAGTACGGTCACCTGGTCGTTCATTTAGTTTTTGCGCAAGTTTCCGTGTTTTAAAGCTTTTTAAAGTTTGAACGGTTGACTTTTGTTAAAACTTCAAGTAGATGACTTCATAATGCAACTATATATGATAGTTCCCTTAACTCTGGAACATTGAGTTTACTCCCGAATCTTTAGTTTGGATATCGAGGCTTCTGAGATCATTTTGAGAAGACTTAAAATGGAGTTTAGGTGTGGGTTTGGGACACACTTTTTGTCGAAAAACCTTGGGTGGATGTTTTGACAACTCCATTGAGTTCAAAATGTCAAATTCAATTGTGTAGAATAGTTCATTCTCTGGCACAGGGTTCTTAACGAATCCTTAGCACCCTATGAAGGATTTTAAGCCTTGTGGAACTAGATGATCTGCATTAGCTTGTGCAGCTCCTATTTCTCTTCACAATCGCGCGCCTTTGGCAATATTCGGTCTCCTTGCTCGTGAGCTTAGTGTCGTGCATGAAAAGGCTAGTAGAGTTGGCCATCACGTTCGCAGGACTTGCGTCAAATTTGAATAGTCCAGGGAGGTTGACCCTTTATGTACACGGTTAGGCGCCGTGTTTGCCGAACCTTGGGGGCCTGACCTTCCACAATCGTAGACTAGGTCCCGTGTTCGTGAAGGTCACATGTCTGGTCTCTAAATGAAAGATCATCCCCATTCTTTCAGCACTGATCATGTTTTCAAATTGTGATTATGAAGGCTAGTGTCATGACCCATTTTCTCAAGTCCTGATGGCAACTACTATAACCCAACAGTAGGTAAGCCAATCCATATCTCAAAATGACATGTAATTGGTATAAGAGGACAAACAAAGCATAAATAACAATTAACACAATTAACAAGACAAATAGCGGAAGAAAATCAATAAACACATAAATCAAAAGGCCCTTTCCATAACTAGGAAGTCACAAGTACAAAACTACTAAATAAAGGAGTACAATCCCCAAAAGTGGGTCAAAAAATAAAAGATTTGTCTCAAAATACAAACGACTAGTAAGCACAATAAAGTTTGAGATAGGTAAGATCCAGAATTACATGTGCTCACCCTCGCCTCTGAATTCGGCAACTATAGGCTCAATCTCAACGTTGATAGATGGTACTCGGACTAGCATCACGAATCAAATGCAGAGTGCATTATGAGTTCCAAAATAACATGGACTCAATAAGCATTATAGGCCGACTGAAATATATGAGACACATATTTTTTGTTATGAAACATAAAAATTCGTAGCAAAGTTTGTCCACTAAAGTTTTCCACAAAAAATAATAATTGGTGCCATTTATTGAGCATTGTTAGTCACGAATTTAAATTTATTAGTGACACATTATTTCGTCACTAATGATGTATCTAATTTGTGACGAAAAAATGGTCTTAAAATTAATTAATCTTTGGACGCAAAAAAATTCGTCTAAAAAAAATGTTGTTACAATAGCTACAAAGTAGAGTTTGTAGTTAAATATTATAAGTTTTAGCTATAAAAATAGATCTAATTGTGACATTTATTTTTGTCAATAATAATATATATTATTGGTGACAATTCTTTTATTGTCCCTAATAAATCTGCTATTTAGTGACAACAAAAAATTGTCACAAAATATATAATGTGTTAAATAGCGATGACTGAAAATTTGTAGTTGAATAATTCAATTATTTGCTACGAAAAAAATTCATAGCTTGTAACGACATGTTCCCATCGTTATAGAAAAGCCAACAGGGGGGGGGGGGTTTTGGGCCAGGAAACTTTTGGTAGTAACTTGAAATTCCCCAACCTAGTCTAGATTTGGACGAAATTAGAGTCAGTGAGGTCTAGGGAAATCTGGTAACAACTGGGAGATCTAATTATAAATTTGATCACATGAGCAGATAGCTAGGACGTTAAGGAACTCGTACGACTTTACGGAATCGAATTCGGGCGAGTAGAACTCCCAAAATCTTAGTGTGATCGGGTATTTTCTGAGTGTCATGGGTTGAAGGTGTGTTGTGAAAATGGGGGTTTGGAACTCAAATTCCAATGTTTTGTCTCCGTGTAAGCCGCCATAGCGGGATTAGTTCCTCTAGGGCGAGGCTGTTGTAGTGGGATGAGGTCCGATGTGGCGGGCCAGTCGCGACTTAAGTCGGAAATAAACCCCAAAAACGCTCTTATTCTGCAACATTCGATCTTGATAGCTAAGGAACGACCCAATGATATTTCTTGAAGGTTTTCCACCTCTTCTAGCACCAAAGGTAAGGTTTTTACTCCCTGAATGAAGCCCTAAATTGGGTATGGAAATCAAGTAGGGTTAATATTATTGATTATAATCTGGGTAATTAGGTATTGTTTATTGATCCTCGCGTTATATTGATTGTTTGTAGACCAAGAACAAGCGGAAAGAATCCGGAAAGGGAAGAATCAAGTTTCTTAGGGGTTTAAGCTTTGTTCGAGGTAGGTGATGGTGGTGATTTCATGTTTGTGTGATGTATGTTAGTAATTGCTTCATTGTAATGCATGTATGTATGTGAATGTTGCTTTGTTGATCACACCTATTGCAAATGAGTATGAACGAATGATTGTATGTCATGAATCAATACTTGATTGTATGATTGCGAGAATATACATTGTGTTTGTGATTGTGGTATGTTGAATGGAGCGGGTGTCATGTTCTGACATACTAACTGGGATCGGATGTCACGTACCGACATACATATTGGAACGGGTGTCATGATCCAACACACTAACTTGGAACGAGTGTCATGATCCGGCACACTAACAGTTTTGGTATGGGTTCCATGAGAGGACCAATGACTTGTTGTATATGCGTATTATTGAGAATGTGGAATTGTACATTGATCCTGAAATAAGACTGATATTGTATATGTTCGGTATATGCCTATTTTATTATGTTGTGATTATTTGCATATGTTTCACTTGTTGGAATAGCCGTGTGATCCTACTAGTACACTGTGGTTGTGTACTTATATTGCACTTGCTCTTTCTTTGTTGAGTACCGAACATCTTCAAGCGGCTACCGAAAGACCTTGTTTAGGAGATCAGTGATCAGCATCAAATTCAAGGGTGAGACAGTTCTTCCGGGCTGCCATAAGTTCTCTTTTTGTTTATGTCCACTTCCTTCGGACTTAGACTAGTACTTTAGATTTCCTATGTTTAGTTTGGATTGTACCCATTTTCTTAGACTTGTCGTTAGTAGGTGTTTTTGGTACATTGACTTTCAGGTTCTAGGCATTATTTCCGCAATTGTTTTGTTAGACTTCAGAGGTTATGGGACTTATTTTTCCTTTAGACATTTAAACTTGCTTCCGTATCTATAAATGCTTTAGTTTCGTTAAATTGGTTAGTTGGGTTGTAGTAACGGTTCTCCCATCGAATGGTTAGTGTGGGTGCCAATCACGATGATCTGGGTCGTGACATACCTAAATACAAAATCTTCTTTGGCTACGATGGTTCATAGTTAATGGTGACTACTGGCAAAAATAATAATACACGTGCTTCATAAGAAATTGACAGAGTCCATTCATTTTTTATCGAGGGGAAAAATTAAAACAGAAGAATTCGATCGATTTGGTAAAAATTAAAAAATTCAATTCATCAATTTTCTTAAATTACGCAATTAGTAAATGCATCATTTGAAAAATACAATCTAGGTTATAAGCACTGTGAGTCGGTAGTATTTTACCACTAGATCACTAGTATATTTTGGTTTAAGACTTTCATGTTTTATTTGATACACTTTCATAGAAAAGAAGATAGAAAACATAATTTCTAAGTCTTGATGCTAATTTTTGTGTGTGTCTATCGATTTTGTGGTTGATAAACCGTACAGACCAAGTTGATTGATTTGCTTGTGTCTAAAAATACTTACATATTTAGTAGTGATTCCACGTACGTAGATCAACCATACAAAGATAACATCGACTTACAAATTTATACTTTGCAAAAGTGAAAAATATTTCATGGATTTCTATTAACCATTTCCATTGGTGTGAAAATTGAAATAAACTTAAAAAAATGAAAGCACAAATGAAAGAAATTAACCAACTAGGATTTCAAATATGTGATGATAAAGTATTGTAGCTATGGATATCAATGCTTTTGAAAAAAATGATTCACTAATCGGATCGAACCGATTCTTAGATATCTTTTAATAAAATCGAAAGTATAATTTTATATAAATTTATAATTGTACTGAATAATTTTTAACTTTTATAAAAATAAACAAAAAATGACAGAATTGTACTGAATATATTTAGAAATATTTTCATAAATCTGAATTCTAATAAAATAATTACATCTACATAGCCCATATTTTAAAACTACACCCGTATTGACCTTTTTCACAAGAGATCAAATACAACTTTATACACTTACTATGCACAAATATATAGACATGTATAATAGTGTATAAAGGTGTTTATATACACTTTTATATTGTTATACATAACTAAATAACACACAAATAAATTGCTTGTAGATAATTTTTAAATAACGTACATGCACTTTAGAAGTGTGTATAAACATTTATTATATACCTTTATACTATAGGACACCTTTCAGTCATCACAAGATCTCCATTTCAACATCAAAATCATCACGCGCACACAAACAAATACAAGAAGAAGAAATATTGGGCCATCTCGGATAAAATATATTCGAAAGATGATTTTTTTATCTCCAATATTTTGGGCTTAGAAACTTCTTAAAGGCATTCATCGATTTCAAAATAAAATTTATTTTTCTTATTAATTTTGGTTCTCATTAATAATTTTTAGTTTGTAAGAAACGTTTCTATAGCATAAATATCCTCCTATACAAAATGAAGAAAATATTCAAAAAGTGGAAAAGGGGGGGGGGGGGGGGGGNGGGGAGTCAAAAGATATCTCGATGGCAATACAGTGTGATTTCACATATATTTATATGTGTAAAACATATCTTATATATTAAGTATAAAATATTTTGATATGAGTCTTGTGCGATGGAAATGACTAGAAGTCAACACATACCAAGTTTCTTTGGATTGATTTACAAGTTGGTCAAATCTACTTTCAAGTCATTTTTAGCTTTTGGGAGTGCTTGACAAACTTAAACATAACTTAAAATAAGTTTAAAATGAGTTTAAGAAAAAGTTAGATACAAAAAGTAAGGACTCCTACTTTTTATTTTTAGACTTAAAAGTCATTTAAATTTGACTTTTTATTTTTTGACTTAAAAGTTACTTTAGCCAATACTGTCACGACCTGAGCCTACATCCTAGACGTGCCCGACACTCAAGAACCATTGCTGGTCCGTGAACCTTCATACTGGCTATACATAAGCATCAAATTGAAAGAAACGTTTAAAAAAGTGTACTAAATCTCAAAACTTCGCTGAATATACTGAGTATGAAACATAAGTTCAAATAAAGTATCTGACTGAAACACTCTTCAAAATTGTCGATCTGTGAAGCCTCTACTATACAAAGATGAGTGTTGAGAAAAGACCCACAACATCTAAAAACTACTAATCGTAAGGTAAAGGTGAAGTCCTACATAATATAAGAAGGATCACCAAAGTTGACTGGAATGTAAAATAATCTCAACGAAATGCCTTTTGATGATCCTGAGCACCTGTATCTGCATCATAAAACGATGTTGGTCAAATGACATTAGTACATTGAATTTACGAGTATGTGATAATGTTAGAGAAAAAAATTTACTTGCTTGAATCATTGAAAGCAATAACTAACTGAGCTAACAAGCCTGGAAGAAATACTCACCTCAAGGGTCAACTCAACTCAACATAAAACAACCATGATAGATGCAATGCTTAAAACATTATAAAACAGGAGATAAAACTCAATGTTGTATAAAAAATACAATAAAATACTCTTTACTTTTATTTGGGAGATTATCTAACCGACAACCATCACAATGAGCTACGTGATGATACAATGTCTTACTCACGCTGCCAGAACCATCCTATACCTTGTCGGGGTATAGAACACCTCAATTGAGTGGATCCACTAAGCTCTATCTGAAGGCACTTAAGATTCATCTAAAAAGTATGATGTTGTACCCATGTTGGCATACATGGTTTATGAGGAATATGAGTTGTCTGAACTCATCCCCATAACGGTGCTTAATACTACTCTCAATAATATATACTCATGCTCAATGTTTAAAAACATAATTAGTACCAAAAAAGGGCTTTTACCCACAGTTATTTGGCCACGGTTTGACAAACCGTGGTAAAATCATCAAAATAAATGAAAATTCTTTACGGGTAAAAAGTTGTAGCTAAAATATTATGGCAAAATCAGGCGGGACTTAAAATTTCACTCCCTCCCTTTTGTTTTTTCATTTCCCCATTTGTATTTTTTACATCATCTTTCTTAACCATTTCCACCAAATATTTTTACCAAAATGGAGAAGGAAGAAACCAACACTCAAATTTCTCAACAAATCTGGAGTACTTCTTCACCGTTCTAAAATTCGATTGCGTCAAATAGTAGCAGAAAGTAGTAAAATCATTTTCGGGTAACAAATCTCTGCTACCCATGATTTTCAAGTTGATTTTTTGTTTAATTTTCAATGGGTTTCTTTGAGGGTTTCTCTTTGTGCAAAATTTCTTTTACCTTTGATGGGGTTGTGGGATTTTAGGCAAATATACTTGTAGTTATTGTTTTGAATTTGTTCAATCAGTTCTTTAGTGAAAAATCTTGAGAAAACTTGTTGTGGTTTTGTACTAAAACTTTTTGTTGGTTTTGCTTGGAGAAAACAGATGCTGGCTATTTCTCTTTGTCGTGGTGATAAATTGCCTAGTATTTTTTGTGTTTATGATATACTATGTTGTTTATATTGTTGCTTTGGTTTGAACCATGGTCTAATGTTTTGATAAAATGGGTCTAAATTAAGCAAAGTGGGTAATCTTGAGGAACTAGCTTGGGATTTAGGCTTAGGTGGAAATGTTACATTATCCTAACTATGTGATTTTCAGAGGAATTAAAGTGAGCTTCTGAGTAGGTTTGCAATCACTAGGTCTTTTCTATTTGAAATTTTTGGTTTTCTTAGTAGCTTTGTATTAACTGGCCATATACTGCAATACTGTTATTTACCTTCTTTTTTACATGTTCATGTTGGGATTAATTAGTAACTAGCTAAATGGTATGTTTTGTTAATATATTTTTCACCTGTTTTTGCTAATCGTTTTGCTAAACTATTGTAACATGAGAGCATTATGCTTGGTGTAATGGAGTTGATTGGGAGCTCTATGAGATAAATCTTATCTTCACTATCGATGAAAGTCCCATTTGGTGGTTGTTCTATCATTGATATATGTCTCCCTATCAGCGAATACTTGTCTGGTAACTTCAATTATGTGTTTGTGCCTGAGTTTGAATTCTGTACTTTCAAAATGAACATCTGAAACAAGTGCATCAATCTTAGGACAGGTCACTAGTGCTTTGATGTTTGTCTTAAGCAAATATCTTGTTTAGCATCAATAATTCAATGCCGTTATGATTAAGCAAACTTGTTTAGCATCAAATTTTTCTATCAGTATCTATTTTTTAGTAGTGACTCAAAAGAACACTACTCTCTAGAAATACAAAATTCATTCAACTATTGTGAATAAGCAAATTTTGAAAGTTTGACAAAAGAATGTTTAAGATAAACATAGCTCTTATTGTTTATATTAAAGAGAGAATCAATGTCTTTTCATTTTAATTGTTTGATTGACTTGATCAAGATGATTTGAGATGATCCATATGTGCATCCATTGACTCTTCGTCCTCTTCAGTTGGTTCAAACATGTTTATTTCTCTTGTACTCATAATCTCTTAGGTAAATGGATGAAAAATGGTATTCAGAAACAAGTTTCTTTTTACCAATATGTGAAAGATATGGACCTATGAGTGCACCAGGGGTGAGGAACAAAACATAGTGTATATTCAGTGAAGCAGCCATAATTGGAAACCATAGCTAAAGAAAGTCATACATAACCAATCTAGTTTCAAAGTATTAAGAATATGGAGAAAACTAGGTTGGGCCATGTCCATGGAATTTTTTTAGAGTGGACATGAGGTGGGGTGGGAGGCCATTTGTGGTGTGGTAGTGAGGAGGATGTTTTGGAAGATTTGGAAGGTGAATTTCTACTAGCTCTGCTTAGAACATTATCGAAGTATCAAAGATGTCGTTGTTTCTTAATATTGGTCGCTTGAGCCTCCTGGTATTTGAAATCACATTCTTAATAGTTAATTTAAACACTAGTAATTTTGAAACAAACCAAATTGACCCAAGGAACTTCCTAACACTACCATTTTAGGCTAGCGAGCTGTGTCCATTATTCCAAATTACCCACTCACTTTGTTTCAATTTATGTGGCTTACTTTCCTTTTTAGTTCGCCTATAAAAAGAATGTTAGTTCTGTGTGTTTAGTAAGTATTTAGTTCTTAGACTTCTATTTTATCCCTAATGACACTCCATTATAAAAATGTCATAGCATTATTAAGACCAAAAGATTCATCATGTACTTTTGATATGTTTTTGATTTTTTGATTGTTACTGTGATTTTATTGATTGCTTTAGATTGGAGACTGCTAGTGCTTTCATGTCTGGTTTTAGCATCCCACTAAGACGTCTCTTGGTGGGTTCTATTTTGCTTGATTCGGGTCACAACTTCGAATATATCCTTTTAGGATCAAGGTATTATAGAGTTTTGTTTTTGTCATACTGATCTGCTTTATTTTCTTTTAGTTCTGGTATTATTTTGTTGTTTGCACTTTGAAATTTGTTTCTAATTGTATCTCCACTCAGATGAACCAAAAAATGACACAACTAAGACCCTCTTTCTCAAGATTACTTCTATATTTTTCCTGTTATGTGTGAATTGATCGAAATGGGGGAAAAGGATTGTCAATTTTGTGGAAGTGTTTCTTATATCGGCAACCTTAAATTGGTGTATGCCTACTCGTCTCCTTGTTTGATTCTTTATCTGTTATTCTAAATGTATATCTGATATTGTCTTTTGGACATGTGTCAAATGCTTGATCTTGGATTTTTCTGCGGATTTGTTGAGTTCTTGCTGAAATTTCTATTTTAGTTCGACATGTTTTGGTCGTATATGGTAGCATTACAAATTTTATGCCTTGAGCTATTCAACTGTGTAAATTTATACATCTTCTTGCTGTTGATTTTTCAATTAGTTAGGTGCCTCAACATGCATCAACTTATATAATCCCATGTTACCTTGTGGATATGACAGTGAAGCATCTTATTCAGCCAATGAGAAGTTCACCTTGAGCAAAACTATCCATTTAAATTGGTTTATCTAGCTGTGTGCATAAATTAGGAATCTAACTTGTGTTTCTTGGCTGGGGTGGTTTATCATTTTTGTGAGGTCTAACTTGTTGCATGGTTACTTTTGAAACTATCAGGAAACTTATTGCTCAAGGGAAATGAAGAAAAGACCTTGGAAATATATTATATGCCTTGGTGGTGCCAAAAAATATGGATGCCAGTGTATCTTTAGTTCTTGCAATAAGTCCTTTTTCATCTTGTGCCATAAAATTTGTGTATGATGGTTATTAGTGAATGCTTATTTATTAATGTATTGGTACCACCATAATGCTGGAAACAATTGTAATATTTTTTTAAAAAAAGTTTATATTTGCCACGGTTCAACTGTGGCAAATGTATAATTCCTCATATTGGCTATGCCTTATTTACCCATGCAATGATCGTGGCTATAATTAATCAAACCGTGGTTAAATAAATGTTATCACGGATGCCAAAATCGTGGAGAACTTGCTCACGACGCCTGTTATGGGCACGCTTGCGACCGTGGCAAAGTGCAGTTAGCCACGATTTGAGTCCCATTTAGTCACGGTTTCCTGCGTGGCTAATACGCGCGTTTTTTGTACTATTCCTTTGGTTTGAGATAATTGCTCAAACGATCCTCTTAAAAGAGGTAACTTCTCTGAAATATCTCAAACTCATTAACTCATTTAGAAATAAAAGTTTCTCTTTTATCAATGTTAAAACTGATACCTTTGGAAATACTTAGTTCCATTATACTCTTACTCAATTCATGTTTAAAAAAACTCTTTCTCAAAAATATATGAATATCATATTGTGATATGATCATTGATGGTTCGGGAAGTCATACTGCATAAACATTGATGGCATATCTAGATACATACTTCTTAAACATTGATAGCATACTCGACTGTCATACTAATTAAGTTTTAAAATTCAAAACTCATCTTTACTTCCTTAAAACTCAGTTAAAACTCAAATGCTGGCTTTAAAAAGCTTCTCAAGATTTATAACTCAATTCATAGGGTTCATGCGTAATAATGGACATGAATGACTCAACTCAAGGATCTTAATAACAATATGGAAACTCAGTACTCAAAACTCAAAAACTCAACGATACTACTAATCTTAATAATACTCACTTCATAGGGTTCATGCGGAATTATGAGCATGAACCACACAACTCAAGGATCTCAATAACAATGTAGACTCATGAGTACAACTTTTCTTATTCTCATACTCATTTACTCAAAACTTAGATCGGATCTATAGTTAATTGTGAAAGACTTCTCAAAATGATTTAAAAGGACTTCTTGAACTTTCCTCTTAACATTACTTTAATTCGAAGTGTAAATTAAGAGATATGGTTAGGATAGTAGGATATCTCAAATATTAATGAAGACTTTAAGAATTAATATCAAGGAAAGAACGAAGACACGATTCAAAGGAACACATACGGAATGAAGAATGGAGAAGAAAAGGGTCGGACGACTCTGGTGTAGCAGGGGCGTGTCGCGCTAGCACCAAAAGTCTTGGGACTGTTTGGAGCGCACTGAAGGTGCAGGTCGCCAGCCCCAAAACTTCAGAGCCCAGCCCTTGGCACCTTAAGGGCGCGCTGCCCCAGCCCGAAACCCAGTTTTTGACGAATTTTTCTTCAATTTTTCGGGTGCTAACTCATCTAGAATCAATTGGTTTTCTCCAAACTCCTTTTGATTCACAAACCCAACATGAAATTATCAAGATCTCACTAAAAATCTATCAAGAAACACCGCTCATTCACAAGACCCTCACCTCAAGAACTCAAAACCTCCATTGATAAGGAATGAGGCTAAAACTCAAGAACTACTCAAGAATCTTTACATAAATGATTTCATGGATAAATTTATGGAATAACTACATGATTGGTGTGAGGAAGAACAGGTGAGAAACCTCACATACCTAGAAAGAACGATATTTCTTGGTGAATTTACTCTATCTTGAATGAACGCTTGAAAACCCTCTTTTCCTCTTCTTGAAACTTTGCTCTAAAAACCCTAAGTGTTTTGAACGTGAATGATTATTTAGAATTTGATTAAAACCTTAATTCGGTAAGGAAAAACTTGATAAGATAAGTGAGAAAAAGGAAAAGACCAAAATACCCTTTCTTAAAACGGATGGAAGGCCTTAAATGGAGATGCTTCACTCAAACGGGCATAACTTCTTACTCGGAGCTCAAAATTTAGCAAACTCGGTGGATTTGGAAAGAGGACTCAAAGACCTTCGTTTTGATGGTTCATAGGCCACCTAACTCTTTACGTGATAAAAAGATATGGTCGTTTGGTGTTGACCCAAGAAAAATCTCATAGTGAAACTCAATTGGAAGGAAAGTTTTCAACTCAACTTTATGCTAGGGGATTCTAGTGACCTTAACATCTATGAAAGTTTAGAATCACTTGGTACAAATCTTATTCACCATAAAGGATGACGCGAGTCTTAACTTAGAAATTTTCGAGATGTTACAAATCCAAACAGGCTCAAAGTCTCAACTTCAAATATATTATGCTACTTTTTTAAAAAAATAAATTAATTTTAGTATATGAATAATTAGCTATTAGGTATTTCAATAATTGCGAGTAGTAAGTTACAAGTTATTAAATATTTTTCTTTTGTAATTTAAATTCATCTTATTATATGCTTTAATTTTAGTAGATTCGCTGCTTGAGTACCATTTTTGTTTCACTCTGTGCTATAGTTCTTTCTATAAAATTTGATTAACTATATTTTATATAATTATAAAATAGTAAGATGAGTCTCTATTTTGTTTGTATTACATGTTTTCTTAATTTGATACTTTTAAGTAGTAAAATTGTCTAAGATAGTTTTCGCCAAAGCCCTACGAAACTATTTATGATATATTTTTTTCTAATTGATACAAATCTACTTGTGAATCTTAATTACATGATATTTTAAAATATATCAAAAATTAATCAAACCTTATTAATGCCAAAGAAAAATTGAGGTGGTGATATGATTTTGAAAAATCTAATTTTGGGTATATCAATTAAATAATTGAAAAATTGCTATGATGTAAATTTATAAAAAAAACCGTTCGAACATGTAATGACTCGGTTGGTTATTTTTTTTTAATGGAAATTACAATTTTTCCCCTCCCGATGTCGATCCCGAGTCGTTTTTGATTGAGTTTGAAATGTTGGTTTTAAACTTTGAGTTAAAAGTTGAGAATTTGGTAAGTCTTGAGTTTGAAAGGCTAAGTTGTTAAGAAAGTGGTTTTCGATGTCTTTTGGATTTTCGAGTGTCGGAATGGGATTCCGTCAATTGTATTAGTGTCAAAATGTAAAATCTCGTCCATGAGAGTTGTCGGTTTCTGATTCTGAGTCTTTTTGACGATTTGATGTCCTAAGTTGTGAAATTGTGAAAGCTTAGCCTTTGGGTTGACTTTGGTCAACATTCGGGTTCGGATGCTTGAATCGGGATTTTGAGAGTTCTGTTGGATTTGGGGGATGATTTTAGGCCTAACTGAGGTCTTAGTTGATTTTTTAGAGGTCCCGAGTTTATTTTAGCCTCTTTAGGTGTGAGTTAGTTTCTTGTGATTTTCACGGATGTCGGGTCAAGGAGACTTCAAATTTGTCTTTTGACGGTTCCATTGAGTCTGGAACGTTGACTTTAATTGATTTGCATACGTGGTTTGTGTGAACGGGGTTCCAAACAAATCTTGAGGGTACTTTCGATGATTTTGAATATGGCATATTTTTGGTTTTGGTGCGTGGCCATTTTGGTCATCGTAATCGTGAGAATTCCTCATCGCGAACGCGTGCATAATCTTGGGGCACATTGAGATTGTGTGGCCTTGCCGCGATAATGATGGTCAACTTTAATTGTTGACTACCTTACTCATCGCAGTCGCATGACTCTGAGGCGTGATCGCAATGATCATATGTGACCTGAGCAGAATGTTTTCTAAAATTAGGATTTCAACCCCATTTTACTATTTTTGAATTTTGGGAGCTTTGGGGAGGCGATTTGGACTATGTTTTCGAGTAAAATCTTTTGGTTAACGATTCATAACTCTAAATCTTCAATTACTCATTATTATTTATGTATTTATGCATTCAAATCAAGCTTTTGAAATGTGAAATTTGGGGATTTTCTTTAAGAACCCAAGAATTTACTAAAATGGAGTTTGATAACTGATTTCAAGTCCTTTTCCGAAATAATTATCCCTAATGACTTCCTAAAGCGTTGAATAATGTTAAGTATTAAAGTTGTCACGCCCCAAGCATACACCCTGGGCGAGACTGGCACTCTGTCACGCCCCGAGCTACCTCCGAGACGCAGACACGAGACCTAGGACCACAAGTGATCCCAAGCTAACCCTACTGGCATGATCATGAGCGTACTAAAGATAATAAACTGATGTCTAATTCATAAATAAATTTGAAAAGATGGGGATATACTATAACTGAATATATCAAATCTGAGAGTTTAATACAAAAGAAATATCAAACTCAAAATACTAAGTTGAATCTAACTATGTCTGAAAATAAGCCTCTAAACTGACTAGAAATGTTGGGACATGCCCCAACTAGATCTAGCAAAACTGAAACTAAAAACTAAAAGCAGTAAGGATAAACATGTCACTAGTCCTCGAATAATGAGAACTAACCACTGATGCTGCTGAACTGAAGATCGGGAATCGATCTAAGCGTGATCTGGATTCTGAGAACCTGAACCTACATCACGAGAAGATGTAGCGCACGTATGCGTCAGTACTTGAAAGGTACTGAGCATGCAGGATAGAGTAAAGTTGAAATAACATATAACTGAACAAAGCAATAAAGCAATGAAATAATCTGGATATGATATAGATATTGAAAATACTGAATACTGAGCTAACTGATGTAATGACCAAATTTATAACATGCTAAGACTGAATACTGACTGTACTGAAATATGGTTAGTGCAAAAGAGCTTACTGAACTGTGGGAGCTACTAATAACCGACATAAAACCACATGAGCTAAATGTAGAGTCCGATGTATACGCCCCATCGAGAGGACCCAATATACCCTGCTAGAGGTATAGAGGCATGCTGGCGTGATCACTAAACTGATGTTGCCCACAGAGGGGACTTACACCTACGTGGCTCGTAGTTCTGGGACTATATGGGTACGCTGAAACCCTAGTCCAACTCGGTATTATGCTACTCCCAAT